>NW_026732027.1:0-350000 GCF_028476545.2 Physella acuta
TTAAAGAGCTTAACTTCACCGAAGTTAAAAAGTAATTTAAAAATAGGAGAGAAAATACAATGCAGTTTGAGCTATTTGTCTGACCAGAAGAGTGAGGCGTCGATACCTGAAATAAAATAAAAAACAAGAAAAACAAGAAAAATATAACAAGAATCTCTATTTAAAAACTTAAAATTATTATACTGTTTTACAAGCTCATAGTATATCAGTTTCCAGTCAGTAACCTAATTTTGAAAATTGATGATCATTGTGTATCTTATCTTTATAATTTTAAAATGAGTAACTTGCGAAAAATACATAAAAGATTCCCAAGGTTCATTAACATTTTACAGTTACAGTTTTTGTTGTATCAGCTCACCCCAAATATTCAACTAAAACAACACAAACTCGCAGCAACAAATGAAATCAGATTTTATATTACACCCCCTCCCTTTTTTTCCAGTAGCGTAGGCAGAGACAGCAGGGGAGCGGTCTCCCCCCTATGACTCTTTTAAGGAAAGTGACGCTCTTAAAAAAAAACAACACACATTTCAGATACTTGAACTAAACTATCAGGCCTGTGTTTGTCTTAAAAACCTTGGTCTGTCCAGTCTAGTTTTGTGCTCTATACTATACACCTAGCTTTCAATATCGCAAAATGTATAACATTGTCAAATGTATAACATTGTAAAATGTATAACATCGCAAAATGTATAACATTGTAAAATGTATAACATTGTAAAATGTATAACATTGTAAAATGTATGACATTGTAAAATGTATAACATTGTAAAATGTATAACATTGTAAAATGTATGACATTGTAAAATGTATGACATTGTAAAATGTATAACGTTGTAAAATGTATAACATTGTAAAATGTATGACATTGTAAAATGTATGACATTGTAAAATGTATAACATTGTAAAATGTATAACATTGTCAAATGTATAACATTGTAAAATGTATAACATTGTAAAATGTATAATATTGTCAAATGTATAACATTGTCAAATGTATAACATTGTCAAATGTATAACATTGTCAAATGTATAACGTTGTAAAATGTACAACGTTGTAAAATATATGACATTGTAAAATGTATGACATTGTAAAATGTATAACATTGTAAAATGTATAACATTGTAAAATGTATAACATTGTCAAATGTATAACATTGTCAAATGTATAACATTGTCAAATGTATAACATTGTCAAATGTATAACATTGTCAAATGTATAACATTGTCAAATGTATAACATTGTCAAATGTATAACATTGTCAAATGTATAACATTGTCAAATGTATAACATTGTCAAATGTATAACATTGTAAAATGTATAACATTGTCAAATGTATAACATTGTAAAATGTATGACATTGTAAAATGTATAACATTGTAAAATGTATAACATTGTAAAATGTATGACATTGTAAAATGTATGACATTGTAAAATGTATAACATCGCAAAATGTATAACATTGTAAAATGTATAACATTGTAAAATGTATAACATTGTAAAATGTATGACATTGTAAAATGTATAACATTGTAAAATGTATAACATTGTAAAATGTATAACATTGTAAAATGTATAACTATTAACATACGCACTGCTCCAATCTCCCTTATAAGATGCTTAGTGTCAGGTACTAATTAGCATTTCTAGATGGTTCCATATATTTGTTAGCTAATGTCTGGTCGCTCAAATAAAAAAAATAAAACCTCCCCTTTTGACCTTGCAATCTCTGGGCAGATGAAGCACATTTCATGTGTTTCTTGACCTCGCTTTTGCTTACCCAACTAAGTCAGTTAAAACATCCGGATGTTGACATGACGATACACTAAACGTCTGTGCAGTTGTCATCAGAGTTTCTTCCAAGCATCTCCCGAAGAAAGTCTACCGCCCCCTCCGAACGAAATGGAATTTATATAGAAAGTATATACTGTTGACAGTGTCCGCCCCACCCCCCGGAAATTGTTGTCCCCCCCCCCCCCGTCTCCCCCCCCCCCCCCCCCCCCGAAAATTTCAAGTGCACCCCCGGAGAAAAAAGTCTGGAAGAAACACTGGTTGTCATGAACGTCGAACGTGCTTTCTACAAGTACAGAAATAACTTGGTGTTCGAAAACAAATGTTTTTAATAAGAAGTCAGTTTTCTGCACGAGAAACTGCTAGTATCAGCACCGCGTGCACAGCAACAACAAAAACAAGGTAATTAAAAAGTCTAGTGACAATTTTAGCGCAATTTCCTTATGTTATCTAAAAATAGCTCTATCGTAGCCTAAATCAAGAGCAGGGTAAGTAAAACCATTGGTTAAAATACATGTTTTATTTACAATAGAGTTACATGACTAAAAACCATTGCGCGCCTAGCTACCGAACGTGATGTCGCAGCCATTGAACGCGATGGCGCAGCTACTGAACGTGATGACGCGTGTGGTGTGGTTGGCTAAAAATGCCGACTAATAAATCGGTCCAAATTTTAATTTATTCAAAAAATTTTTTGTGACCGAACGCAAGGATATTTTTGAAAACTTTCTTCGGCAATATTGTTCTAAATTATGGCAGGAATCGATTGGTACATGTTTCAAGTAGCTAAGTGGTCTGGTTGCCGAGATATGGGCCAAAAACTGCATTTTGTCGAGGTTTTTCGGCTTTTCCGGGAAATCCATGAAAGAAATCCGGAATTTTTATAGCCTATGTTCATCCTCGTAACTTGCTTAACATAATTGCTTTTGGAACTAGTCCTCGATATTGCTTCGTTGAGGAGGAGATACGACTTAAAGCTGCGGACACATATTCATTCATACATCCATCCATTCATCCATCCAGAAATGACGGGTTTAATAAACGCAATTCTCCAGAATGGAAATTGCGCTAAAAAATACAAACTGTCACGTCATAATAATCCCTGAATGGTGACCAAGACTAGATTCAATAAATAATAATCATTTGGAGATGCCTTATAAATAATCTGAAAATCGTGTACGGTGTTATTCAAGCAAATGTGGTAATAAAAACTTGATAGTGTGGATTTTTTAAAATGACTTTACTAAAAATTTGAAAAATTAATACCTTTAGGCCTAGTGTTGTACAGCTGCTATGGCAGAATTTACAAAAACAGCTGTGTTTTTTTTAACCAAAGGGGGCATCTCATCAAATTTGGCGGACTACATTTACTTACACCAGCTACAGTCATTGATCATTAATAACTTCTTATACAATCTTGCAATGTGGGTTGACAAGTTCCAAAGATTGGTCGGTGTGATGAGATATTATTAGTTGTTCCCCGATTGACTGGCCGATTCCCACTTTGGCCGATTTCGAGCTTTGGTCAAAGTGTATTGGCCTATAAACCTAAACGATATGCCTAAATATATGGAGCAGAATTTGATATTTCGCCTCATGTGTTGGGATGGGTCACTGCGCTTCTTCTAGGCATAGACCATTTTAAATATAAAATATGCATAATTAAAATCTATAATTATTTGTAAATTTCAGCTAGTAATACGGACTTTGTGGCCAAATTTTAAATTTTAATCTGGCAATATCCGGGTAAGAAGAAGATTGGTTTTTAAAAAATGGATTACTGGCGTAACAATGATGAACGTGACAAAATTTATCAAGAGATTTTTAACTATTGCGTTTTTGATTGCATTCAGTGCACTTCACAAAAAAGTTGGGTTCATTTGGAAGAACCATACAATCTCTTAAAAGGTAGAATCTAGATCTAGATTATATCAGATTATAATATTACAACAATTATAATTTAGCCTAACTACTAGTCTAGATTCTAGATCTAGTAACTACAACTGACATTGACAACAGTACAGTACAATTACTGACTGGGTTACAAAGTAATAAAAGTTACATCAGTCAGTAGTGAGTAGCACAGTTACAGTAGACTGAAAATAGAAAGTTAAGTAACTAATTACACCTAGTTTTTTTTAGATCTAGAGATCTAGATCTTTATTAGAAAATTAGTAACTACTGACTGAACTGACTAAATAAAAGAAGACTAAGAGTAAGAGTCTCTAAACTCTAAGACTAGGTGTCACTAAGCTAATACTACTACTACTAATAGTTTAGTTTTTAATTTTTAAGTTTATTGAACTTCATTAATTATTTATTGTTTTAATTGTTTAAATAAATAATTATTGTAAGATCTTAGATTGTAAAATATTGTAAGGGCACAGGGAAGATAACTTCTATTAACTTGCATTTAAATATTTCAATCCTGAGTTTTCTGATTTTGTTTTTACCCCTATCTCTCATTAATTAATGGAAAATGAATATGATTTTCTTTCACATTATTATACTTTTATAGTACAAGTAAAAAAATTTAAACCATTGGACATTTTTTAATTGCTAATATTCTCCAGGTATACTGAAACAGTCAATACACCTTAATGAGCCAGGAAATGAAGATAAAGCCCAATTGGTTCTGATTATGTTCAGCTTGTTGAAACTGGTGAAGCAAGGTCTAGAAGACTGGGGCTATGATTCCGTCATAGACAGCCATGAGGAGTTCTGCACTATAGAGCTGATCAATGAACTTTTCTACTCGCTAAACTATTTCCATGTCTCCTTTAATCTGGGTCCCGAAGTTGTTGAAGCAGCCAGAAAAAGTTTACTTTACACTTATCTATTTGTTAGTTATTTTCATAACCACTTTTGTTATCTACAGAATTTAATTTTTACCATAAATGTTAGATTAAGTGTGATCATCAGATAAATTATTAATAAAAGTTATATTTTAAAGAACAAAGTAATATATTTTTTTTTTAAAGTAAGGTCCCCCTCTAAGTCTAAAAATTATCCATATGGCAGTTCATCTGTTTATATATGAAGGGGTTGTTTGATCAACATTAAGCCCCACTGCCTTTTGTTTTCTCTAACCTAAGTCAGTTAGCCTACTTATCAGAGCTGGGTGGGCTAAGGGATGCCCTACTGATACTCAAATCCAAGATATAAAATCCTGACTTTTGGAGTAGCAGTCAAGTGCTTTATCTTTTAACTACCCTGTTGTATTATATTAAGTAATACTCTTCAAGTTTTAAGATTTATTTCATTAGCTGTTGCAGATTTTTGTTCCATAAATATTTTAATCAAAATAAATTCAATAATTTAAAAAAAAATAAAAAAGTAAAAACCCAAAGAATCTATTGTTTTTTTTTCTCCAGGTACTGCAGCTTTGTACAGCATTAGACTCACCAGTCCACTCTAAAGAAGAGTTAAATAATATATACTCTCATTCAGCCACAAGACTTAGAGATTTGATCAACATGAAGAGTAGAACAGAAAAAGTATGTCTGAAACACTTCAACACAGATTAAAATATTGTTTGCCGTTTTAAACATACTGGATGTTTAATACTTTTTTTCCCCCAGAATTTAATGTTAACCTTACTTCATATATTTTTAAAAATATTGTTACTGAAATCTTAAAAAAAAATTAATATATCAACAGAAAATTTTGAAAAGCCTGGACAACCAAGACATGTTACTTGACATAAATGCTCCACATCCTAAACAGCTTATTCATAAGATTACAAGCTTGATTCAAAAAATTGCTAAATTTTTTGAGACTCCTGTTTTATTAAAGGTGATTTATAGTTTTAGTTTATGCATTTTACTGAAGTTCTAGTAGTGCTGACTTTTGTCAAGATGTGTTTATAATAAAACAATTAGCAGTGTTTTTATATATTCAGCTGTATGTATTATGAAGGAGCGGTAAGTTTGTGTTATAAATTACCCAATTCTGAAGAGTTAAAGGTATCATAAGAGGTTAGTTTGTTCTTTCACGATGAATAAGTTCATGTAGCTGTACTTTTTTGGGCCATTAAATGTAACGAGGATGTTGCTGGGTACCTTTAGCCATTGTCAAATAAATTTTGCATAATTTACACACCAGGAATTTAAAAAAATATGTATTAAAAAACTTTGCTATCGAGGTGCCTTTTCCTTTCTGGCTCATATATCTCTCTTTTTTAAATTTAGTTGTGTTCATTTTAAAACAGTTGTAACAATTTTGTTTCAGGTACCTGAGTGTAAGGATATACTGAAAGAAAAATTGAAATTTAAAAAGGAGGAGGCTATAAACACAGCATCAGGTAATGTATTTTCTTGAGCAGGCTTACCAAGTACAGTAAATTAAATCTGGAATGCCAGAAAACATACAAGTAATATATTATGTATTGGTAGCTATGTTTTATAAACCCATGCCAAGTTTGTTAACTCAGCTTTATCATGGAAAATAAATATTATCATTGAAATACAATTTTACCCGATTTTATGCCGATTTCTACTTTACTAAGAGGGATCAAATTTTTTTATTTTAAGTTTATTTGATGGAAATATTTTGTATTGGAGTTTGATTTCATTATATTTAGGCTTACTCAGCAATGTATTGTTTCTTAAATCATAGATCAGTAAACAATCTTTAATGTTTAGTTATCCAAAAACTTCAATGCACAAACTATTAAATTGTAAATCAAATTTAAACTTTGACAGATAATTTACCAAGCTCAAAATATGAGAAATCACTTTTGTTGGGACGGATGGATGTGAAATACGCAGATGTGAAAAAAATGGAGGTTATTAAGGCTGGTGAGGTTGGGTGTGCTGATACCAAGACCCCATCAAGCTGTCAGGGTATGATGAATCCTGATGCAAAGATTGCCTCCACATCAACTGTATCAGCAACCTTACAGATGTCAACAGCTTTGCCTGATTTCACCAGTCTATTGCTCCAAGATCTGCAAAAACCTGCTCCCATTAATTTCTCTACATCTACATCTGTGCCCACTCAAAAGGATCCATCAAATTTGATTGACGGCACTAGTCCAATGGACCAAGGTCTGTCAATTCCTGTTTCTGTCATTGTATCCACAGTAAGTGCATCAAATGTGGCTGATAGCACTAATCCATTTCACCAGGGTCTGTCAGTGCCTATTCCAGTCAATCCATCAACATCCACATCATTAGTGCCCAAACAGGTCAATGCAACAAATTTGCCAGACCGTGCTAGTCTACTGGATCAAAGTGTGCCAGTTCATGTTTCCGTCATTGCCACCACAACCACATCAATGCCCAAACAGGTCAATGCAACAGATTTCCCTAATCGTGCTAGTCCAATGGATCAAGGTCTGCCAAGATCAGTTTCATACACTGTCTCCACATCAAGATCAACAACCCCACCACAGCTAGAGCAGCTAGAAATTAATTCATCTCGACAAGGGAGACTGATGCTCTTTGAAAGATATCATGCTAATCAGTTTCCACCTGCAAGGAAGAGGCCACTCATGGTAACTGATGTTGACCTGGAGGTGGACCTTCAGTTTTTCCAGGGTTTACTCCCATCAGTGGATGAGCTTCTGATAAGAAACAAACGTAGGTTCAAGCAAGCTGTGTCAAACCTACTGTTTGATATGCTGGAGGATCAAGCACAGGAATGTGATATTTGATCAGAATGTTTTTTAAATGAATACTTAAATTTTGCATTTTACTGTTAGTTAGTAAATTTAAAAGATTGTTTATTCTGATGATAGTTATTAGAATATTTTATATTTGTATTTTTACTGTATTATCTGACAAGTTCTGTATGGTTTTTTATTTGGTCTTTGTCAAGCAAAAAGGATTACGTAGTCTGCACACTACCCAATCTCATGCCAGGTACCAATTAAAGCTGGATATGAAATTTATAAATATAAATCAACCTCAAAACCTTTTTGCTAGTGATCACTTGATTTATTATATAACTGAGTGTTCTTATTTATAGATGCATTTTGTTAACTGTTTCTAAGTTTGAAGAAAATAAACTTTTCATCAGAGTTTTTGAAGAGTTGACTATTTATTGTGATCTAGTTCTGTTTTTTTTTTTTTTTTTTTTTGGCATAATGTTATGATTTTGATGCTTACTTCAATGTACTTTGAAAAAACAGGAAGTAAATAACCATTCAGGTAAATGCAGAGCCAAGTGTAATCCACAATACATGCCATTGATAAGGCAAGATTTTCAGACTTTGGTGGTGGTGATGTTTTTTTTTTTAAATTATCATAAGTATGTCTTTAAATTTTACAACAGCTAGGTTGGAATTTGGGTATGCAATCTTAGCATGAAAAATCTTGAAAGTCTTTTT
Organism: Physella acuta; assembly: GCF_028476545.2. NCBI lineage: Eukaryota > Metazoa > Mollusca > Gastropoda > Physidae > Physella > Physella acuta. Next base: position 8,124 of record NW_026732027.1, read on the forward strand.
TTTTAAATAGGACGAAGAAAATATATTTTTAAAACATACATTCTTTGTATTACTTTCACCACAAATTTAACAAAATGTACAAATAAGAAAACAGCTTTGCCAATTAGCACGTGATTACAAAAAAAATGTTATGACCCTAACCGTATGTCAACAAACTTTCTGCGTATCTTCGTGTTAATTCCTCTCAAAAACACTAGGCCTGCTAGATCACACAGTAGACTGCATCTTCTAAAAACTACTTATCTTTCAATTAAGTTCTCATTAACGTTTTGCAGTTGTCCACATTTAACAGTATCAAGGAATGTATAAGATGCATAATAAATCATCATTTCTTTTGCATTAATATATATATATATATATATATAGACTTCTATATATATATATATAGGTCTAATTAACCTGGCCTAGAAATTAATTACAAGTTTAAGAGTGTTGTGGAATGTAGGCCATTGTATTTTAAAAAAGTATTTTTGTACTTCTAGTAGGCTACTATAAAGTATCATATGCCCTGGCCTTTTTTACAATTTAAATGGCCTATAAAACCAATCAAATTGTTTGGCGCACATTACAAAGACAAAAAACTTGAGAAACTGCATGCAAATAATTTAATTTATAAATCAAGACACTTATATTATTAAAAAACCAGTATGGAAATTGCGCTAAAAAAATTATACGGGTCGTTTATCGTCTTATGTTTAGGCTGCAGAGTTTTAATATTAAATATTTTAATTTTATTTCCGGTAGTTATACTAGCCTTTTTGTGTTTGTTTACACCAGCTGATACTTTTGGCCCGTTTTCAGCGGGATTTTGTATCTGTCAACTGTTTGAAAAAAAAAGGTCACTAGATCTAGATCTATATTTATTATATACTAGATCTAGATCTATATACTATATACTATATACCCTATCCTCACCACTATCCTGAATTATAATATAAATAGATCTATCTAGACTAGTTGGTAATCTATCGTTTTACTTTTACTCACGGTTTAGTTTTACTTTGTCTTAATTTTACTCTTTAGCCTTTAGGCCTTTAGGTACTTAAAATTAAAATTTAAGGAGTCACCTGTTTTTCACATTACTATATCGAGATGATCTAGATCTAGTAGCTGGCGATTTTACGACACGTACCTAAAATGATAGATTACCAAATAGTTTAATACGTAGATCTAGATTTCTAGATCTACGTATTATGTAGGAGATTTAAGATATGATATACAGATATAGACCTAGTCTAGGTTGTAGCATTCAAAATTAATTTTTGAGTATTTAATCTTAAAATCATATGAGTTAGTTAGAGGAAGGATTAAGAATTCCATTGGTACCAAATTTATATTTCTATCTTCAACAGGAGAGGAGAAATAATTTTTTTTCTGTTTAAAATGTGTGGTCTTATAGATCTATAATCTCTGTAAAAAATGAAACTAGTGGGAAACAAAAATGAAAATTTTATAAAATATGTTTGCAAAAATTTTTTGAATTCTAATGATAAATTATGAATCAGGGGTGTTTCCTTTATGTAAATTTGCATTAATAATTGTGCAGGCTTGTTTCTGTTTGTTGTTATGCCTTATTTTTAAAAATGTACATTTTTACTATGACTAATTATATAGGAAAAAACAACATGGCTGATAAAGGTCCAAATCTTTAAAAATTCATAAAAAATGTATTTGTAAAATTCTATCACAATTTCTTTATAAAATAAGAACCACACGTGGTTTATTTAACTGATTTTGCATAGTTTTGTGTGCAGGCAAGTGTTTATATATTAAAATAAAGTTGATTTAGAGCATATATTGTTTTCAAATCAATTTTTTTATAAGCAAAAATGAAAGAAAATGAAAAGTAATTGCATTAGGCTATAGCTGAACCTCAGTAGATTGTGAAAATGTAGTTGCTTTGTGTATTGGAAATTAATATGATATTAATTTAAAATTAATAAGAGACAGTGGTAAAAACAAAATTTGAAAAATCAGCCAAGAGCTCTGGGCAGGTTTTTATATGAAAATTATCTCCCTTTGTTCTAATGCTACATACTAACCTAGTCGGGTGTGGGGAAATTGCGAGACGCGAAAAGCGAAATGGCGAGGTGGGAAAATGCGAGAAGGGCGCGAAAACGGTCGGTCACGTGACTTTTTTGTCTCGCATTTTACCACAAGCCGATACTTACGCTGGGTGGTGTTGAAATGCGAAGATTTCTGCGAAAAATTTACCGCACCCGATTTTCAGTGGTATTTGGTCCAGACTTCAAAGACGTTTCGTTTACATTGTTAAATCTTCCGATTTTTCCGTCGCTAGACATACTGATGATTAGTCAACTCCCCCCATCTTTTGTGTCGACTTAGAATACCACCTTGTTCGAAACCGACGGAAATACCACCGACGATAGATCAACTTCTGTCTTTTGTGTCGAACGCCGAGGCCGCCTGATTTACCGTCTTTGAAGATCGCCGTGCCCGGATCCGCTGCCGCCGCAAACATATTTTCTATTGTTGCATAGAAATTTTGTATTATATTTTGGATACAACAAAATAAAGTGACGTCACCGATATTATCAGTTGCTCGTGCTATATCGTAAGCTATGGGCCTACTTCAAATATTTTAAAAACCAAGTTGAACTTATCTGAATTTTTTGGTTTTGGTGGTGGTGTTATTTGGGGTCTTCCATAAATGACGTCACACTCGTGAGGGGGGGGGGGTCTGTAATTTTATGACAATGTGTGATGAGGGGGAGGAGGGGGGGGGGGGTTAGATGTGAAGTCACACTATAAAAAAGCAATGTTAGAAAAAGAATTTTAGACTTTTTTACGCGTTTTAGAAAACTGTTTTAATACATTGTAATAGGAATTGATTAAAATACTCTATTTTGACCGAAATTAGACAAGATTTTGGGAAAATATCGATGTTTTAAAAAAACTCAACTGCTGGTGACAACAATGAGCAAGACATTGCCAAAATTACAGAAATGATAAAAAAATACAAATTATAAAAAACGGAAAACAGATGTTGAGCGTGCGGATGATGATGATGAGAACATGGGTGCAAGTGTTGTTTGTGGGATGAACGAGGAGGTCAACTGTGATGAGAATGTGAAATGTTGTAAATGTGGATTTGAAGAAGTAGCAAAAGAAAAATGTATAAATGGGATTGGGTGTACTATGTGTGAAAGATGGTGTCACGAGGTGTGTTTGAGGACTGTTTCAGAAGATTTTGTTTGTAAATTTTGTTTGTAATTAAAATTACTTAATAAAAAAATAAATTGCACTTTTTAGAATTGTTTATACTTTTACACTTTTTGCAAGTACAAAAATCCATAAATACATGTTGCAGAATATCTCTCCTGCTGACAAGATTATACCAATTCACAATGACACAGCTCACGTTTGTATAAACATGAGCGGGCTAGATTTTTAAATTAATGCCGACTGAGACGGGATTTTCCTCTTGCTAACAAGAGCGGGCGATGACAGTAGCACAGCAACGATGTTAGGATTTTTAAATAGATAGATCTAGATATAGATCTATCTATCTTCTTAGTATCTAGATAAAAAATAACAACATACAACACTCGTGTTAAAGGGTATGGCTAAATGCTTGTTTATTTTAAAACAAAAAAAAATAATTTAAATAAATAAAGATGGAAAAAAAAGGAAAAACCTTTTTTCGCAAAAAGTGTCTCGCTATTTACCCTTAATTCCGCAGGTATGTCTCGCATTACCTTCTCTCATTTTCCCGCCTCGCCATTTCGCTTTTCGCGTCTCGCAATTTCCCCACACCCGACCTAGTCTTCTGTAAAACTCCATTTTAACGTATTTTATTCGCAGCTTCACGGTCACCTCCGGTTGAGCGTATTTAGTCTAGATCTAGTATTTTATTAGCAGAGTTTCTTCCAGGCATCTCTTCCCCCGAAATGAAATTTATATAATTTATATAGAAAATATATTCTTTTAACAGTGTCCGCCCGCCCCCCCCCCCCCCCCCCGAAGAAAGTTTACCGCCCCCCGAACATTTCAAGTGCCCCCCCCCCCCCCCCCCCCCCCGGAGAAAAAAGGCGGGAAGAAACACTGTTTATTAGGCCCTATATAAAATAGAAATCTATATAATAAACACAATAAAAACATTAAGAAACCGTTAGGATTAGATATGCATGATTTATCTGACACTAGCTTAAATAATAACAAAAAAGTTAAAACATCCAAACAATTGTCAATACATTTAACTTAACTTATTTCTAAATTACCAATTAATAATTAAGTAAGAATCTTTTTAGAAGAAAGTTGGATGTCAGAAGCCTATGCGCCAGTTGTTCACTGAATTGATCCTGTCTCGATGGCTTCAAATGGGTAAAAATAATTAACAAATAGATCTCTAGGTCTATGTATGATTAATAATATGAGAGCATTTTGACATTCATTGATAATATACACATTATATAGTAGCCTATAGGCCTAATTTAATTATTTATATTCAGTAAATAAATGTCCTATGTGAAAATATTGTTGATGTAATATAATAACAAAAAAGAATCAATTTCTAGCTCATGGCTATTTTCTGATGGGTACCTAGCCAAGTTAGTCAACATAATGGAGGTACTAAAAGTTGTAATAGTACACTATTTTCTCTAATGCAGAGGATGCAGACATAGGTGAATTCTACACAACCTACCTTATTGGCCATAAGTCAGAATAAGTAACTTTGCATAGCTATGTTTTTATAACCCTGTACCTACTTGAACTTAGAACTTGACAGTTAATTTTGTTGTTTAGGGAAGCCTACATGTGAATTGAATATAGGTCCTAACTGTAAATGTTGTTATATAGGGAGGCTTATATATGAATTGAATATAGGTCTTAATGGTCAGTATTGTTATATTATATATATGGAGGCTGACATATAATTGATAGCTGTTTGCATTGTATTGCCAGTAGAGATAGGTCTGATGTCACAGATGACTCTGACGTCACAGATAATGACATGAATGAGGACCAACTTTGGGAAGACGTTGAAAAAATTAGAAAGAAACACGGTGCAAAAAAACAGTTGAAAGACTTCACTGATGATGACTTGGATAAGATAAGGTAAGTGGTGTGGGATTCCAGGAAAATAACGATAATGTTCTAACAGATTTCTGAAGTTGATGATTTAATCTTTAGAGATTTGAATGATATGAATTATTTTTGGAGTTTAATTTCAGTTTATACTGATATTTTTATCAAATCTATTTGTAATTGTATTATTTTAGTAAAATATTTCATCTATATTTATGAATGCATTTTGCTGATTACTTATGGAAAAAACAGTTCATAAAGATTCTCTTATTTTAAAAAAAGTACATTACCCAGTATTTTATGTTGTATCAATAAATTTTACTAGGTTGTTTTTTGCATTGCAGAGAGCAGTTGTATATTCATGTTGAATATTTAAGAGACCGGCTGAGTGATGATGAGGTTGAGGAAATGAGGGCCAGTGCAGAGCGTACATTAGTGCAACTTGTCAATGAGCGGAAGGTGAGATTCTTCATTGAGATTAACATATACACAGAAAAAAGAGGGTTCCCATACTTGTACGTGTATCCCACATACCTCTCATATCTTTTACATCCCTCTCTTTCTCTCCTCCTCTGTGTGACACTTAGTGCTAATAAATTCTTGACTTTCTTTCACTCACAAATCAGGAGGCCAGAATTTCTCTTTACTAATCAGTCATATTGAAAATACAATTCTATATGCCTTGTTACACATACAAAGTTACAACTGGGCTGATGCTGTTGATAAAAATACCATAAAGTTGTTTCATCTCAACATTTCAACACCTTATGTATGAACAGGGGATGTAAAACTTGAAAAGAAACACCAACTGTTAAAATCATAGATTAGATAATTCTTCATTAGGAGCTTTGTGCTTACAGGAAAGGATGAAGAAATTACGTAAAACTTCTATGGCCTCAACATCTGAGTTGCCAGCAACCAGAAAACCTGCACCAAGAACCCCATCATCAAGAACACCATCATCAAGAAAGCCAGCAGTTGTAACTGTAGATTCAGGTACTTGCAGGATAGACTAATGGCATTTTGCTGAAGTTAGTTTTTGTCATCTTTTATTTTTATTCTAAGCACACATTACAGATGTTTCTATTCTGATATTGTAGGCAATAATTCACATGTAATTGGGTAAACATGAGGGAAATAGTCTAGTATGTAGTGTAACCTAAGTGTCAAGTGAATGAATATTAACTGAGGTTTTATAAGTAATTGCAGTTAATGATAGTTAATTGCAATCATTAGGAAATTAAGCTGTCATTTATTTCTTAGGTAGTGTATTTTTAAATATGGTACTAGGTTGTGCTGTAGTAATAATAATTTATGTGTTCTGCTGTGTTTTTAAAATCTCCTTGAATTTTTTTTAAACTCCTGGAAAAGTCCTGGAAAACTCCTGGAATTTTATTTGAACTTTTGAGCATGAACCCTGTCTGCAGAATAATTAAATATCAGTATAAAAATAATCCAAGCAAATTTTGCTTGCCAGGAAAATATCTTAACTTAGAAATGTGTTTGTCTCCCCTGATAATTTAGATACCTTTAATTATTGAAATTCTGTAATTTTTCCAGATGAAGAGGAATTAAAGGAAAGATCTGTTTTTAAAAATTATTTACCACCAGTTAAAGGAAGACTGAGTCTTCTAACCTTCGGCCAATCAGTGAGTTTTATATTTTGTATAGTAAGGAAATAATTTTATTTAGGAAACCTTGGTTGCGTTCGGTTGGTATAGCTGCAAGACAATTTTTTTTTAACTTTCTGATCTTTTATACATTAAATTTACAGCCTGAATGTTTTAAGTCTCTTGTTTTTTCAAAAATATGAAAAACACAATACGAGACCTCTTAAGTAATATTGGTAGTGCTGCGTTTTAAGATTGAGCACTATTAGACTTTTTTTATGCTGTTATTGCATTTCCATTCAAAGTCTTTTGGCTGTGTGAATAATAGTAGTTGACTAAGTCTTAGAAAAAAGTTTTTATACAAATGTACAAGATGTATTCAAAACCCCAGCTTTACTCCTGGCATTGAAAAAATCTCTGTATGATACTGAATTTTCTGAAGTTCAAACATTGTTATTGTTTTTTCATAATAAATTGTTATTTGAGCATTGTTTATTGAACAGTATCAAGCAGCAGTTTATGGTGCTAAACTTACAATATTATCCCAATATCTTTATTTTCTTGACAGAGAAAACCACCATCACATTCAAGACTGTTGAAAGGTAAATGGGGAACCTCAGAAGAAGAAGAATTTATTGTTCAGACAATAAAAACCGGTGAAGGTGAGTAGTGTCTTCAATGTGGGGGTTGTCGCCATTGCATTTTTTATTCCAGATGCAGGGTTTATCTGTTGCTGCGGTTTCTGTTGTAATAGATCATGCTCAACTCAATAAAAAAGATGTACCGTTAACCAATGTTTTTTCCTTAACTGTTGATTTGTCGTAATTTATTGAAATTTAAATTAGGGTTTTAATGATATTAAAAGTAGAGCCACTTTATGTTGTAATAGATCATGTTCAACTCAATAAAAAAAGATGTACCGTTTCCTTAACTGTTGATTCATCTTAATTTATTGAAATTTTAATTATTGTTTTAATGATATTAAAAGTGGAGCCACTTTATGTTGTAATAGATCATGTTCAACTCAATAAAAAAAGATGTACTGTTAACCCATGTTTTTTCCTTAACTGTTAATTTTTCTTAATTTATTGAAATTTAAATTAGGGTTTTAATGACATTAAAAGTGGAGCCACCGTTTCACGATATTTTATTGTACATTGGTGTAGGTCTCTGGTCAGAAATCAAAGCTCAGCTGGGCAGTTTGCGCTCCAGTGTCCAGCTTAAGGACAAATGGAGGATCATCCCAGATAGTAGAAAGCTATCAGTCGCCAAAACACATGGACTAACTTATAAACCCAAAAAAAAACATTGATATGTTGATACTGTTTGTTGACCTATGGACTCTGTTTTAAATCCAAAAAATAACATTGATACGTTGATACTATTTGTTGAAAATAACATTGGTATGTTGGTACTATTTGTTGAAAATTGATAAGCTTGATACTATTTGTTGAAAATAACATTGATAGCTTGATACTATTTGTTAAAACAACATTGATACTTTGATACTATTCGTTGAAAATAACATTGATACTTTGATACTATTTGTTGAAAATAACATTGATACTTTGATACTATTTGTTGAAAATAACATTGATAGCTTGATACTATTTGTTGAAAATAACATTGATAGCTTGATACTATTTGTTGACCTAAGGACTCAGTTTTAAACCCAAAAAATAACATTGATATGTTGATATTATTTGTTGACCTACGTTGAGCCTTCCTTACCTCTTGATTAAATGTTTTTTATAAGAATTTATATTTCAAGTGTGGTTTATTTTTTCTTAGTTAGCGCTTGACTTATACTTTATACCAACAGTGTAACGTTCTAATTATAGGTAATATTTTCTGCAATGGACCTGCAGTCAACCTTCCACACTATCTGCATGTTTGTAAACATTTTCTCATTGCAAAAAGATTTGTTGCTTGACTTAGCCAACTGCTTGACAGTTTGACACTAGAGTTTGTCCAATCTTTATTGGTCAATATCCTGACTAGCCAACTACTTGATACTAGAGTTTGTCCAATCTTTATTTGGTCAATATCCTGTCCTTGTTGGCAGTGAGACATTCATTGCCAGCCATTCAACAGCTTGACTATCAACATTTTAATACTATCAACTTTCTTTCTTTCTTTACGGACATCACTGGCTCAGAGGGAGTCTCCGATTAGCCAAGCAGGCCTCAACACGGCAAACTCCAACAGCTTAGATATTGGTTTGATTACCGTGTCTCAGTCCCTTCTGTCCTTTGGTTCTCACCAGGCTTATCTTCCACTCACTACTGTACTTAGGGTAAACTTGTACCCCATTGTCCAGTGCTCAGCTTGACCATAGGGCTGGTAAGTAGGTCAATAAACAGTTCTATGGCTCATGCAGGTTTTATTGAGACGTAGAACTGGTTGGTGACCTACTTACCAGCCCTATAGCTACAATCAACTAATGAACAGTAAAATATCAACTAATTGGAAGAGACAAAAACTTTAATTTCAGATGAACAGTAATTAGAATAGGTACTTTTCAATAATGTTATAGTACCCATAACAAAAAAAAACAACGTATGTATGATGTTATTCAACTACCACATAGTAAATAAAAGCCAGAATATCCACTAATTTTTTATGCTGTTAAAATTTCTAAACTATCTGAACTCAATGAGACCATCAATGAAAGAACAATGCAGATTAGTTATAATGATGGACATGATTTCTTAAAACAGCTTTACAGTGCACAGGTGATGAATGTTTTAGAAAACGGCGGTGGGTGTGGTGGTGGCTGGCCCACTGACTGGTGCCCCCGTGGGGCGTGGCCCAAACATGCCTCGCCAGTCCCGGTTAAACCACCATCTTGGATCAACCATCTGCATAATGGCGGGGCTTTGGCTGACCCGATCTAGAAAATTCCTTCCGCCATTTCTCCCAGGCTGTCTTCTAGGTGGCAGAAGCTAAAAATAAACATGCTTTCAATTTAAAATAAACTTACAACACAAGAGTGAAACATAAAGAGTACACTTTCATCATAGCCCTTTACATTAAATTATTTTTTAATGTTAGACTAACAAGGGGTGGGGTTAACCAACTTCTTTATTTATTTAGACTGATAAGGAAGAAAGGGTTAACCAACTTCTTTATTCCTTTTAGACTGATAAGGAAGAGAGTGTTAACCAACTTCTTTATTCCTTTTAGACTGATAAGGAAGAAAGGGTTAACCTTCTTCTTTATTCAGTTTAGACTGATACGAAAGAAAGGGTTAACCAACTTCTTTATTCCTTTTAGACTGATAAGGAAGAAAGGGTTAACCTTCTTCTTTATTTTAGTTTAGAATGATAAGAAAGAAAGGTTTAACCAACTTCTTTATTCAGTTTAGACTTATAAGAAAGAAAGGGTTAACCTTCTTTATTCAGTTTAGACTGATAAGGAAGAAAGGGTTTACCAACTTCTTTATTCATTTTAGACTGATTAGGGTGAAAGGGTTAATAATGTGATACTTTTTAAAAGATTTTTTTTTCAGTGGTCAGCAAATGTTCATGATAATTAATAAACAGGAGGTGACAAAAGTCAAGTGTCCCCATCCCAATTCCATAAATAAAATGTGGGGGGGGGGTGTGAGGGGTATTAAAAAGTCGACCATGTGTTGGAATGTCAGTGGGTGTAACGCCACTCACCTGGAATGTCAGTGGGTGTAACGCCACTCACCTGGAATGTCAGTGGGTGTAACGCCACTCACCTGGAATGTCAGTGGGTGTAACGCCACTCACCTGGAATGTCAGTGGGTGTAACGCCACTCACCTGGAATGTCAGTGGGTGTAACGCCACTCACCTGGAATGTCAGTGGGTGTAACGCCACTCACCTGGAATGTCAGTGGGTGTAACGCCACTCACCTGGAATGTCAGTGGGTGTAACGCCACTCACCTGGAAAAGTCTCTGCTGAAGATTCATCATGGGAAACCTGAATGGACGACCTGTAGGGGGGTTGTTGCTGTTGATGGGTGGCTGGCCTACAGGGTAGGATCCTGTTGTCTGTGAGCCAGGCTGTTGCACTGCTAGAGGTGAACAGTTGGGTAAGATCTCCATTCATGAATAATGACACATTTCTTCTAAAGTATTAACAACAATGATTAATAACTTTGAAAGAGGGAAGCGTGGTTGGGAAGGAGAGTTTCTGATTCGCTGGGGATAGCAACCCAGATAGGAAAGAAAACTCCAAAATTAAAATCAAACAACATCTGCCTTGCAGATTTTTTCATGTGCAGACAAGGTCTTTGGAAGCAAAGCACGCTGAAGTCATACGTCCATGTTGACTTGTAATACTTAATTGTATTGGAAGATGTTCCCTGCAATATTACAATTACAAAAGTAGAAAAATAACTAGACAAGAAAAAGCTTACCTGCATCTCCGAAGTTTGAAAAACTCTCTTGAAGTCCACGGCCAATATTTTCCAGAACATTTCCTGTCAACTGACCAATGCCACCTGGAGTTCTATACAGAGAGCCTAGGTCTTGTAAACTATAGAGATGAGAAAGTTTGGTACTTAGAGCCTAGGTCTTGTATGTATATATTTCTCAAACATCAATAATTGCATATACTACATAGTCTTATAGATATTTAATTGGATATTTAATATATTCTTAAAACCCGGGCAGCGTTCTGTAATAAAAACACAAGCCACGGTCCTTTACAGAAAAGTTTTTCACAAAAGCCAGTGCAGAGCCTGGTCGGAACGGCTAATAGTGGATAAATAATCAATGGTGACTTCAAATTAAACATTGAGCATGCGCATTTCAAAATAAAAAAACTGCAGTTTACATTGTGCTTTAGTGGAGGCATAAAAAGTATTTAGAAGCCAATTTTAGTTGGTAAAACAAGTTGTACTTCACCCTTTCAGCTGATCTCCGATAGTTTTCCTAATCGGGTCGTTGATCAGGTCGTTGACGAAGTTGTTGCCGCCGGCGTACCGGATGCACTTGCAGTAGTCGGCGCTGACGCCGTTGATGACGGAACTGCTGACGCTGTTCATGCTGGCCCCGTTCTTGCAGCACTTGACGGTCAGCCCGTTGGAGGTCAGGCTCGTCGCGTCCTGGCACTGCAGCTGACCTTCTATGCAGTCGGTTGCTAGGAGACGAATTGGGAAGGGAAAATTAATTGGGGATGTTGATTAAGGGGGTCGCTCATAAATAACGTTACGTTTTTTAAATGACTTTTACCTCCCCCCCCCCCCTCCCTTCCACCCCCCCCCCCCCCCAGAAAGGGGGGCGGACACTGTTAAAGTAATATATTTTCTATATAAATTTCATTTCGTTCGGGAGGGGGGGGGGGCTCTGCCCCCCGAAGAGATGCCTGGAAGAAACTCTGCAAGTAAAAGATCTTGGGCCCACAGAAAAATAATATCGGTGAGCCTCTAGGGACGGTGCTATAAGAGTCCTATTAAAGTATTAGTGTTTTCATTTTGTTTAAACATTGTGTTGGTATTTCTCCAATTTACCATTTCTATTCCTTTATACCAACGCGTAAAAATCAATTTGATGGAGGAAAATGTACAATGAAAATTTTAATCTAGAGTTGTGAATTTTTTTTTCGAACCCCCTTGGGCACAGCCAGTCAACCTCTGCTCTCATCTACGAGAGATTCAATGGACTTTCGCGTGGGTGTTGGGGGGGGGGGGACGACGACAGATATAAGCAATGTTTTCTTTGTTAGAAGCGACCAACGTTAAAAGTTTATATCAACCCTTACACTAACCTGATTACATTCAATGTACAAAAAGCTATCATTTACTGGGTGAGACGATTACAGGACAAGGGTTGTAAAAAGTATTCAGCTGCTAAATCATTTTAAACGAACACAGGCCGAAATAATGTTCTACATATTCTGCCCCACCGCTTTAATATTCTGCATTGGCGCCACATAGCTAGCCATTCCAATTTACATAGAGTAATTAATTACCCGTGTCAACTTCCTGCTGTTTTAATCTGTCAGCCAGAAACATACCTGACACTTGGGCGACCTTCTGGCCAGGCGTTATAATAAAAATTATATAATTATATAACAGGTGTATATAGGGCGGGGGGGGGGGGAAAGGGAGGGTCGCTAAATAGGTCAACACGCGGGAGACATAAACAATAAAAAATTATTATTGTTGTGCAGACGTTATATATATATATATATACATATATATATATATATATATATATATATATATATATATATATATATATATATATATATATATATATATATATATATATATATACAGATATATAGATATATAATTCATATATATACATTTATGTATATATAAATATATATGTATATACATATATATATATATATATATATATATATATATATATATATATATATATATATATTTATATATATGTATATATATGTTATAGCTATTTACAGCAGCTTGTGATCCGGTGTAGAATAAATAAACAGTTGAAATTATTTTTAACATCTGTTTACAGTTTAGCTTAACTACTAACAATCATGAATAACTCCAAAATTATAACAAGAAATATTGTTCATTCCAAGACATTTTTGAATTACAACATTCGAATATTCTAGAATTCTTTAATTTCGAAAGAACGGCCCACACAGAAATATCAAGACGCCGCCGCTGCTAACTACGCCTCTGATTTCCTGTGACATGTTTACAACGAACGTCACGTGATAAACAAGTGTGGGCTGACGTCGTAACGGTGACATAAACACAATTTAATTATGCAAAGATATGCACATACACATACGTCACTTTAAATGAAAGCATAAGCGGACAGCTTAACAGCTTTAATTATTCATCCATAAATAATTTGAGAAAAACATGTGTTTATATATTTAGTGAAGTTCGTGAGATGAAATGGATTGTACCCAGAATTTCTATCAGGCATCTCTTAAGGCATCCCCCCCCTCCTCGAAGCACGTTTACGTCCTCCCCGAAATAGAATGTAAGTAGAAAAAAAATGTACTTAAACATGTGCCCCCCTCCCCTTCCCCCATTTTCGGATAAAAAATGTCTGAAAGAAACACTGATTGTACCTCAACTGGAAGTGACTGTTGCAGATATTAGACTGGTAGATTTATATATACCATATAAATATTCGTAGAAGAAAGTACAAGTAAATCTTTATAGTAACTTAAGAAATGTCTGCTGAATATTATAGAATGAGATACCTACCGTCAGAATGTCTATTTTAGAATGAGATGCCTACCATCAAGAAGTCTATTTTAGAATAAGATAAATACCATTGAAATGTCTGTTTAAGAATGAGATATTTTCCATAAAATTTTATGCTATAGAATGAGGTACCTCCCATAGAAATGCCTATATAATGAGGTACCTACCATAGAAATGCCTATAGAATGAGGTACCTACCATAGAAATGCCTGTTATAGAATGAGGTACCTACCATAAAAATGCCTGTTATAGAATGAGGTACCTACCATAGAAATGCCTGTTATAGAATGAGGTACCTACCATAGAAATGCCTGTTATAGAATGAGGTACCTACCATAGAAATGCCTGTTATAGAATGAGGTACCTACCATAAAAATGCCTGTTATAGAATGAGGTACCTACCATAGAAATGCCTGTTATAGAGTGAGGTACCTACTATAGAAATGTCTGTTGTGAATGAGGTACCTACCATAGAAATGCCTATAGAGTGAGGTACCTACCATAGAAATGTCTGTTGTGGCTGAGGTACCTACTATAGAAATGTCTGTTGTGGCTGAGGTACCTACTATAGAAATGTCTGTTGTGAATGAGATACCTACCATTGAAATGTCTGCTATAGAATGAGGTACCTACCATAGAAATGTCTGCTACAGAATGAGGTACCTACCATAGAAATGTCTGTTGCAGACGCAGACAGGTGTGACGGTGCCGTTGATCGTCTCACTCTTCAGCTGCATGTTGAAGCCGTAGTCGCAGCACAGGTGGTTGTTGTTGATGATGCTCAAACTCTCGCTGCCCTCGCAGGAAGTTCTCCCACTGTTGCAGGGAACTGGGGGTGCCAGACACGCAAATATATATAAATTTATATATATATATATATATATATATATATATATATATATATATATATATATATATATATATATATGATCTAGGCAACTTAGATACTATTTTAGAATCTAGAGCATTGTTAGCTGTTGATTATTTTATTATTTGTTATCTAAGGCAACATTTAAAATTAGTTTCATTTCGGTTTTTTTAAAAAAGTGCTTTTGAAAATTCTTTTAAAATTGAATATTGTGTGATAAATAAAAAAAGAAAACATAAGTGAAACATTATGGGTTGGGGGGGGGGGATGTGCTAGAGATATTAACTGCCCATTGACTGAGAACCGATAGTTTCTGAAACTGAGAGAACGGATTTTTGAATGAAAACTCAAAGCTAATTGTATAAGAACTCATTACCCACAAAATATGGTGAATGCTGTTATATCATTACAATACGTTGTTTTTTTTGTTTGTTTTTTTTTGTGTATGCGCTTTTGTATTTAACACGACAGTATGAAAAGTAAACATACATTTAAGAGAGTAAAACAGACTTGCTTTCTTTAATAAAAGCTTCTATCACTAAAACATGTAAGATATCTCATGAGCGACCAAAGCTTTTATTTTTAAAATGCAAGTTTGTCATATTATTCTACATTCAGTGCTTTCAGAAGCCTATAATTATTTAGTTTCTATTTGCTTTATTTCATGTGTAAAAATGTCCAACAAAACGACTGGGGAATAATTACTTTGTTCAGCAAACACAGCAACAGACATCGACAACGTCAGCACCAATAGCGACAACATCATGTTGGTGGCACGTTTCTCTGTCGTTACAAAAATTTAAACCTGAAAAAATAAAATAATGTGCGTAATGATAATACCAAAATACTCTTTATGGTTATCGTCTAACCTGACAATATGAATAAAATAAAAATGTATTAATATTTTCCACTTTAATAGGTCTTCCTGTTATTATATCTCATATAAAAATCAGTGAAATGTTAAATATTATATAGATTTTTTTTATAATTACAAAGATTACAAGATATGAATATTCAAACAGGTTATATATTATATAACATTACTTAATACTATTAGACTCTAAAAGTACAACCGGCAACAGAGACTAACTGTTGTTTACTTAGCTTATATTGGCCTACCTGTGTGCAAGTGAGGGCCAATTCAAAAACAAACAAAACGCCAAAATAAAAACCGTAGGATACTTACGAAAGAAAAAATATTTGGCGTATCCTTGCTGCGAGATACCGACGCTAAAACTGGCAGGTGGCGCGGCTATTTATTTCTTTTTTTCTTCTCCTAATGTAAGATGGCGAAAGGCCGGTCAAAGCGAGGGTGAAGGTCATGACGTAGGCTGTCGTCTGTATTACCAAACAATGTCTGCAGGAAGTTGTGGCCGCGGGTGAGAGCTGTGACAAAAACAGATGGGTGCGGGGTAACCATGGTTACGGTGTGAAAGAATAAGGGAGGACACCGTGTTGTTTAAAATACTGAAGGTAGAGCTGGGTTTTTTTTAAAGTATAATTTCAAACAGAATGCAGCATTATGAAAAATGAACCCTTATTTTCTTGTGTGTGTGTGTGGGGGGGGGGGGGGAGTCGTCAACAATAACGTCATGCTTTAAAATGATTTTGTACCAACTTCTTCTCATCAGCATGACTTAAGTTCCCCGCTCCTTCTCCCTCCCCCCCCCCCCCCCACACACACACACAAATCGTCAAAAAGGAACTGGACAGCACCATATTCCTTTGGGTCTACGAAGAATTTTCCCGTCGTCCTGGCGGCCAATCCACCCCTGTCCTTCACCTTTCTCGTCACTGACCCGCTGCCGACTACTGTTGACCACTTTAACAGAACATGTCACCTCACAAATAATAACATGGCTGTATAACAGAGGTTACTCAGATTCACATAACATTTGATAACGTCTTGATTGAGCTACCATTCTACATGCTTGCCCTGTCTTGGTAATAGTTACTGTGAGGTAATGTGTTTTTTTTTTCCAGAAGTTTATGTAGTCAAGCACCGTCATGTTTCTCTAGACAAGTTCTTCTTTTTCGTGCTTAATTTTAATGTTGGGAGGGATCCCCTCTAAAACAATTATGTATACGGGTCAACTGATTATGTGCCATTCATTGACTCCGATGTCAGCCTACTTTTCTTTTTGGATTTGCCTTGTCCAACCAAGAACTAACTACAAGGCAGCAGTTGCTTGACTTTGGAGTTGTCTCTTATAGAAGTGTGGCTGTCTCCAGCTAATGAGCCTCATCTGCCCGAGGGTTCGAACTCGAAACTTTTTTATTTAGCAACCATGAGCTTTACCGACTCGACCACACCGACCCCTTTCTAGACAAGTAATGTCTTTCTTCTCTAGAGGGTAATGTCGTGTTTCTCTAGACAGGTAATGTCGTGTTTCTCTAGACAGGTAATGTCGTGTTTCTCTAGACAGGTAATGTCGTGTTTCTCTAGACAGGTAATGTCGTGTTTCTCTAGACAGGTAATGTCGTGTTTCTCTAGACAGGTAATGTCGTGTTTCTCTAGACAGGTAATATCGTGTTTCTCTAGACAGGTAATGTCGTGTTTCTCTAGACAGGTAATGTCGTGTTTCTCTAGACAGGTAATGTCGTGTTTCTCTAGACAGGTAATGTCGTGTTTCTCTAGACAGGTAATGGTGTGCTTCTCTAGACAGGTAATGTCGTGCTTCTATAGACAGGCAATGTCGTGATATATTGCCCCCCCCCACATCTTGATGTTATGATGTATCAGTCCCAAATTTGATGTATTCTTATCCACTTTATTTCTCTTCACATTGGTGTGCAGGTCTGGTTTTGAGGTAATAATTTAAGTCAACAAATGACGGAAGCAAACATGCGTTCACAGCTTTAAGTTATTCTTACACAACCGCCAATGTTTCTTACACAACTCCCCATTATTCTTACACAACCCCTACACATATTCAGTGGTGGACTGCCTTGGCGGCAGAGGCAAAGCGACCTCTCCGGCGCTCGGGGGCCAAACTTTCAACTTGGCGCCCCCCCCCCCCCCCATATATATTTTATATTTATAATGCAAAACTGCAGCTAAAATGAGCCTTTATTTTTTTTCCAACCCGTTTTGGCGCCCATAGGGTCTGCGCCCTATGACATATGTACCCATCCCATCGCTACGCCTCTGCCTGGCGGTCTACCGGGAAAAATCCTGGTGGGCCCCAGGGAATTGTGGTGTACTGGGCTTTTTGGTGCTTTGATTTAAATAAACCGGGAGTGATCTCCCCTAAACTTTCTCGAATATTCTTATATAACTTGGAATATAGACATGATTTTTAATTACTTAAACGTCTAAAAATAGAATAGAATCTCATAGAAAAATATTATCAGTACTTTATAAATTTACATGCGTTTTTTGAGAAATCGGAAATAGCGTAAATTAGTACTTTCGGTCGACGGAAATTACCCAAAATTTGACAGAAGGTAGAGATATAGATCTTTTACTTACATGTGAAATTTCATTTATCTATCTGAAATAGTACTCAAGTTATAGGCTTTTGAAAAATTCAAAGTAGAAAAAGTGCCACTTCCGGTTATCGGAAATCGCTCAAAAGTTGATACGGATCTACGATTTTGATAAAATACTTATATATGAAATTTCATTAACCTAGCTGTAACGGTACTCAAGTTATCGTGTTTACACACAGACAGACAGACAGACACACAGACACACAGACATACGGACAAGATTGCAAAATTGTGTTTTTCCTTATCAGTGAGGTGTAATACGTCGAAATTTTTTTTTGCACGATTACAAGACTTTCTCTATACTTCGTGAATAAGAGAAAGTAAAAATATGTCGCGTTTATTTCCATTAAATTGATGATGATCAACAGGTTTTGACGGGGGGAAAAGAAACAATGAAAACTCCAATCAAAGTTGGGCGACCCTTTTACATGTTCCCGGGCCTCTTGGACACAGCCAGCGACCCCTGTTCATAACCCACATTTTTCTTACATAACCCACATTTTTCTTACACAACCCACATTTTTCTTACATAACCCACATTTTTCTTACATAACCCACATTTTCCTTACATAACCCACATTTTTCTTACATAACCCACATTTTTCTTACATAACCCACATTTTTCTTACATAACCCACATTTTCCTTACATAACCCACATTTTTCTTACATAACCCACATTTTTCTTACATAACCCACATTTTTCTTACATAACCCACAATTTTCTTACATAACCCACATTTTTCTTACATAACCCACATTATTTGAACATAATCCACCTTATTTCAACACAGTCCTACATTATTCTTACACATCCGCGTTATTCTTTCATTTCAACCACGATAATCTTACCCACAATGCATTGCGCTTACAAAGCCAATATCACCATCTTCAGCCAATTTCAATCATGTCTGTTCGTATATATCAGTGTACGTCCGTCTATGCCGGTGTGTGTCTCCTTGCATGTTCGTTTAAGTCCGTGTGTATCCGTCTATCTCCGTGAGTGTTTGTTAATGTCCGTCTATATCCGTGTATGCTAGGTTTAGCCCCATTTCGTTTCCTTATGCCAGCCAGCCCATTAAGAAATTCTACCAGAGAATTAGTCACGTGACGCGAGAGCATGTCACATTTATCAACCCCAACCCCCCAAATTATCCCAAGAAGGAAGTGTGATTAATTAAAAGCTAAGCGGGAGCAGTTTATTAAAAGCGTTTCTTGAATGAAACACATTACTCTCTTTGTTGCTACCGGTTTTACAAAACACACTCGGAAACTAGTATCGGCGGTTTTGTTACCTGTGATAGTATCGCTACACTAACCCTGACCGGGCTCTACCCCTTGCTCTAAAGGCAATCCCAAATTTATCAGCATTTACTTGGCCCAAACTTACGCCCTAAGCTTAATTCAACTTAACGCTAACAACGATACCGGCAGAGAAAAACTTCGATTCGATATTTTAGACATACAGACCTACTTAGATATTTAAAAGATTCGAGTTTTCTTCAAGCGCTGTTATTAAATTACTGCTGTCTTTGTTTTAGGTTGATTTATATAAAGACGTAAATAAACTTTAAATAAAATTTAAATTAATATTTTTCAGACTCATGCTATTTTTATGCTATTAATAATTCCATTACCGGTTCTCTAAATAATTTTTAACAGCAGATTTATCAACCAGATGTCGAATTAGAACATAGTTTCAAGGACACACCATCCTGACCCCCACCCCCTACATGCCCCCGTATGACCCTAACCGCTACCCGATTCGGGGAATCATTATTTGTATTTGGTGACCGTTACAGTAAAAATTCCTTCCTTCCTTCCTTATACGGAAACCGGCTCAGAAGGTTCACTTCCATTAGCTAGGCAGGCCTCAGTGTGGCAAACCCTGACCGTAAGAGTTTCCCACACATCGGTCGCTACTTCCGTGGGCTCTCACCGGGCTTTCCTACCCCACCCACCAGACGCGGGACGCGGGACGTCGTCCTACCGCCTGGTACCCAACTTGATCGTGGGGGCCATTCTTTGAACCTAGCGCATACAGCAGTTCTACTCGCCCAGATCAAAAACCTCTAGCTGCTGTTGGCTACCACTAGCCATTCCGCACCCACTAGGGGGGTCATGAGCTTGGTCCGACTAGTAGCACTCTTCCGAAGCCACGTGAAGGCCGCAGCTTAAAGTCAAGATATCTGGATAGGGTCGAGAGCAAACCCTTCTTGGTTCCCGGCAGTCTTGCACCTCTCGTCCCCCACGCTGTTATGTAGGGGACTTGGGAGTCCGACGTACCAGGCTCTTCGGAAGTAAAAATTACTAAATGTTAACATTTAAAACAGTGCTTATTCTTCTTCGCTCTTAATTGAAATGTTGGACGATATTTCCTCCAATTTTAAATTAAGTATTACATGTCAACCTATTATACTATTTTTATGCTATTAATAATTCCATTACTGGTTCTCTAAATAATTGTTAACAGCAGATGTATCAACCAGGTGTCGGAGCATTTCAAGAACACATCCACTTGACCCCCACCCCGCACCCCTACATGTATTTGGTGACCATTATAGTAAAAATTACTAAATTTTTAAATTTTAAAAGTGGTTATTCTTCTACGCTCTTAATTGTAATGTTAGACAATATTTCCTCCAATTTTAGATTAAGTATTTAATGTCAACCTGTTATGCGCCATATATGCCGTTGACTTCAATTTCAGCCTGCTTTTCTTTCAGTGTTTCTTCCAGACTTTTTCTCCGGGGGGAGGGGGGGCACTGGATATTTTCGGGGAGGGGGTGGGTGGGCAACCTTTTCCGGGGGGCGGACACTAGTATAAGTATATGTTTTCTATCTAAATTCCATTTTGTTCGGGGGTGGGGGGGGGGGGACGTTCCCGAAGAGATGCCTGGAAGAAACTCTGTTTTCTTTAAGTGCCAAGTAAACTTGTTAGTTTTTTTTCGGTATTTAGTTTTAGACTGCATATGACAAGACGAGAAACAAAAGAAGCGAGCAGGATATTCTCGAGGTAAGTAATCATCACATATCACTAGACACAGCGCCATCTTGAAGACGACAAATCTTGAATGTGTGCAGAGTTTCTTCCATGCATCTTTTCGGTGGGGGGTAGGGGGGATGCAAGTCTACCGCCCCCCCCCCTCCAAACGAAATGGAATTTATATAGGAAACATATACCTTTACCAGTATCCGCCCCCCCCCCCGGAAAATGTTGTCCGCTGCTGCGTGTATTTTTGTCCACACAGAGATTTCTAGACTCCCCCCCCCCCCCACACACACACACAAAATAGACAAAAACAGAATGCGAAATGTTTGTAAAAATGTGATTAAAGTGCGAGCAGCTGTAGGTGTGTTGTTGTTGTGTTGTGCATGTTAATTTTTGTTTCTCTCGTTTACTGTCACTGTACAAGTGCTGCTATAAGGCGAGAAGGCCCTAGGTAAGTTTGACATAGACGCACGTTTTTCTTGGCACTTTAGCGAAGGTGGTTTGACAAGATGGTAGTTCGTCAACAATAACCTTCACACAGACACTTGTACTTCAGCAGCGGCCTTGACCAAATTACACATAGCTCAACAATGACCTTGAAACGGTGCACGTAACTCGACCATGACCTTGACAAGATGAACGTAGCCTACAATGACCTTGATAAGATGAACGTAGCCTACAATGACCTTGACAAGATGAACGTAGCTCTACC
Organism: Physella acuta; assembly: GCF_028476545.2. NCBI lineage: Eukaryota > Metazoa > Mollusca > Gastropoda > Physidae > Physella > Physella acuta. The sequence continues at coordinate 30,025 of NW_026732027.1, forward strand.
ATGACCTTGACAAGATGAACGTAGCGCTCCCATGACCTTAACAAGATACACGTAGCTCTACTATGACCTTAACAAGATACACGTAGCTCTACTATGACCTTGACAAGATACACGTAGCTCTACTATGATCTTGACAAGATACACGTAGCTCTACTATGACCTTGACAAGATGAACGTAGCTCTACGATGACCTTGACAAGATGAACGCAGCTCCTCCATGACCTTGATAAGATACACGTAACTCAACAGCGATAGTGACAAGATCCTGAAAGCTTGGCAATAACCTTCACAAGATACTATGGAGTTTTAACTTCAAAGTGGGTGCTATGGTAACTATGGCAACATATCCGACACATAAAAGCCAATTACCGCATACAGCTTTAAGGACAAATAACGAACTTAGAATGAAAAAAAATATTTTACTTCAACTTTAGCAACTGAGTATGGTGAAGATGAACTATACACAAGCATGTTAAAACTACACTGTAATTTATAAGAAAACCTAATATATGGAATAATAGAATAAAGCATGAATAGAATGTATAAACAGATGTGACACTGATAACTTTTGAAGAACTTTGTGTTAATAACTATAATGTAGGAATTTCAACAACCATCAAACAAAAATAGCATCGAATAAAAAGGTACAAAAATGATATTTAATTTATAGCTCAAATTCCTTACTAAACTATCTGTCCTTTTAAAAAGACATTAGTGTTGCAATATTCGAAGACTTTTAAAGTTAGAGACAGTTGATTGTGGACCAAATGATCCAGGGTTCAGAGTATCTTCTAGAAGATAGACCACAGTTTACGTCATTTGGGTATAGACCTAAGGTCCATAAGATGTCGTGGACCTCAGCTAAGGTCATCGGGGAGTGCCCTTAAGGTCTGCGCCCAGAAATAGAATTGTAGGGATTAGCTTGCGGGTTGTTTGCAGACGATACCGAGTTGCTCTGGGGACTTCCGGTTGGCTGAGAATTTTGGCCGAAAAAAGAGTTAAACATCTGTCCGAAAAATCCCGGAGATCCAGTGTTGCGTTGTTGCTGGGGCCTGCGCATTCTTCTCTGAAAACATAAGAAACCGTTAGGACTGCGAAGCATAACAACAATTTCTTAAAAATTTGGTGGGTTTTAAATGATTTTTTTTTCCATTTAGACCCGATGGCTTTAGGGAATGCTAAGAAATATTTTATTTTTATAGGGAATACAAGGCTATATCAGTTTAGTTTCGACTAATTAGGCGAGGCTATATCAATGTAAAGTAGGTTATAATCTTAAATACAATGATTTAAAAGACTTTAATGGTATAACTTAAAGTTATTTCATTACCTGGAATCTGTTTCCTTGCATGCCAAACATAGGCGCCATCATGGGAGAGGCATTAGAGTTAGGCATCATTTGTGAAGGATTAGAGTTAGGCATCATTTGTGAAGGATTAGAGTTAGGCATCATTTGGGAAGGACCAGAGCTAGGCATCACTGGCGATGGATTAGGGCTAGGCATCATTTGGGAAGGGCTAGACATCGACGGTGAAGGCTGGGGGGCAGGGAGTCCATTGCTGCCTGTCCCGGGGCTCCCCAGTCCCCGATGTCTGCTTCGACGGCTTGTACCTGTTTCTGTAGTCTGGTTACCTGTGTGTGTGTGGGGGGGGGGGGTACAATACAGGTGGTTTGGTTACCTGAGTTACATTATAGGTAGTTTGTTTACCTTTAGGAGTTAACATTACTTTTACTCGTTAAAAAAAAAGCTTTCTGCATAAACCTTTTATCTTTGACGAATAACTAACCCATCTCCTATCTCACTTTAAAACTGGGATAAGTGGGTGAAAATAAAATGTAAAAATAGTTGAAATCCGATATTTAAAATTCTAATAAAACAACAACAGATGAATCATTGTTTGTTTACTAGAGAGCACATTCATTTTATAAAGTGCTTTATTATACTGCATCAAAAATATCTTAACCTAGCACCATGTTTTTCCGTGTGCACTTAATTTCTGTGAGAAGTAGGCCTACTATCTAACGCTGGGCGAAGCACATACAATTGGAAACTCTCAATGAGTGTTAAAGTATCTTTTCCGCCTCACGTCCATGGGTAAAAGGAAGTAACATACATGTTTGTTTGTTGTTGCTGCTTTACATGAAAAGGTACGGTGTCGTTATCCCATTGCCCAACCGCTGTTACCCCTCCTTCCACACCTAAAGACTAGAGGATTCGAACTTAAAATACGTTCCGGCTAGCAGTCGTATGCTACCGTTTGACCACGCCGGCGCCTACTTTAACACCTAGTAAAATAAGTGAAGTTCCCTTTCGAACCTGACAATCCGTGAGGCAGGTGAAGTAGAGTTTAATTTTGTCTGTGACTTTGGCATATGAAGAGAAGTGGTCATTACTATGCCCAGCCTCTTTTACTTTCCCTAACGTGAGTCAAATACTATCAGAGCTCGGTGTACTCAGTGATCTTCTACGGACTTACACCCAGATTTGAACTCGAGACGTTCGAGCTAACACTCGCTCGACCGAGGATGTACATATTTTGTAACATGAGGTAAGAAAATATTTTTTTTACTCGGAGTCAAGGCTTGCTGGACACCGCGTGCGACGCCCTCCAGGAAGCTCATGGCCCACGAGCCTATTCCACTGCTGCTGCGCTGGTTGGGGTTCATCAGGTTCACCTGGGCTTGCATGTCTTCCGGAAGTAGTCCCAGACTGCCCAGATACTGCAGCTGTTCCATCATGGTGGGCTCTCTGTGGAGTGTCACTCGTGTGTCATCTCAAACATCAACATTAGAATCTAGGTAGACTTTAGAGGTTGGATAGGGCAAAGGTTAAATGAACAGAGTTCAAATTTTAAAAATTAATTTTTAAAATATTTGTTTTTGTAGAAAATTATGGATCGTTCGAAAATGTTCTTAGTGATTTTACTCTACGCAACGTTACTCGCGTTGGTTAGGAGTTATGTTCCCTGGGTATGGTTTGACTGAAGTAGGAATCTTCCACTCCTTCTGATTGGTTAATTAACCCGTGTTGCTAAGGCCAGCTCTTATACAAATCTAGTACTAATTACTTTAAACATATATATATATATATATATATATATATATATATATATATATATATATATATATATATATATATATATATATATATATATAAGCTTTACGCATTTTAGTCAAAGAGATCTCTCATAAATCTAAATAGTAGAATGACATTTCGGGCTGGTGATCCATGGGGCAAATGAAGTAGAGTTCACCTGTTTCAATGACCTCTGCATATGAAGAGATAGCGTAGTCAGCATGATGTCCAGCCGCCTTTACTTACGTGAGTCACGTACCAATCAGAGCATGGTGGACTCAGGGATGTCCTACGGACCCGAGCCCCGAGATCCGGGGTTAGCTGTCATGCGCTGTGCCATCAGACCACGACGTCATATATAAATCTACATGACGTCACGCTAATTCGGATAATGTTTACCCTGACCCTGATACAGTCACTTGCGGTCACACACAAAAAACCTGACCCTGCTAAAATAAAAGGCAACCTTTCTCGTGTAGCACCTCGTCACAGAGCTCTCAAGCTAGGCGTGTGACGTCATTTCCCGTCACAAAATTCTGAAACCTCCACCCCACTAGGTATGAGACGTCATTTCCCACCATATTTTCGGGGGGGGGGGGGAACGGACAACATGTTCCGGGGGAGAGGGGGGGGGGACACTGGTAAAAGTATATGTTTTCTATATAAATTTTAAATTCCATTTCGTTCGGGGTGGGAGAGGGGGGGGGGGGCAATAGACTTTCTTCGGGGAGTGAGGGGCGGAGTGATGCCCGGAAGAAACTCTGGTGTAGATAATTAAAGTGACTGATTAAACCCAGTAACATTTGTGTGTGTGTGTGGTGTGTGTCTGTGTGTGTGCGTGCGTGCGTGGGTGCGTGCGCGCGTGGGTGCGTGCGTGGGTGTGTGTGGGTGTGTGTGTTTGTGTCCACATACTTGGTCGCCGTGTTCGCCAAATTAAAAGCGCCGAAATTTTTGTTTTCGATCTGACGAACACACTTGCAGGTGGTCGTTATCCCATGAATCATCACGCGACTGGCGCTTGTCATGCTGTCGCCATTTTTACAGCACCTCGCTTTCCGACCGTCCATCGCCAGACTAGTGGCGCCTCGACACTGAACCTCGTCTTCTATGCAGTCCGTCACTAGTAGATATAAAACACAGGGGACGAGAACTCGTGATTTACTGGGTAAAGGCGAGATAATAAAGACATTAAAGAGTTAAGCTAGAGAGAAGGAGAGTCGTGAATGATTTACGATGAATTCGGGCTGTTAGCCTTCAGTGTGGAAAGGGCGTGATATGAGTTAGTGACCGAAAAGTGAATAATATTAACGAGTAATTCCTGAATTTTTTTTCTACTTTCGGTATTTAGAGCTTTTTGAAAATTTAAAATTAGCCAAAAATCACTAAATTTTACGAGTTGGTCTAATTTTTAAAAATTGTTTAGTAATGTTTCGTTATTTAGATAATGATACTGTGTTCATAATTTTATTTTTAACTCATATTAAAAGTCAATAGTATAGAAAATGTTAGTAATTTTTACAAAAAGACTAAATACAGAAAAATATTCGTTGAATTTCAGATAACTATTTATCGTTAGCTTAAACATCAAACCATCGTTATTTCCAATTTTTTAAAATTTCCGACCAATTTTTCCGAACCAAACAATTATTTTTGCTTCCCTACCGTAAAACTGCCTCTCGCAGATGCAGTCAGTCTTAGAAGTGCCGTTGATGACGTCAGTTTTCCACTGGATGCTGTAGCCCGCGTCGCAGCAGAAGAGCTGGCTGTTGACCAAGGTCAAGGTCTCGGAACCCTCGCAGACAGTTTTGCTCGTGTGGCATGGCGCTGGGAAATAGAAATAGGCGGTGGGTGAACATATAACACGCTCCGGGGGGGGGGACTTTTGGGACGATGTGTGACGACTAGGAGAGGGTGGGTTCAAAAAGCGAACTGTAAAAATTAATTAAGTTAGTGACTGAAAACAAATCACATATAAAATATTTGCAATTTTATGCGGAAGACTGAAGTGTGACGTCATTTGAAAGACACCCCCCCTTCCCCAAAAAGATACCTTATAATACATAATTTTTATGGACGGCAGAAAGCAAAAAAGAGCACAAAGATAGAAGTAGGCATATGACTATTTGATAGGTGTCTATTCCGCTCTACTTAATTCCGTCAATCAGTCACTATTTGTATCTGTGAGGAAGGCGGTTTATTTACTAACAAAACTAATGACGTCTTGATGTTGATAGTACCTGCTCCTCCCCCTTCAGAATACCTGTACCTGTAGCTTTGTGAGAAAGGTGGGGTAGGGGTGATACGATGGTATTAAATCAAAGTGTATACGAATAATTTATAGAAGCAGATTATTTTTAACCTATTAAAAAATCGCCAAACAAGATTTTGACTACCATGTGAATTTTTTTGTTTTTTTGTTTGTTTAGATAACAAAAATGTCAAATTCACTTGTCATTCTTCGTTCAATTTCACCTTTCTAAGATGATGATAAATGGGACGGCGTGGCCCAGTTGTAGAGTACTTTACTCTAACCCGGGTTGTATGCAATAGAACGTCTCTGAATCCACCTAGCTCACGCAAGAAGGGAAAGTCAAGGCGGCTGGGCATAGTGCTGATACACTACCCCAGGGGTCGGCATCCTGCGGTTCGCGAGCCGCATGCGGCTCTTTTGATGTCAAGATGAGGCTCTCGTGTTCCATGCGCAAATATTATTAATTATATTATTTTATTTTCAAAACTCATAAAAATATTATTTTGCATGCCTCGGTGTTTGCGTTTGTTTTTTTCTTTTGTGTTTGTGATTGCGTTTGTGTTTGTGTTTTTTGAGCTTGCATTGTGTTTGTGTTTGCATTGTGTTTGTGTTTGCATTGTTTTTGTGTTTGCGTTTTCGTTTGTGGTGTATTTGTGTTTTCTTTTGTGTTTGTGTTTGCGTTGAGTTTGTGTTTAGTTTTTTTATGTTCCCAAGGTGGTACATTTAAAAAAGATTCACAATGGCGGAGCACGGGTATACAGCTTTTATTTATATAAATCAAATCCTCATCAATAACCAAGTATTGAAATAAAAATGTTAGCGGCTCTTTAAAAACTGGTAAATTTTTAAAAGTGTTACTTTTGGCTCTTCAGTCTCAAAAGGTTGCCGACCCCTGAACTATCCCTTCATATTCCGAGGTCACAGAAAAATGTAACATAGACCTTCAGGTTCGTAAACGTAATCTTTTAAGATGAAGTTAAGTGCTTAAAAAACAAAATCTAAAAAAAAATATAAAGGAATAAACTTACTTTTTTGAGCAAGAGCTATACAAGAGGTAATCATCACCAACAATAATGGAACCATTTTTTTTTACTTTGACCTGAAACAACATAATGTTTCGAATACATTTTTAGAAAAAAAACAATTAAAAGCATTAAACAAAAACACGAGACTTGTTTAAAGTACAAAATGAAATTATACAATACGTTCTAATATCTATTTCATAAAGATTTTTAAAAAATTAGGCCTACTTGATTTATGTCTAATTAAACAAATATAATATTAATAATAATACTTTTTTTTAATTGTTTCAGGCTATGTTATAAAAGGCAACGTTTTTTATTTTGTTTCAAGAGATTCCCTATTATTATATCCATTACTCCCGTTATCGTAGTTTTTTTTTATTAAAAAAAGTTCAAAGAACAAATTATTTGTCACTAATTTTCAAATTGGTTATAACATTTATCAGTTTTTCTTGAAAAAAAAAAGGACTATTTATTTTCTTTACTTACCTAGGTATTGGAATTTCAACAAAGCGTTAAAGTGTGTGTTGACGAAAACTTATAAACGAAGAAAAAAAATGGTATTATCATCAAGAATTTTTCACCTTTAGCCGTCCATTATGAAACGCGCCAGCAGCGGCCGTCCAATACATAAGATGCCACGTGACTTTGCGAACCACTTTTTTTATACAAAGACTTGTTTGCGTTTCCGCTGACGATTTATTATTTAGGCTACCAATGACAGGGTGAACCTAGATAAAGAAGTTTCGTATTTAAATCTTCCCAGGTATGTGGGCTCAACGTGTTTTATAATGCTTGAAAAAAAATGAGCTATTCGTACTTTTCTATGATCTAAAACAGTGTTTCTTCCAGACTTTTTTCTCCGGGGGGGGGGGGGCACTTGAAATCTTCGGGGGGGCGGTAAACTTTCTTCGGGGGGGGGGGGGGCGGACACTGTTAAAAGTATATATTTTCTATATAAATTATATAAATTTCATTTCGTTCGGGGGGGGGGGGGGGCGGTAAAAATTTTTCGAGGGGGGGCTTTGCCCCCCCGAAGAGATGCCTGGAAGAAACTCTGATCTAAAATATCATAGAGCATTTTTTTTTTACTTTAAGCTTTTAAGGTGTCCCTGAAATACTTCTTGTTTTTTTGTTCATACTATTGACACATATTATCTTTGTTAAGTCACAAAATCCCCCCCCCCTTTCCCCCACAAAAAAATATTTAAAAAAAAAACCCACCTCTACCCTATGTATGAGGATCAAAAGTTACTGAAAATTTGAAAATAAAAATGAAAATAAAATCAGTATGAAAAAAGTCCCCACCCCCCGTCCCCCCTTCATAAAACAACAACAACAACAGCAAAAAACAACAACACAAACTTTAATTCTAACAATACTGAACCAGTGTTTCTTCCAGACTTTTTTCTCCGGGGGGGGGGGGGGGGCGGGCACTTGAAATTTTCTTCGGGGAGGCGGACACTGTTAAAAGTATATATTTTCTATATAAATTATATAAATTTCATTTCGTTGGGGGGGGGGGGGGCGGTAAAAAAATTTCGGGGGTGGAAACTCTTAATTGAACGTCTCTAATGTCTTACTGGAGTTCTCTTTCCTGTGCTGGAGTATGGATGATTATACTGACCCCCTCCCCGCCCCCCATGAAACGAAAAAAAATATAATTTATATAATTTATATAACAATAGTTAGTCCACATTAATCAGTGTCCATCCTTTTCCTCCCCCGCCCCCCCCCCCCCCCGAGAAAAACGCCTAATAGAAACCTTAAAGAACACGTGTCAAACCTTCAGCAGACGTGTGGAAGAGGACAGCAGACAAGTCTGCGTAGAGGAAGGGATAAAACGTGAATTAATAGTTGCTTTGGTGGTTTTTAGACTGCACTATAATACATGATTTTAAAAAAATGAGAGAAAATACCAATAACTTGTTGTTGTTTTTTTAAAATTATTCTTTCATTACTTGTAATATTTTAAAAAGAATTCACATAGAAAACGTGTGTATCGTAAAATTGTATAAATTATAATCAGGAAAGGGAAAAGGTGAAAATCCGCAAAAGTTCAAGAACATTTACATAAATATTCAATTTAATATAACCCTCAAGCGACACAGTTTTAAGTTTTTGTTTCCCTTTATGAAATCCTTAACCAGACAAAGCTCCATTTTTATCGGACAATGAATTTTTCGAATAATTATTTAACATTTTGGTTGGTTAATGAACTTTTGACCAAGTTAATTAAACGGTTATATGCATAGTAACAGCGTGAGTTATTACTATTCTGTGATTAGGGGTTGTCATTAATGGTAGGATGTGTAGAGTGTAGTCCCTGTATTAAAGTTGTGCGGCCTGGCTATGCTGTTGGAAAGGGGCTTAGGGGCCTACAATTTTGATTTGCAAATGAGCGTGCGACCTGGTCTGATGGTGATATAAGCTAAAATCTTTCACGTGATAGGCCATATTTTACCTTAGGAACACGGGTCATCGGCCTCTTTACATAAAATAAAATAAAAAAAGAAATCGCAATGGAAACGCAAACACAAAGACATTCAGATAACAGTGTTGAAAGAATACATTTTTATTTCATAAGATGGGTTACCGCTGGAAGCGAGGGGGGGGGGGGGGGGGGTTGCAGAGGCGTCGTGAGGGGCGGGGGGTGGGGGTACATATGTCCCCGGGCTGGAAAAACAAATTAAAATATCATCTTAGCTGCATGTTTGCATTATAAATATACAAAATATATGAGGGGGGTGTGCAAAACGAAAGGTTGAGGGTGGGTTGCAAATCGAAAGTTTGAGGGGTGGGGGTGCAAATTGAAAATTGAAAGGTTGCTCATGAGGGGGCGCCAAATTGAAAGTTTGTGTCCGGGTCGCTACGCCTCTGGGGGGGGGGGGGGTTGCTAGAAATAGTTGGTCAAAACGAGTTGCCTGGAAAGCTGTTATCCTAGAAGCTGTTACTATTTTATTACTATTATCCCAGTCGGGCGATAAATACCCTAAACCCGATCTCGTTATTATAAAGCTAATTGTCATTTACTATTAGTATTATTCATACACTTTGGGAATATGTGGAGTGGGGTTAGTTTTGGGCACAGGGGAGCAGAGGCGAAGCGACCGATTCCGGCTCCCGGGGCCGAATATACATTTTTGCGCCCCCTCTCATTCTATTTATAGTTATTCCAGTCTTAAAAAAGCGCCCCCCTCCCCTTTTGAAAAAGCGCCCCCCCCCCCCTCCAAAGTAAATAAATTGGAGAGGTTTGTGAAGCTTCTTACCAGTTACTATCCCATTAGATTTTCTATTTAGGTGTCACAAAATTGATAAAGAAAACAGTTAAATCAGTGTGGAACGCCTTGAAGTCGTTTATTTTCGTAACTTTGATTTATATTATTTAATATTTCAGCTTAAAATGAGCTTAAAGTGAGCTTTTCAATTAATTCTTCTACCCCTTTTGGCGCCCCCTTAGGGTCGGCGCCCGGGGTGATCGCCCCACCCGCCCTCCCCTAGCTACGCCACTGTAGGGGAGGCCTAAAGTGAATCTGCATGTCCTGACACACTAGGCAACCTTGCTGACATTTTAAATTATATAAACGCGTTTGTTTAGTCTAAAATTTCCTTCTCGAAACGGCTTAATTAAGCTAAAACGTTGACCTTGTAAGAAACTCTTGACACTTACAAATGATGGTTTAAAATAGTTTCGTTTCATGACTATTATTTTTAGTTTTAGACGCGAGAGTTATTGTTTCTATTTCAGGTAAGTATGAATTATGTAATTAGTTGACTCTATTTGTTAATAAACAAAATTCTTTCGAAAAAAATTTGTAAACGTACCGGTATATTTTTTAAAAAGTAGCCTAATGAAATTCAATATTATGGGCCTATACTTTCAGATCAGAAATTAAAAATTAAAATAAAATATGTAATAGGCATACACATAGCCCAAAAGTTATAAATGAATTATTAGATTATTAGATTTAGTTTATAATTTATAAGTATCGAAGGATCAATACTGATTTTCAACTTGAAATGCCGCACTAAGTCTGCATCTATCATAAAAAATCGTGAAATGTGTCCAATTTTTACGAAGAGATGCCTGGAAGAAACTCTGGGAATATATACTAAGACTAAGATCTAAATTATAGTACTAGTCATGCACCGACAAAGTATAATTTAGACTATTTTAGATTTTTTGACCATCACGAAAAATAATGTATCTAGATCAAACAGTATTGGTTTGCGATTTAGATCTAGATATGTATCTAGAATCTAGATCTAGATCTAGGGCTGATTTAATTAGGCTAAGTAGTCTCTAAAAAATCTGGTTAGACTTCCTGTGTAAATATTTACAAAAAACAAACCATTCCAAAATGATATTTTCATGTTTGGCTTTAGTTTATTTAACCTGCAGTCATGGTGCATTTTAATCAAAATTAGCAATATCACAGACATGCTCTTAACACAACCCAGCATTCTGAAACTTACCATTATATAAAACATCCCTCACGACAGTCTCTTACTCTCCCCGACTACTTAACTTCTAGATCTAGATCTAGATTAGATCTAACTTGCAGTGCATTGAGTGCCATTGAGTGCAAATGTGTCAAAACTCCGAACTCTACTAGATTTCTAGTAGTACTAGCTAGATTTAGATTCTAGCTAACTAGCAAGATCTAGATCTAGAATTCTAGTACCTGTTGTGGTTCCTTTAATTAATAATTATACTATAATTACTAATTAACTACACTGTTACTAAATTTTTAATTGTTTGCATTATCACAGTAGACTTCAGTAAACAGTAGAAATTTTAGAAATGGATGCATGATGATTACAATATTTACAATGATTAATGATCATGGTTATAATAATTTAAATAATGATCTCTGTTTTCCGTCACAATTTAGTTTGTCTTGAACGTATTCTTTGAAATTGTTATTGTTAGTATTAACTTAATTAATAATTAAGTATTAAATGATAAATGTTAGCTTGGGTTTACATTATTATTGTTTGCATATAACTTTTTCTTCTTCGTCTGCATTCTTAATTGAATTTATATTCATTGGATGATTTAAACACATAGTCCAACTTTGTGGATGAACTGGACTGTGGACTCCAGATTTATAACTTTTGAACTTCATAAGTTGTGTACATTTATTTGAGCTTAAAAACTTAAACACTAAGCAATGTATAAAAACAAAAATTAATTGTTAATTAGTTACTTTAAACAGATTTTATGGACAGCTAACTATAGTTCATATTCTTTTGCCGAAATATTATGTTAAAAGGAAATTAAGGCATTTTCATTGAAACAGATTATGCAATTCAAGTAGTTAATGTTAAGCCTAATGCTGTTTTACTTATAATTTATATTTTAAAAGTTCTTTCTTTTACATGTAGCTTTTGGTTTAGCAATGTTGAAATATTTTGAAACTTTGAATGAAATACATGCCTCATCATATGTTAAAAGATCTGATGGTGACCAAAGACTCATTAAACATTTAGAGTTCACTGTTTTTCAAAGGTGTAGTTTTCTAAGTTTTCTTATATTTAACACATGTGCCAAAATAGTGCTTTGATATGTTTACAAAAATGTATTCACTAAACTCAATATACATTTTTCAATATGAAGCAGCTAGTTGTTTTTTTAAAGCATTTTTCTAAAAATACTTATAGCTTGTTTTAAGAATGGGGGGGGGGGGGGGGAGTTTAAGTGGATGCCTCCGCCTTATTTGTTTCAGATCTAATTGTGATGATACATGTTAACTTTTGCCCATACCCAGCCTTAACTCAGTTTATAAAAGTACTTTCATTTATTAAAAAAATTACTTGATAGGTTTTGATCAGTTTTGTATTAGTATCGTAATGTAATTCTCATTAATTTTCCTTTTTTTTTGTCAGAACTTTCCAGCTAACACTTAGTTCTGGCTCAAGCCTTTTATCTAAAGACTTTAAAGCTCATCTTGTTGATGGAGAGGGAAGAATGAAATCCTACACAGTGGATCAAACCCAAGTCTTCAGTGGGCACCTAACTGGTCTGTCAGTTAATTCAGTTGCTAACAGACTAAAAATGTTTGATGCATTTTGTAACGTTGAAATATTTCTGTTGTTTATTAATTTTTTAATGCTGTTTGAGGCATATTAACTAACATTTTCATGAAGTTCACATTATCAAACTTTTTTGTAGATAATGAAGATGCACCTGTAACAGCATATATGGGAGATAACTTCTGGTCGATACATATTTTTGATGAGAATGAAACTTATGCAATTGAGGTAATGTTTTTATTGGAATACACTCTTTTTATTACTCTGAGCATTGTGAAAACAGGTTTATATTTGGAATGTGTGTTTTATAACCATAAGTTCATAGATTGAAAAGTACAACATTTTTGTCGGCTTTTAACTTGTGGTAATGCTTAAGGCAGTGTTCTTAACTTTTTTGAAAGTATCCAATTGATTAAAATCCCACTAGTTTCACTGATCTCTTCTCAAAACTTCTATCACTTGCACTGCCAAAATTTGACCATTAATCATATGAGTCTTGCATGTGTCTTACCTCTGCTGAACCCCTGAGACTGACTCATCCAAACCACTGGGGTTAGATCAAACCCAGGTTAAGAACCACTAGCATTTAAAAAAAAAATAAAATAAAATAAAAGAGCAAAAATATAATTTTTAACACATTAATCTAATCTAATCCAAATTAATTTTTATTTCTTTGTGTTAGCCCGCTAGAAATCTGTTAACATCAGCTGAGAATCCAGAGAATGACACTTACATTGCATACAGGGGTACAGATTTGAGAAATGAAGACGAACACTGGTAAAATAAAATTTTGCTGTTTTTAATAAATATGCCCTACCTTAAGAAATGAATACAAACATTATTGAGATGTTAATTTAAAAACTCTTTCACTTAAAATTGATTCAAGTAAGTTTTTATTGTTCCAACAACTGCATTTTCTTCTTTTCAGTTATGCTAACAGCAATTTTGTAAACTTTTAAAACTCATTAATTTGATAGTTGCATTGATTAGTCCTGTTAATTGCTATAACCAAAATGCTCTAATGTTAAAAATGGTCCTCTGTTACAGCGCTGCAGTGAATCCAGAAAACTTTGGAGATGATTTTTTTACCAACATCCCTCAGATGCCCTATTGGAAACGTAAGTAATTTCAAAGTTTCTAGATTGTGTAATTGGTAGCCTAGTATTGATTCAGCACTCTTATATTTTGTCTTGTGTATGTTTTTCATTTTTACTGAGACTAAACAAATACTGTAAACACCATTTCTTGTAGTTCTTTTACTTTTTAAGGAATAATGGAATTTATTTTTTTCAGAAATCTAAGTTACATTTTCAAGTATAACTTAAGTAATTAAAACTATTAGGCCTAATATAATTATGATGAGCTTTTACATAATTGATTAAAAAATGTGAGATTAATGTATAATTTATTATTGAATTAGCGGGTTACATGAGTCCAGAGAGAAATCCAATGGAAAACACCTGTTATTTGTACTATGCTGCTGACTATTACTTTTACTCAAGGAGATGTAGGAATCATCATGCCATATGCACTTCCTTGATGGTAATTCTAGCTTTGCTATCTGGTCGTAACTATTGAAATTAAAAGCTAATTAAATTTTTTGTTATTTTACTTAAAAAATAGTAAAATATGTTTGTTCTTTAAGCTTAACTTGCAATTGCTGTGAAAAACGCTAAATGTGCCTCGGTTAACAGCTTTTAGTTTAACTGTAAATACGTTAAAACGTCCCAGCATAGTAATGCAAAAGTTGAATTCAATACAATACCTGTTCAGATGTAGCATAAATTGGTTAAAAGTCTATAAAAAGCCTTTTTCATAAACTAAACATATTTACACATTATTAAAATTTTGCATTTGGTAATATGTCTTTAAATTTAAATTTCTTTTTTTTAAAACAGATTAATTCACTAGAAACAGTGGATAGAATATTTAGGCAATCTAAATTTCTTGGTCCTTATGGGAATGTAATCACTGATATTGGATTTCAGATAGGAATGGTATGTTAAAAGTGTTGAAAATCATGAATGTAACATTTTTTAAACCTATTGTAAGGAATCTAAGAGAGTTTCTATATATTTTAGATTATAATCAACCTAATATTGTCTAATTCTAAACACCTTGACTATATATTAGATAGCCTCCCATGTTTAAGTTGTTTTTGTTATCCCCCTTGGTTCCCCCCTGAACTCTTGTTTCCTCAGCTTGTTTTGTTTGTTTCACCATCAGCTTCCCATCACTTCAATAAAGTTCACTTCAATGCCAGGGATGTGGCTTGGACAATGGATTTAAAATTAGAAGTAAGTTTTTTTTTTCTAGCTATGTTAACTTATAACTATACATATGCTTAAAATACTTCAATGCCAGGGATGTGGCTTGGACAATGGATTTAAAATTAGAAGAAAGTTTTTTTTTCCAGCTATGTTTACATATAACTATACACATGCTTAAAATATATGTCAGTAATCACTTTTAAATAAAGATCTAATTTATAAACCACATTTTCCAGAATAGATATATTTTGGGATAATTGATAAAATAGGCCCTTTTACTTTACTACTGATGCTTGAAAAACTGAAACTAGAAAGTATCTTTTTTAAAAATGTTATCTCAAATTATTTGCAGTCTTTCTCCCATTGGACAAGCAGTTTACCAAAATTGTACTGTCATAATCATCTACTAACTAGCTATCTAATGCCAAAGCAGGTTCTTGGAATAGCATACCTTAATGGACTCTGTGACTGTAAGTGTTTGAGCAATTTCATTCATAGTCCCCAAAAAAATAACCTTGAAACTATTTTAGAAGAAATCTAATAATAAAATATCAGCATTGATCTGAAATCTGCGTAATCTAAAAGTTAGTTTTCTTGCTCATATTAATAAATCTTGCAAAGTATAGTTGGCAGGTATTTATCTTGATCAAATACTGTGGCCTCCATCATATAAAAAATCTTTTCTTGTTAACCTCTCCTGTCTAGCGGAACACTTAACTATTTATAACTTTAAAACAGAAAATCAATATCTTCTAACAGGGAGAGGATATATCAACAGCGCTGTAACAACAGATGAAAGTGTCACTGGTTCTATACCAAGTCTAATGCTCAATCTAGTTATAGCACATGGTATTTATTTCTGGCTCATATTATTACCTATAGCTTTATTTATATTTAACGTAGAGTTAGCAGTCACTAAGACGAGAATTCCAGGTTTTTAACAATTGTGGGGGTGTATCACCATAACACCCTTGGTTTCACCCAGTTGTTGGCATGTATCACCATAACACCCTTGGTTTCATCCATTTCTTGGCATGTATCACCATAACACCCTTGGTTTCATCCATTTCTTGGCATGTATCACCATAACACCTTTGGTTTCAGTCTGTTGTAAAATCTATATGCCTTGGGTTGGGCAAAGCAAGGGAGGTAATACAGTATTCTGTTGGTAGCATTGACATTGAAAGATTGTTATTTTCTTTTCTTGTAGACCACCAGCCCTTGGTATCATTAACAGTATTTTTAGCCATTTCTATTGTAGTATGCCTGTTATAAGCTAAAGGTCGACACACTATTAATTTTTACATATTGTTGTTGTAGTTCCAAGCAATCTGTATTTTAATGATAGTCCATATAATTTTGACTAAATTAGTTATTGAGAATTTACTAGCAAAATGTATTTCAATATTTTGAAAATTATAAAAATTTTACTCTTTATTCTAGAATTGGGTAAGTGAGCCTTCCAGTTGCTTTTACTGCAGGTGTTTTTGTTTATTAAAAGTATCATTTTTTTCCTTTTAAATTTGTTAGTTGAGTTTTGGAAAATATTTTTTTAAAGATTCACTGCTTTAATTAAATCTAAGAACTATTGTAGATCATTACACAAAACCATTGATTGCAACCTGTTTTGTGTGATATAGATACATTTGTCCAATAGTGCTTTTATTAACGGCAAGCTAATTTCCGCAGTAGTTCACACATTTGTTAACTAATTCAGAGGGTAACTTTTTTGCTGCTTTGACAGGATCTTTCATCTAATTTTATATTTTCAAAATTTATTTTAAATACTTTTTGCAACTCAGTAACTTTTATTCTAAATAATTATTCTTTAGAAAATTAAAATTAATATTTTCTTTTATTAATTTTATTCAAATTTTATGTTTTCCAACAAAAAAAGATAACGAAATAATTGTTTTTTATCATAGTATCAAATGAAATAGGTGAATGAAAAAACACAATAATTATTTTGCCAAAGATACAACTATTATTTTATAGTCGTCTCCTCAAAACTTCCCTTGTTTTGCCTCTCAGGTAAAAAAAAAACTTAAACTTGTTTGAAAAATGAAAATGAATCAAAGGTAAAAAAACATATTTGGATCAGCTGACAAAGTCTGAAGTGATTACTTTTAAATATGGTTTCAAGATTTTATTTTAAAATGAATAAAATATTATAATTGATACGAGTAGTACCGCTGAAAAAATTTGATAAAATTTGGTGTCATAACTGCCTCTAAGGGTTCAAACTGTATTCCCACATTAGGCCACTCCTTTGGATCAAGGCATGACCCTGATGAATGCATACCCTCCCCTGATGAGGGCGGTGCATATATCATGAGGGACAAGGCCGTGAGTGGGAATTTACCCAACAACAAAGTAAGCCTAGTAAATTCTGTAATAAATGTAATCATTGCTATCATAAAGTAATTTTCATGACTATATAATTTCAATGTAAGTTTATAAAAATATATTTTTATATTGACACTGGGTATGCGTTATTTCATTTCAGAGGTTCTCACCATGTTCATTAAGTGCCATAGGGCAGAAAATTGCTGCTGCACATTGCCTTGTAGGTGAGCATTGTTAAGATTATGTTCTTTTTAACTTTCATATAATTATATTTTAAACATAGGCCATAATAAACGGACATTATTTTTAAAAAAATCAAATTTCATGATTTTAATTAAAACTTGTGCTTTGAGAATATGTTTTAAACAGTTAAACTATTAAACCTTGTTTTCTATTGTTCAAATAATGACAGTTAAACCATGCTGTGATGTTCCCTAGCTAAAATCTCAATAACAATATTGTGATGTTCCCTAGCTAAAATCTCAATAACAATGTTGTGATGTTCCCTAGCTAAAATCTCAATAACAATGTTGTGATGTTCACTAGCTAAGATCTTAATTACAATGTTGTGATGTTCCCTTGCTAAAAGACCAGTGACTATATTTTGATGTTCCCTAGCTAAAAGCCTAGTGACCATGTTTTTATGTTCCTCAGCTAAAAGCCCAGTGACCATCCAGTGACCATGTTTTGATGTTCCCTAGCTAAAATCTCAACACCAATGTTCTGATGTTCCCTAGCTAAAAGCCCAGTAACAATGTTTTAATGTTCTCTAGCTAAAAGCCCAGTGACCATGTTTTGTGGGAACGGGATTGTTGACCCAGGTGAAGAATGTGACGCTGGTGCCTTAGGTCTGGCCCATGCTGATGAATGCTGTTCTGAAATGTGTACCTTGAAGTCTGGAGCACAATGCAGGTGAGTGGATGTCATGAATATGTATGAGAAAACAGTCAAAAGCAGTTAGCCTGTCATCCCACTAGAACGTAAGCTGTCAACATGATTTTTACTATAAATTTGGTCCTCAGCTTATTCATATACATCCCCACATCCCCATTTCAGTGGTAACTCTTCTGAACTCAGTGGTAACTCTCTTCTGAGCTCAGTGGTAACTCTTCTGAACTCAGTGGTAACTCTCTTCTGAGCTCAGTGGTAACTCTTCTGAGCTCAGTGGTAACTCTTCTGAGCTCAGTGGTAACTCTTCTGAGCTCCGTGGTAACTTGTGAGCTCAGTGGTAACTCTTCTGAGCTTAGTGGTAATTCTTCTGAGCTTAGTGGTAACTCTTCTGAGCTTAGTGGTAACTCTTCTGAGCTTAGTGGTAACTCTTCTGAGCTTAGTGGTAACTCTTCTGAGCTCAGTGGTAACTCTTCTGAGCTCCGTGGTAACTTGTGAGCTCAGTGGTAACTCTTCTGTGCTCAGTGGTAACTCTTCTGTGCTCAGTGGTAACTCTTCTGTGCTCAGTGGTAACTCTTCTGTGCTCAGTGGTAACTCTTCTGTGCTCAGTGGTAACTCTTCTGTGCTCAGTGGTAACTCTTCTGTGCTCAGTGGTAACTCTTCTGTGCTCAGTGGTAACTCTTTTGAGTTAACCAACTGATAAAAAGGAGGGCCACACAGTGCATGACTGATAACACAATCCATTTTTTGTGACAAAAACATTTATAATCAACAATTTCCTTTTTAAAGGGCTTAGTTTAGTGGGCCCTACTTAGACACTAGCTCTATATGTAAATGTTGATGTAATTTAAGAACTATTACATATTTGACTATATAATATACAGATTCTCATGGTGTTATACTAGAAATAAATACAATTTACTACATAGTCTGCAAAAGCTCAGTGTTTTATACTAGAAATATACACATTTTTACTAATACTACCTACTATGAATACTTGGTGTTTTACTCTTAAAATGTTGTTATCACAAAGTGACATGAACAGTGAGTGCTGTCACAAATGTAAGAAGGCAGGTCCAGATGTTGTTTGCTTTGACAGTGGGAAAACAGACTGCAAGAAAATAAGCTATTGCGAGTATCCTTTAGTGAGGTGTTATTGTTGTTGATGTGCCATTGAAGTCATTGATATTGATGTAACATATGGTAATGTGATGGTTATTCATGTAGGCTTACCATTCAGTAATGTGATTGTAATTGGTGAAGGCCTACAATATAATAATGTGATTGGTATTGATGTACCATCGAGTAAAGTGATTGTTATTGTTTGTTGTCATAAAGCTATGACTGATTATAAGCTGATGTAAACTGAATTAAGGAAATGATCTCTAACTTCAGCATTGCTGTTCATTAGATTAGTGTTCCATACAGTAATGAATACAAACTGTATATATATATATATATATATATCTTCAAAAAGTCATGGATGTGTTTCAGCCTTATGTTGTTAGAACTGTGTGTGTGATTAAAAAGAAATAAATTGTTTAACTCTTGTTATTTACCTATTATTGATCTGAAATAGTCCTTGATAAAGATTAAGTGGTACATCATATAAGTGCCCAGAACCAGACACGGCACCGGACTGGACAGAATGTCTTGATGGGTAGGTCTTCATGTTTAACACCAATACATTTTATAAAAAGTTGTTCTGAGTTAACTTAAATCTAACACTACCCCTAACCTTAAAGCTGGACAAAATGTCTTTTTGGGTAGGTCTTCATGTTTACATTTTATATAAAAAGTTGTTCTGATATAACTTAAATCTAACACTACCCCTAACACTGGACAGAATGTCTTGATGGGTAGGTCTTCATGTTTTTTAAACACCAACACATTTCAATCAAAAGTTGTTCTGAGTTAACTTAAATCTAACACTACCCCTAACCTTAAAGTATCGTAAAAGGTCATGAGTTTGAGGTTCAGTTAAACAAAAGAAATGGCAGATTTCATGGTACTTCCTTCTAAAACAGACCTACAGTTTTAACATTAGCAGATTTCCCTTTGTATTTTCTAGTGGCTTGTGTTACAAGGGTGTGTGTTTGACTGTTTGTGAGGCCCACTCTGTTTACACTGGGCACACCTTGAGCCAGTGTCTCTGCGCAGGTAGGAGAAAGTTTGGCTGTTAATGAAAGTTGTGAATAGATTAAGTAAAAATATTGTTAGCTAAAGAAGATTTGGAAAACTTGGGTGGGTACTAGACAAGAAATGCTGCAGTGTGGCATAATTGATTTTATTGCCAAATGAGAAAGCATGGTTTTAACCACACAATTAAATACATTATCTTCATTCTAAAAGATGGAGATAAACCATTTTTTTTAAATAATTGAATTGTGTGCTAATTTAAAATCTGAGCCTTAACATCTAAAATGTAAGGGACCTTAATCCTTGTTTAGTGGATATAAATGACACATTTTTAAAAATCTGGCAGGTGCTGATGCATGCAGGAGGTGCTGTTTCAACTGGAGTAATTCTCATTCTGTAAGAATGTGTTTACCATACTCACCAGATGTTCTCAAAGATGGCCGACCCTGCTATTTGGGCTACTGTCAGGTACACTGGTGATTGGTCAATCTTGTTTCACTAAATACTGTCAGGTACACTGGTGATTGGTCAATCTTGTATCACTAAATACTGTCAGGCATGTTCTCTAGTGTGGCTTTGTAAATGTTTTGTTTTATTTACCCCCCTTTCCTCTTGTTTTCCCTGTGGTGTTTTCTTTGTTTGATAATCTTACTTGACGGTCAACTTACTCGTTAATTTTATATCTTTGATATTACACTAACAATATTAAAACTCCATTTCTAAGAATTTCCTAGCATTAACCTTTCAGAATACTAATTGTGATATTGTTCTCTTATAGGGAGGAGAATGTAAGCTGCATCTTATTACTACCTTTGACAGACTTCATTCTTTCTTGCAAGCTCTGTCTGGGTTAAATCTACGTAAGTTGTTTGTTGCTGTTTTTTTTGTTTTTTTCAATAGTTGCCTTAGGCTAGTTGATATTTTAGTCAAGTTATTATTTTTAGACCAATTACTGTTCGGGTCCAGTAAAACATTTAGACCATCTATTCTGATTCAGTGTCTATTTTTGCTAAAACTAAATGAAAAGCTTAGACATCTAAACGTAGTATGTCTATTACTGTAACGTCTATCTCAAAATTGTAACTAAAACATCGTTTCCAGGTGAATTTTTGAAGTCAAATACTGTTCTCCTTGTCATAATTGCTGTTTCTGTTTTATGGATTCCTGTTGCCTGCTGTTTTTATCAAGCAGTAAGTTGATGCAGTTAATTAAACTGTAGTCTAAGCTGGTGGTCATATTCTATTATAAAAAATTATGAGGATGAAGGCCAAACTATACCTAGTAGTAGAACACAACCCAATGTCATATTTAGGTATTTGGATTTAATATTTAAAAATATTTAATACTTTTTATTTTGACTACTCATAGAGCTTATGAAGTAGAGTTCTTCTGCGTTTTGACCTATGCATCTAAAGGGGGTTTTATAGAATGGGATTGTACCAGTTTGTAGTTTGTATTTTAGTATTGTATTTGTATGTGTCTATACTGATATAGTTAACTTTAATTATTTTTTTACTGTATTTAATTTAAGGATAAAAAACAAGGAAAGAAATTAATAAAGGTAACAAATTTAATTTAAAAAAATATGTTTCTAATATTATGTTGGTTTTTAAAAATTTGTTTTACTTTATTAATTACTTTATTTTTAGTTATAAAACTAGCAGTTTTAGTACATTATTACACATAAGGTTTAGAAAATTTCTATTTCGTTGATCAGGAAAGCTGTGAGAAAACATCAGTAATAACATTTAAAGACAGCTCTGATGCAGCATCCCCACACTCCTGGCTCAGCAGGTGTTGTAATGTTTTAAGACAACGAGGGAAGGTTCACCCAACTACAGAAACTCATTTGCCAAAGATCAGAGGCCCGTTCAGAAGAAATGCTTCACAGAATTCATCAAGAACTACATCATCCATTGTAACAGCACCCAATGTAAACACCAGTCAAAACCAGCAGAACAACTGTGTTGATGTGACTAGACTTGACTAGAACATTTTATGATAAATGTGATTTAAGTTATTAAAAAATGAAGAAGTTTTTGAACAAAAAAAGCTTGACCTGTTTGCTGAAAAAACACATCAAAACAAGCACAGCCATCATAACATCAAAAAGATGGAAAAAAACCATTGGTCATAAATGTCATATTATTATTTTTTGGAATGTATTTCTAATGTCTTATATTGTCCTGTGTACACAATTTTCCCTACACATTACTAAGATAATTGTTTTTACCTCCCCTTTCTTAAATTTATATTGTTGGGCTTACTCTAGTAGCCCACTTTTTTACTATTTCTTTATATGAATATAGTTGTTTTTATATATGGTTCCATTTTGTTAAATTGAAATGCATACAATTTTTTAAACAAATTATTTTAATAAAATAAAAAAGGCCTAAATCACCACATTTTGTTTTTAGTTTTTCTCTTTTACTTCACAGGAGATCTGAATTTTTTATTTAGGCAATCAAAATGAAATTTAAACTTACTTTCAGTACAATCGGGTTGTAGAAATGTTTTTGTAATTTTTAAATATAGAATACAATCAAATAAAAAAAAAAGAATTTCGCACTGAATGATGTCTGCATAATTGAGCGGAAAGTTAGTATTCTATAACGGAACATTGATAAACTTTTAAAGTTTAGCATCTAGGTTAATAATAAAGTCACATTTTATGTCACAGTGCATTTTCTGTAATATTTTCTGAGAGATTGGAAATACCGTAAAGAACTACTTTCGGTCATCGGAAATCACTCAAATGTTGAAAGAATCAAGACAATAAGACCTTATACTTATACCTATGTATAAAATTTCCTCTACCTAACTGAAACAGTACTTATGTTATCTGAATTAAAGCCATCTAAAATACAGCAACGTAACACTTATGGATATCAGGGATCACTCACAATTTAAGAGTAATCCAAGAAAAAGAGCTTATATATGCAGTAACGTGGCGACCTAATCCGGCGCCCGGGCTGACTATCAATTTTGTGACCCCACCCCCTATTTCTATATGTAGTTATTCCTGTCTGTGAAAAAGCGACCCCCCCCCCCCCCCCCAGTTGGAAAGGTTTGTGGCGCTTCTTACCAGTTGCTATCCTGTAACAGTTTCTATTTCGGTGTCGCAAAATCGTTAAATCAGTGTGTGAAGCCTTGTAGTCATTTATTTTTTTCATAGCTTTGACAGTGTATTATTCGATACTGCAGCTTAAAATGAGCTTTCAAATTAATTTCTCTACCCCTTTTGGCGCCCCCTTAAGGTCGGTGCCCGGGCGGCCACCCCACCCGCCCTCCCCTAGCTACGCCTCTATATATATGAAACTTCGTTTACCTAACAAACTGTATTCAAGTTATTGTGTACCAATGGAAATCGAGTAAAGTACCACTTCCGGTTACCGGAAATAGTTCAATATATGAAATCTCGACCACCTAATGGTAGCCCACTTAATTTATAGGTGTTTTCTTTACCTTCGGTATACGATAAAAGGGAATGTGTAAAACAACAAAAACTGTTAAAATCACATTTAGTTATTGTGCTCAGGTTCCAATACGTTACAGCCTACTCTTTATAGGAGAACGTAAAAATTATCTCCCTTGATGAGACACAAATTCTAAAAACAATGAGAAATGGAAATATAATTTAATATAAATAAATAAGTTTGTAGTAGCACTAATTCAAAACATTTAGGGTATGGCTGGCAGACATCACAATTCAATTTGGTGTGGTTCCGGAAGCTATTTGATACTAATAACTATCAGCATTTATGGAGGGTTGAGTTGGGGTATTGTTTAATATATATATATATATATATATATATATATATATATATATATATATATATATATATATATATATATATATATATACAGAGGCGTAGCGGACCGCACCGGGTGACACCATTTAGGGGGGGGGGGTGACACCAATGCAAAAAATAGCAAAATATATAGAGAAAAATTTGAGGGGGGGGGGGGGTTGTGCAAATCGTTTGTTTGAGGGAGGGGTGCAAATCGAAAGTTTGAGGGGGGGGGGGTGCTAATCGAAAGATTGAGGGGGGGTCGCTACTGAGGGGTGACACCATTAAGTGCCGCACCGGGTGACACCCGACCTCGCTACGCCACTTTATATATATATATATATATATATATATATATATATATATATATATATATATATATATATGAATATATATATATATATATATATATATATATATATATATATATATATATATATATATATATATATATATATATATATATATATATATATATAAATATATATATATATATATATATATATATATATATATATATATATATATATATATATATATATATATATATATATATATATATATATATATGCATATATGCTTCAAATCTCATAGATTATTGCTTTTCAGCAAACAAATATTTATGATCAACATCCTGGTAAAGTTTTATTATAAAAGGCAGAAAAAACATTGGTCTAATATCTAAATCCCAGTGTGCAATATAATATTCTATGATCGGCCAAGTTGGATGTGATGAAGGCGTTGATTAAAAATTTAGCTTTAAAATTATTGGTTTTAAAAACAATGTATGGAAAAGGATCTTTTTCCATATTATGATAATATCAATATTTAGAGCAGAAAGTATACATTTAAAATTTTAGACTGCTCAGCCTACGTTTGATTAGGGAAATTGTTTTGAAAGTATTTTGCTAAATATTATGACATAAAATGCCATTTAAGCGAGCCTATTTCCGTTTTCATTTTCGTAGACTTGTTTGAAAAACATAGAATCTAGATTTCTAGATTTTTACTAGAATCTAGATTAGACTAGATTCTAGATCTAGAATCAAGATTAGCACTAGATCTAGATCTAGAATCTAGATGTGATTCAATAATTCAATTACGATTTAAATGTTTCTTTTTAAGACAGTTCTTTGTTTTGTTGTATCTATTGATTTAGGTAAATTTTTAAAATCTAAAATCTATAATTGAAAATTCTTTACTTTATTAAAAAAATATTAGGAATCTAGATCTAAAAATTATTAGAGTCTAGATCTAGATTCTAGACTAGTAGTTAGAGTCTAGAATGATCTAGTAACAGTAACAGTAACACTAACAGTAGTAAATTAGTAATAATAGTAGTAAAGTAATAGTAGGGTAGGCCTATTACTCACTAATTACTAAATTAGTAGGCTAAATAATTAATTTATTAAATTATTAAATTTAAAGATGGATTTAGAATTTAGATCTAGAATTTTTATTTTAGATTCTAGATCTAGACTCTAGTCAAGAGCTAGATTCTAGGATAAATATAATAAATAAAAAATAATTTCTAAAATATTTTAAATGAGCATCACTTCAAGATCGAGCGGAATAAAATTAATTTTTTTGGTCTCTACTAAAAAGTACTAATCTAGATCTAGATATATAATTTATTAAATGGTGACTATTAGAATATAATATTAGATAGATCTAGATCTAATATTAGGTAGTATTAGTAGCCTATTTAGTAACTAGATCTATTTACTATTAGTTAACATAACACTGGATTGTTTGTAACGCACACTGATACAGTCCACTGTTAACTAGACTAGAATAGAATGTCACTAGATCTAGATCTAACAATTAGAGGATTCTGTCTATGTTTGATCTAGAATATCATGGTCGAGCTGACTCTAGCTAAGTCTACTAAGAACGTTCACAGTTGTTATATATATCTAGATCTATCTATCACTTTTTGCTTCTGATATTTTTATTGATATATTAATGGTTTTAAAAAAAATCAATCTTAAATGATTTAAATATTTAAAACATAGCTTTCCACCAAGAATGCATAGTGGGTGTTGGTAAAATGGTAGATCTATGATGCTTATGGTTTTAAAATCTATTTTATAGGCCTAGGGGCCTATATTATTAACTAATTTTTCAACTGATTTGGTACAGGGCATTATGACCTTTATTATGTATCACTTTGACAAACTCTAGTGTAATGCTTTGTGCTTTGGAATTGTTTCCCAGTATTGTGTGTTGCAAATCTGAAATATTTTGAGACGTTCAGTCAACTTAGCGTGTCATCTAAAGTTGTGAGGACTGCTCGCAGCTATGAAAGGAGAAAAAACTTAAAATTTCAAGCTTTTGGAAGGTATGCCTACTCTGTATTAAGTTAATCTTATAAATTATCTAGATTTCTAGGGGGCTGCGTGGTTGAGTCAGTAATCCAACAACTGCTGCCTTGTAGCTGTAATTTGTTCTTGGTTGAACAAAGGCTATGGAAGCAAATCCAAATAGAAAAGCAGGCTAAAATGAGAGTCAATGGCCTCAATGGAGCATAATCAGTTGACAGGTATACTTATAAATTATCTAGATTTCTAGGGGGCGGCGTGGTCGAGTTGGCAAAGCTCATGGTTGTTAAAGATAAGGCTCGATCCCTTCCAACACTAAAAATTAAGAACGAAGAATAAAAAGATCTAGATTTCTTAAAATTTACTTCACCTTCTGCAAATTGGTATCATTGTGGGTATTTTGAGAATTAATAATTTTTTTAAGGATTAAAAAAATAAGAAAAAAAAATTAACTCATTATGGGAGTTATTTCCCTTTAATCTATGTAATTTTTGTTATATTTATATTATATTAAATCCCAGGAAATGTAGGCCTACAATAATTGTGCTATTTTAAGAAAAATTATTTAATACCATAATAATCTACCTATTTCCCAAAATGTAAAAAAATAAATTTTAAATCTAAAATTGTAAAAATTTTAATAGATAGGCTTATTTGTATCATGGAAATGTTATAGTTCTAACCTGAAAGCTAGTAGAAATACTTTTGTGTTACAGACTGTCGTAAAAAGCCAATTATTATATAGGATTTATTAAATATTTTTTTAGCTCTAAATATATGTATGTGCATAGTTAAATTTATGTGTTTTTTTGTTAATTTCTAAACACTGAAAACACTTAACTTCATCTTCTCCAATCTAATTAATTTGTTAAGCACATGATAACTGCTTTCAGGGCTTTTCATTTGTCGCTAAAATCTGGCACAAATGTATTATCTAAGGATTTCGAGGCTGTTTTGTTCTCTGGGGAAATGTCCGCCAGCTCCTTTGATGTTGATCAGAGCCAAATTTACTCAGGTCACCTGACAGGTTAGTTGATTAAAAATATGTAAATGCATTATTGAAATAAATTAATTAAAAAATGAGGATGAAATTTTTTAAATTTTTAATTTAAAAAACAAACAAACATACACTGCAGTGTTGTGTACTGGTTTATTATGTATGGTTGAGTGGTAGAGCACTCAACTGGTTGCCAGAGAGTTCAGATCTTTGTCCAGAATTGTAACTGTAAGACTTCCCTGAATCCACCCAGCTCTGATGGGTAGACTCAGGTTAGGAAAAGTCAAGGTGGCTGGGCATATTCAAGTGCTGGCCACATCCATCCTTTCATTTGTTGAGATAAACTCTACTTTATCTGCACTATGGATTGTTAGGTTTAAAAGGGAAACTTAACTTTATATAGTTTATAATTGTATTACCCACAAAAAATATTCCAGATGATCCTAGTGTTAAAGTTAACGCACATACTGAAGAAACCTTATGGTCAATAAATATTTTTTTGAAAAATGATACCTACACTATCGAGGTAAGCTTATTGTCCTATATATCGTACCTACACAAAGAAATAATGGATTAGCATTTCTTTTAAAACTAAACATACTAACATTAACACATTTAGATACATTTACTGATAAGATCACAACATCACTTTAGTTATCTTACCTGCTATGTTCTTAGTACAGCAAGTGCCTCTAATAAAAACACGATGATGTTTATTATTCTAACAGTTCAAACATTTTTTTTCTCAGCCAGCCTGGTACTTGCTCAATGCCACTGAGAATCCCTACAATAACTCCTACATGGTGTATAGAAGATCTGATCTAGAGTTTAATGCAGGACAATGGTAGATTTGTAATTACCTTTTCTTTAATTAGCAAATTCAGTAGTAGGCCTTTAGGCTTTAGAATTTTAGCATCTTTTACTCACAATAATATTGTATTAGTTGGAATAAGATTTTTGTAAGGTTGAACAATTTATCTAAGTGATGACATATTTTTGAAATAATAATCTAGTGGAGTGGAAAACACAGAGGATGATCCACACTTAAATCCTGAATCACAGTCTTCCGTAAAAGGCGGTTAGTTAATTTTGTTTTATTTTAAAATATTTTTTTTTTTTAAATCACACAGTTACATAAAAATATTTTATGGAGAGCATAGTTAGGCTGGTTCAAATACTTATTTAATTTGCAACCAAAAACCAAAAAGGGGCGGGCAGTGGCCTACTAAAGCATCTCCCCAAGATGTGACCTGTATGAAGCTCCTACTGATTGCAGAAGCCCATTTGACCTTTGAACCAAGTTGTCATTGCCTAAATAATGTCTTGCTGTTTTAACAGATTTTACCACTACATTAAAAAGATTCCCAGAAAGATACATAACTGAAAATAGTGCAAAGAGAAAATTATGCAAATACACTCATTATGCTAATACACTTTGGTCATATATCGTGGAAAAATGTTTTTTATAATGCTACAGTATACATGTGGTCATTCTTTGCACGTCTTTAAATGATAGATAAAAAATGAATTCTACACAGGTTTCTGTTGCGCATTTCTTCATTGTTGATTTTTCTCTGCCTTTTCATGCTCCATCAGGTAATCAAACAAGATTGAAAAGAGAAACAGCTGGAGATTCTTGTCAATTGAACATTGTGGCTGACTTCAGCTTTTTCAAAAATCGATGTAATCAACAGCCTGTTACATGTACTTCTATCATAGTAAGTGGACATACATTGAAACTTTTCATTTACTTTAAAACTGTTTTTTTTAAACTCATTTATATTGGTTCATCCAGGAATTAAATAGAGCTTTTTTCAGCTTCAGACAAATGAGCTTCCATAAAAGACTCCAGATAAAATAAAATAACTTAGCTACCAACTAAACGACCCATGACAATATAGTTTCCATCAAACTAGATACAAAATATTTTCTTGTAGATGAGAAAAAAAGATACATAATATTTACTTGCAGATAAGACAAAAAGATGCAAAATATTTACTTGTAGATGAGACAAAATGATACAAAATATTTACTTGTAGATGAGACAAAATGATACAAAATATTTACTTGTAGATGAGACAAAATGATGCAAAATATTTACTTGTAGATGAGACAAAATGATACAAAATATTTACTTGTAGATGAGACAAAATGATACAAAATATTTACTTGTAGATGAGACAAAAAGATACAAAAATGTCCCACGGCTGACCACTACTGAAGGAGCTTAAGGCTGTTTGGCAGCTTAATGTTTGCATGAGCTAAATGGCAAAAGCTTAATGTTAGCATCAGCTAAATGGCAAAAGCTTAATGTTAGCATGAGCTAAATGACAAAAGCTTAATGTTTGCTTGAGCTAAATGGCAAAAGCTTAATGTTTGCTTGAGCTAAATGACAAAAGCTTAATGTTAGCATCAGCTAAATGGCAAAAGCTTAATGTTAGCATGAGCTAAATGACAAAAGCTTACTTAATGTTAGCAATTTGACTGTATCTTAATTGGGAAATAATAGCTTGATGAAGGAAAATGGACTAATATTCATAAGGAGCTTTATGCGAGACAGGAGTTTAAATTGGGAGCTTAATGTTAGTCAAGAGATAAATTGAAGGCTGTGTTTAATGAAAATGATAGCTTAATTTATAAGTGGGGTTCAGTGTTTCTATCAGGCATATTTGTATTGAGCAAAATAGAAATTTTTAGGCCTACTTTTACCCGTGTCCTCAAACCTGGAAAAGTTTTTGCTAACTGACCCCTGGAAAAGTTTTTGCTAACTGACCCCTGGAAAAGTTTTTGCTAACTGACCCCTGGAAAAGTTTTTGCTAACTGACCCCTGGAAAAGTTTTTGCTAACTGACCCCTGGAAAAGTTTTTGCTAACTGACCCCTGGAAAAGTTTTTGCTAACTGACCCCTGGAAAAGTTTTTGCTAACTGACCCCCAGGAAAGTTTTTGCTAACTGACCCCTGGAAAAGTTTTTGCTAACTGACCCCTGGAAAAGTTTTTGCTAACTGACCCCTGGAAAAGTTTTTGCTAACTGACCCCTGGAAAAGTTTTTCTAACTGACCCCTGGAAAAGTTTTTGCTAACTGACCCCTGGAAAAGTTTTTGCTAACTGACCCCTGGAAAAGTTTTTGCTAACTGACCCCTGGAAAAGTTTTTCTAACTGACCCCTGTTAAAGTTTTTGTTAACTGACCCCTGGAAAAATTTTTGCTAACTGACCCCTGGAAAAGTTTTTGCTAACTGACCCCTGGAAAAGTTTTTGCTGTTGTTTTGAATGTACTGGGTCAGCTGACCCAGTACATTCAAAACAACAACAAAAATATATTAGCCCTCCCAACACGGAGGGCTCGTGATTTGACATGCAACTAAATTATAGCTGAGCTAAATAGCATTTGATACACAATGTTAAAAAAATCTATTTTCTGTTTTTTTCTATTTACATGGTTTTTACAAAGCGTTTCTCCTTAGATTCATCTAACAGAAAGTGTTGACACAATATTTAGAGGCTCTACATTTGAAGGCAGTTCACACAATTTATATAAAGATATAGGATTCCGATTGAAAAGAGTAAGATTTCTTTTTTTTTTCCAGTAGGGTTTTTGAAATGATTAGCCCATGTGGGAATCTTTATTTTATTTAAAGACCAGAATAGATAGGGGACAAATACAAAAAAAGGTGGGGTATCTATACCTAAGTAGATGGGGGGGGGAATGCCTGAATAGATAGGGGACAAATACATAAAATATGGGGTATCTATACCTAAGTAGATGGGGGGGGGGGGAAATGCCTGAATAGATAGGGGACAAATACAAAAAATATACCTAAGTAGATGGAGGACCAACACAGGAATAGCTGAGTGACTAATGGTGACTAATGTGTTTAAATTTTACAATGGATGGCATAGAAAAAATTAGTGGAAGTTGAGTTTATAAAGAGCTTTAATGAAGGTCTTATGAGGTAAGGAAGGAAAGGGAAAAAAGACGGATATATTTTTGGGATATTTTTTTCCTATTTGTCAAGATTCTAATGTTTTCATTTAATGAGACTCACAACAAACTCTCTCTCTCAACAGCTGGTACTGTATACAACCCCAACCGTGACATCTGATAAAACGTTTGATCACTTTAATGCCAAGGATGTCACCTGGGATGCTAGTAAAAAACTCCAGGTATTTTTTTCTATGTCGCTAGTTTAGTTTACAGTATGAAGATTTTGTTATAAGTGGCACAACCACATTTACACTAAAGGGTATAAACATTTATCAGGGAACATAATCTATTTAAAAATAACTTATAGCAGTTTGTTGTACATTGGTGCTAGCAGTTTGTTGTTCATGGAGGCTAGGTTATAGCAGTTTGTTGTACATGGGTTGTAGTAGTTTGTTGTACATGGGTGCTAGCAGTTTGTTGTACATTGGTGCTTGGGTATAGCAGTTTGTTGTTCATTGGTGCTAGGTGCAAGAAATTAGTTGTACATGGGTGCTAGCAGTTTTTTGTGTGTATATTAATGATAATGATCCCTCCATTTATGTAGAGATGTTTAAAATAATACTGGCTTGTACCGAACAATCTCTAGTCTTTTGGCTACTTCATGAGTCAATTAGGAGTGGACTTTTGTCTGAACCACCTGCTTACATCTTATCCAATGCCAGACAGGGTCTTGGGACTAGCGCAAGTTGGTCAAGTGTGTGATTGTAAGTCCTTTCTTGAGCTAATGTCCTTTGCTTGAAATAGATTTTAAGGCTTTACTGTTGTATTCCTGTTCACTATTGTAGTAGGTCCAAGTTAAATGTTTTTTTAAAAGTGTATTTTGAAAGCTGCTTTAGTAATGTCAGTGTAATCAGTTCACACTTATTGTTGACTGAGCTTATGATGAAGGTGTCTGATTTCAGTTACAAGAAGTAACCAACCCAATCGGAATATTGCCCTATCGTCAAGCACAGAGATACTGACTGGACCCGTCACAACACTTCAGTTTATGATTGTCATAACCCATGGTAAGTAGAACTAGAACTGTGATCTATTTTTTTTTAAGTGTTTGAAATGTGTGCTCTTGCATATTGACTATCACCTGTAAGAGCACACCTTCTTAAACTATTCTGCCAGGTGTAAAA
The DNA here is from genome assembly GCF_028476545.2 of Physella acuta. Lineage (NCBI taxonomy): Eukaryota > Metazoa > Mollusca > Gastropoda > Physidae > Physella > Physella acuta. The sequence continues at coordinate 62,269 of NW_026732027.1, forward strand.
AATCTTTATACGATCGTCTGCATGATTTTCTTTAAATACATTTAAAAAGCATTATATTTGTCTGAATAAATTTCTTTTTATACCTTTAAAAAACGTTAATTTTGTCTGCATGATTTTCTTTAAATACATTTAAAAACTTAATACATATTTCTGAATGATTTTCTTTTAAACACTTTAAAAACATTATATTTGTCTGAATGAATTTCTTTTAATACCTTTAAAAACATATTTGTCTGCATGATTTTCTTTAAATACCTTTAAAAAACTTAATACATGTGTCTGAATGAATTTCTTTTAATACCTTTAAAAACTTTGTATATGTGTGCATGATTTTCTTTAAATACCTTTAAAAAACTTAATACATGTGTCTGTATGAATTTCTTTTAATACCTTAAAAAACATTATATTTGTCTGCATTTTTTCCTTCACAAACCTATAAGCACCTTGATAGTTTATTGTGTAGACATCCATTCTGATCTGAATTCCTACCTGCCCATTCTTTGCCCACACGTCAACTTTTATCATCCCCCCCCCCACTATTGCCTGTGATACCCCCCCCCCCCACTATTGCCTGTAATACCCCCCCCCCCCCCCCACATTGCCTGTGATACCCTCCCCCCCCATTGCCTGTGATACCCCCCCTCCCCATTGCCTGTGATAAGCAAATGACTCATTCAACCATTGGAAACAACCATGTCCTGAGTTACAGTTCAATTATAATTCATTATTAAAAATGCATTTAAAATGTATTACATGTAGTCTATTTCTTCTATCCAGAATTAGGTATGGAACATTTTATTACATCAATAACGTTGGAATCTAAATAATGGTAAATGATGATAACAGATTAAGTAGCACTATTTTGTAAACAACAGCAAGGTATGGATTAAATATTCTGATTCTACAGCATAACGCCTGACATATTGATGCATTTTTTAGTTAACTATTTTTAGTTTTTAAAATTATAAAGGTATTGTCACATTTGAGAATTAGTTTGTTTCAAATAGGCTACTGATTTCAGCTTAGACATCTTTTATAAAAAGTTTAAACTAAAACTTAAGTTCATATCAAATCTTGAAAACAATAATCTAAAAATTTCTTCCTATTTAATTAAATAATTTAATAATCTGAATATTACGTATTATGTGAATTAATGTTTGATTTAAAAAAACTGTTTTCTAATCATTGTTTCTTTACAAATAAGTTAACCATATTTCAGGCCATAACTTCGGAAGCCGGCATGACCCTGCTACAGCTTCGTGTTCTCAACAGGAAGAGGCAGGGGGTAACTTTATCATGTGGGATAGAGCTGTTGATGGCCTTCATTCAAACAATCATGTGAGTGTCAGAGATTAGTGGGGGTTAGGGTTAGGGTTAGCTGTTAATGGCCTACATCCAAACAATTTTGTGAGTGTCAGAGATTAGTGGGGGTTAGGGTTAGGGTTAGCTGTTGATGGCCTGTATTCAAACAATTTTGTGAGTGTTAGAGATTAGGTTAGGGTTAGCTGTTGATGTCCTACATCCAAACAATCATGTGAGTGTCAGAGATTAGTGGGGGTTAGGGTTAGGGTTAGCTGTTAATGGCCTACATCCAAACAATTTTGTGAGTGTCAGAGATTAGTGGGGGTTAGGGTTAGGGTTAGCTGTTGATGGCCTGTATTCAAACAATTTTGTGAGTGTTAGAGATTAGGTTAGGGTTAGCTGTTGATGGCCTACATCCAAACAATTTTGTGAGTGTCAGAGATTAGTGGGGGTTAGGGTTAGCTGTTGATGGCCTACATCCAAACAATTTTGTGAGTGTCAGAGATTAGTGGGGGTTAGGGTTAGGGTTAGCTGTTGATGGCCTTCATCCAAACAATTTTGTGAGTGTCAGAGATTAGTGGGGGTTAGGGTTAGCTGTTGATGGCCTACATCCAAACAATTTTGTGAGTGTCAGAGATTAGTGGGGGTTAGGGTTAGGGTTAGCTGTTGATGGCCTACATCCAAACAATTTTGTGAGTGTTAGAGATTAGTGGGGGTTAGGGTTAGCTGTTGATGGCCTACATCCAAACAATTTTGTGAGTGTCAGAGATTAGTGGGGGTTAGGGTTAGCTGTTGATGGCCTACATCCAAACAATTTTGTGAGTGTCAGAGATTAGTGGGGGTTAGGGTTAGGGTTAGCTGTTGATGGCCTACATCCAAACAATTTTGTGAGTGTTAGAGATTAGTGGGGGGTTAGGGTTAGCTGTTGATGGCCTACATCCAAACAATTTTGTGAGTGTTAGAGATTAGTGGGGGGTTAGGGTTAGCTGTTGATGGCCTACATCCAAACAATTTTGTGAGTGTTAGAGATTAGTGGGGGTTAGGGTTAGCTGTTGATGGCCTACATCCAAACAATTTTGTGAGTGTCAGAGATTAGTGGGGGTTAGGGTTAGGGTTAGCTGTTGATGGCCTTCATCCAAACAATTTTGTGAGTGTTAGAGATTAGGTTAGGGTTAGCTGTTGATGGCCTACATCCAAACAATTTTGTGAGTGTCAGAGATTAGTGGGGGTTAGGGTTAGCTGTCGATGGCCTACATCCAAACAATTTTGTGAGTATCAGAGATTAGTGGGGGTTAGGGTTAGCTGTTGATGGCCTACATCCAAACAATTTTGTGAGTGTTAGAGATTAGGTTAGGGTTAGCTGTTGATGGCCTACATCCAAACAATTTTGTGAGTGTCAGAGATTAGTGGGGGGTTAGGGTTAGGGTTAGCTGTTGATGGCCTACATCCAAACAATTTTGTGAGTGTTAGAGATTAGGTTAGGGTTAGCTGTTGATGGCCTGTATTCAAACAATTTTGTGAGTGTCAGAGATTAGTGGGGGGTTAGGGTTAGGGTTAGCTGTTGATGGCCTACATCCAAACAATTTTGTGAGTGTTAGAGATTAGGTTAGGGTTAGCTGTTGATGGCCTGTATTCAAACAATTTTGTGAGTGTCAGAGATTAGTGGGGGTTAGGGTTAGGGTTAGCTGTTGATGGCCTACATTCAAACAATTTTGTGAGTGTCAGAGATTAGTGGGGGTTAGGGTTAGCTGTTGATGGCCTACATCCAAACAATTTTGTGAGTGTTAGAGATTAGGTTAGGGTTAGCTGTTGATGGCCTACATCCAAACAATTTTGTGAGTGTTAGAGATTAGGTTAGGGTTAGCTGTTGATGGCCTACATCCAAACAATTTTGTGAGTGTCAGAGATTAGTGGGGGTTAGGGTTAGGGTTAGCTGTCGATGGCCTACATCCAAACAATTTTGTGAGTGTCAGAGATTAGTGGGGGTTAGGGTTAGCTGTCGATGGCCTTCATCCAAACAATTTTGTGAGTGTTAGAGATTAGGTTAGGGTTAGCTGTTGATGGCCTACATCCAAACAATTTTGTGAGTGTCAGAGATTAGGTTAGGGTTAGCTGTTGATGGCCTACATCCAAACAATTTTGTGAGTGTCAGAGATTAGTGGGGGTTAGGGTTAGGGTTAGCTGTTGATGGCCTACATCCAAACAATTTTGTGAGTGTTAGAGATTAGTGGGGGTTAGGGTTAGCTGTTGATGGCCTACATCCAAACAATTTTGTGAGTGTTAGAGATTAGGTTAGGGTTAGCTGTTGATGGCCTACATCCAAACAATTTTGTGAGTGTTAGAGATTAGTGGGGGTTAGGGTTAGCTGTTGATGGCCTACATCCAAACAATTTTGTGAGTGTTAGAGATTAGTGGGGGTTAGGGTTAGCTGTTGATGGCCTACATCCAAACAATTTTGTGAGTGTTAGAGATTAGGTTAGGGTTAGCTGTTGATGGCCTGTATTCAAACAATTTTGTGAGTGTCAGAGATTAGTGGGGGTTAGGGTTAGGGTTAGCTGTTGATGGCCTACATCCAAACAATCATGTGAGTGTTAGAGATTAGTGGGGGGTTAGGGTTAGCTGTTGATGGCCTACATCCAAACAATTTTGTGAGTGTTAGAGATTAGGTTAGGGTTAGCTGTCGATGGCCTACATTCAAACAATTTTGTGAGTGTCAGAGATTAGTGGGGGGTTAGGGTTAGCTGTTGATGGCCTACATCCAAACAATTTTGTGAGTGTTAGAGATTAGGTTAGGGTTAGCTGTTGATGGCCTACATCCAAACAATTTTGTGAGTGTCAGAGATTAGTGGGGGTTAGGGTTAGGGTTAGCTGTCGATGGCCTACATCCAAACAATTTTGTGAGTGTCAGAGATTAGTGGGGGTTAGGGTTAGCTGTCGATGGCCTTCATCCAAACAATTTTGTGAGTGTTAGAGATTAGGTTAGGGTTAGCTGTTGATGGCCTACATCCAAACAATTTTGTGAGTGTTAGAGATTAGTGAGGGTTAGGGTTAGCTGTTGATGGCCTACATCCAAACAATTTTGTGAGTGTCAGAGATTAGGTTAGGGTTAGCTGTTGATGGCCTACATCCAAACAATTTTGTGAGTGTCAGAGATTAGTGGGGGTTAGGGTTAGGGTTAGCTGTTGATGTCCTACATCCAAACAATTTTGTGAGTGTCAGAGATTAGGTTAGGGTTAGCTGTTGATGGCCTACATCCAAACAATTTTGTGAGTGTCAGAGATTAGTGGGGGTTAGGGTTAGGGTTAGCTGTTGATGGCCTACATCCAAACAATTTTGTGAGTGTCAGAGATTAGTGGGGGTTAGGGTTAGGGTTAGCTGTTGATGGCCTACATCCAAACAATTTTGTGAGTGTTAGAGATTAGTGGGGGTTAGGGTTAGCTGTTGATGGCCTACATCCAAACAATTTTGTGAGTGTCAGAGATTAGTGGGGGTTAGGGTTAGCTGTTGATGGCCTACATTCCAGAAATATTGTGTGTATCTGATTAATATGGGGTTAGGGTTAGCTGTTGATGGTTATTATGACTACCTAATATTGTGGTATCATATCAATTCTTTATAATGTTGAGTAAGTCACTTGACCGTTTAGCAAATATGTAGAAACCAACATAACTATGTAGTGATGACTGACTGGTATCAAACCTTTACCTTTAGATTTTCTCACCTTGCACTTTAAAAGCCATTGGAAGACATTTAGAAATGGGATATGGATGGTGTTTTGTCAGTAAGTTTTAACACTTAACTTTATTCAACTTTTTTTCTCACATCATTGTTGAATGTCAATTGAAGGAAGACTATTTCAATATTCATGTTACAAATATAAATGCTAAACCAGTGTACACTTCAGTAAAGGCTATACAATTATATTAAGTCCAGTAATGTGATATACATTTCTTAAACTTCTTACAAAAGAGTCAACATAAAAATAATATTAATGTTGATTTGGGTGTGAGAGGCCTTTTTAAGACTCATTGAGTAGCATAACAAAATCAACTGATTTGAAGTTTTTTTTTAGTCATTCAGAAACAATATCTCAATGCTACTAGCAATGATGAAAATGTGAAAATGTGTGTGAAAATATATGTATGCTAATAGTTGCTGAACTTGTGGGTTGAATATATATAAATATATATATATATATATATATATATATATATATATATATATATATATATATATATATATATATATATATATATATATATATATATATATATATATATATTATATATTATATTATATATATATATATATATATATATATATATATATATATATATATATATATATATATATATATATATATATATATATATATATATATGTATATATGTATATATGTATATAAATGAATATATGTATATATATATATTTATATGTATATATATATTTATATGTATATGTATATATTTATATGTATATATATATATATATATATATATATATATATATATATATATATATATATATATATATATATATATATATATATATATATATATATATATATAATAATCTTTAATATGTTGAAAACAGCCTACTTACCACCCCAGTCAATGCTGAACTTCTTAGTTGAAAAAATATATATATTATAATTTTTGCCTGTATGAAATGGGCCTATATACCACTCCATTCAATGCTGAACTTGTGGGTAGAATAAATATTTATTATAATGTTTTTTTATGTAGGCAAAACAGCAAAACCCAGTCTATGTGGGAATGGAATAGTGGAAGAGGGTGAAGATTGTGATGCCGGGGCCGTAGGGCTCATCAATGCTGATCCATGCTGTGATAAACAGTGCTGGTTCAAGGACTTTGCTGTTTGTAGGTGAGCTGTCACATGTTTGCCTTGTGGTATTCAGTGTGAGTGGTCAGTGGTTTTGTGTTAGTTGAATGTCTAGTCAGTCAGGACATGATTGGGTAAATGTTGTTTCAGTGATATGGTAGGCTTTATTTTGTTTCCCTAACATTGCTGGTTATATTTTGTGATTCAGTGACAGGGCTGGTTATATTTTGTGTTTCAGTGACATGGCTGGTTATATTTTGTGTTTCCCTAACAGTGCTGGTTATATTTTGTGATTCAGTGACATGGCTGGTTATATTTTGTGTTTCCCTAACAGTGCTGGTTATATTTTGTGTTTCAGTGACAGGGCTGGTTATATTTTGTGTTTCCCTAACAGGGCTGGTTATATTTTGTGATTCACTAACAGGGCTGGTTATATTTTGTGATTCAGTGACATGGCTGGTTATATTTTGTGTTTCCCTAACAGTGCTGGTTATATTTTGTGTTTCCCTAACAGTGCTGGTTATATTTTGTTTCCCTAACAGTGCTGGTTATATTTTGTGTTTCCCTAACAGTGCTGGTTATATTTTGTGTTTCAGTGACATGGCTGGTTATATTTTGTGTTTCCCTAACAGTGCTGGTTATATTTTGTGTTTCCCTAACAGTGCTGGTTATATTTTGTGTTTCCCTAACAGTGCTGGTTATATTTTGTGATTCAGTGACATGGCTGGTTATATTTTGTGTTTCAGTGACATGGCTGGTTATATTTTGTGATTCAGTGACATGGCTGGTTATATTTTGTGTTTCAGTGACATGGCTGGTTATATTTTGTTTCCCTAACAGTGCTGGTTATATTTTGTTTCCCTAACATTGCTGGTTATATTTTGTGTTTCAGTGACAGGGCTGGTTATATTTTGTGTTTCCCTAACAGTGCTGGTTATATTTTGTGATTCAGTGACATGGCTGGTTATATTTTGTGTTTCCCTAACAGTGCTGGTTATATTTTGTGTTTCAGTGACAGGGCTGGTTATATTTTGTGTTTCCCTAACAGTGCTGGTTATATTTTGTGTTTCCCTAACAGTGCTGGTTATATTTTGTTTCCCTAACAGTGCTGGTTATATTTTGTTTCCCTAACAGTGCTGGTTATATTTTGTTTCCCTAACAGTGCTGGTTATATTTTGTTTCCCTAACAGTGCTGGTTATATTTTGTGATTCAGTGACATGGCTGGTTATATTTTGTGTTTCAGTGACATGGCTGGTTATATTTTGTGTTTCCCTAACAGTGCTGGTTATATTTTGTGTTTCCCTAACAGTGCTGGTTATATTTTGTGTTTCAGTGATTTGACTGGTTATATTTTGTGATTAAGTCACATGACTGGTTATATTTTGTGTTTCAGTGACATGGCTGGTTATATTTTGTGTTTCAGTGATTTGACTGGTTATATTTTGTGTTTAAGTCACATGGCTGGTTATAATTTGTGTTTCAGTGACAGTGCTGGTTATATTTTGTGTTTCAGTGACATGGCTGGTTATATTTTGTGTTTCAGTGACATGGCTGGTTATATTTTGTGTTTCAGTGACATGACTGGTTATATTTTGTGTTTCAGTGATTTGACTGGTTATATTTTGTGTTTCAGTGACATGGCTGGTTATAATTTGTGTTTCAGTGATTTGACTGGTTATATTTTGTGTTTCAGTGACATGGCTGGTTATAATTTGTGTTTCCATGATTTGACTGGTTATATTTTGTGTTTCAGTGACATGGCTGGTTATATTTTGTGTTTCAGTGACATGGCTGGTTATATTTTGTGTTTCAGTGATTTGGCTGGTTATATTTTGTGATTCAGTGATTTGACTGGTTATATTTTGTGATTCAGTGATTTGACTGGTTATATTTTGTGATTAAGTCACATGACTGGTTATATTTTGTGTTTCAGTGACATGGCTGGTTATATTTTGTGATTCAGTGATTTGGCTGGTTATATTTTGTGATTCAGTGATTTGACTGGTTATATTTTGTGATTCAGTGATTTGACTGGTTATATTTTGTGATTCAGTGATTTGACTGGTTATATTTTGTGATTAAGTCACATGACTGGTTATATTTTGTGCTTAAGTCACATGACTGGTTATATTTTGTGTTTAAGTCACATGACTGGCTATATTTTTTGCTTAAGTCACATGACTGGTTATATTTTGTGCTTAAGTCACATGACTGGTTATATTTTGTGCTTAAGTCACATGACTGGTTATATTTTGTGTTACAGTGACATGAACACTGTGTGCTGCGCCAACTGTAAAATGGCACCACGAAGTATGACATGTTTTGACTCCCATGGAATCGACTGCAAAAAGCTGAATTACTGCTCGTATCTTTGAATAAACAGAAATAAATTCTAATATATTTGATTATTTTTTTAGAAAATATTACTAACATAAATTTGCATATGTCTACATAATATTGCAAATATTTAAAAAAAAAATTTTTGTAAAAAAAAAAAAGTTAAGAAAGTACAATTTAAAAAAAAATTAACAATTTAACAAACTAATAACCCAAAAATTAATCATGTTTTGGCTTGTTATGTGTCCAGATTTAGAACATAATGTAATGGATTTGTAGATGTTTATTATTGATGAATAGATATAGTGCACCTTGTATAAAAGTCTTCTAATGTAATAATGGTTATTTACCTTACTAGTGGAAAAGGGTATGTGTTGTGGAGTCTAGTTGTTTAAACCTTACATAGTCTAGTGGAAAAGGGTATGTGTTGTGGAGTCTAGTTGTTTAAACCTTACATAACTTCTAGAGGCAATGGGTATATGTGCCAAGAACCCGAAAATCTGCCAGACTGGACCCCTTGCAATTATGGGTGAGTAGCAGTAGCCTTTAGGTAGCCCCACTCATCCCTTAGCCAGACTCACAAGTAGTAGCCTTTAGGTAGCCCCACTCATCCCTTAGCCAGACTCACAAGTAGTAGCCTTTAGGTAGCCCCACTCATCCCTTAGCCAGACTCACAAGTAGTAGCCTTTAGGTAGCCCCACTCATCCCTTAGCCAGACTCACAAGTAGTAGCCTTTAGGTAGCCCCACTCATCCCTTAGCCAGACTCACAAGTAGTAGCCTTTAGGTAGCCCCACTCATCCCTTAGCCAGACTCACAAGTAGTAGCCTTTAGGTAGCCCCACTCATCCCTTAGCTAGACACAAGTAGTAGCCTTTAGGTAGCCCCACTCGAAATGTGAGTTAGGTGCCTATCGTAGTTTGGTGGACTCAGTGAAAATCTATCGACTTGTACATACATTCAAACTCCCGACTTTTGGGTTAGCAGTCTAGCACTCTAACTCTTGGCCATGCTGTCCCCTGGGGTATTTACTAACTACAAAATTGCAGTGGCTATAGTATAAATTGACACTTAAGTGGAAGAAGGGGTGGAAGTAATGAAAAGACACTCTATTTATAACCAAATTATAAAGTTGTTAAGGATCCCATATACATTTATGTAATAGAAATGTTCAGCTTGGGTCCCTTTTGTGTAAGTCATGTTACCTAGAAATAACAGAAAGATGGCAGATGGCTAATGGAAGTTTTATTTGTTACAGGGGCCAGTGCTATCAAGGCAAGTGTCTGAATTTCTGTCAAACTAAAGCCGTCAAGGAGAATTTGAGTCTAAGTTCTTGTATGTGCAGGTCTCCAGGTAAGGTCTGTGGACAGTGGTCTTTATTGTATCTCAGTGACACTGGTCTTTATTGTATCTCAGTGACACTGGTCTTTATTGTGTCTCAGTGACACTGGTCTTTATTGTGTCTCAGTGGACAGTGGTCTTTATTGTGTCTCAGTGGACAGTGGTCTTTATTGTACCTCAGTGACACTGGTCTTTATTGTGTCTCAGTAGACAGTGGTCTTTATTGTGTCTCAGTGGACAGTGGTCTTTATTGTGTCTCAGTGACACTGGTCTTTATTGTGTCTCAGTGGACAGTGGTCTTTATTTTGTCTCAGTAGACAGTCGTCTTTATTGTGTCTCAGTGGACAGTGGTCTTTATTGTGTCTCAGTGACAGTGGTCTTTATTGTGTCTCAGTGGACAGTGGTCTTTATTGTGTCTCTCCATCCTGTGGAGGGGGTTGTTTACAGATGGGTGTGTTTAGGGTATTGACGCCTGTGTGTCAGTGTGGTCAGTGCTAGGTAGAAGGTGTCATGGTGTTGTTTTTGTTAGGGGGTGGTCAGTGTTGGGTAGAAGGTGTCATCATGGTGTTTTTGTTAGGGGGGGGTCAGTGTTGGGTAGAAGGTGTCATGGTGTTTTTTGTTAGGGGTGGTCAGTGTTGTGTAGAAGGTGTTATCTTGGTGTTTGTGTTAGGGGGTGGTCAGTGTTGAGTAGAAGGTGTCATGGTGTTGTTTTTGTCAGGGGTTTGTCAGTGTTATGTAGAAGGTGTCATGTGTTTTCTCCTGTGGTCATACACCTTGTTATACCTATAGCTATTATTAATTACAATGTGGTCACAGACCTCGTTATACCTGCAGCTATTATTAATTAAGATTGTGATGCACCTAACACAGGTCATATAGCAGTGGAAAAGATAATATTTACATTAGATATCTCACAGTATTGTTACTTTATACAGTACATATATATCAAGTTATTGCATAAAAAAAGAGTCCTCTTTAGACCTAATGATACATTTGGCAGATGAAGTAGAGTTCAAATGTTTCCTGACCTCGGCATATGAAGAGATAGTGTGGTTAGCACTATGCCCAGCAGCCTTTACTTTCCTTAACGTGAGTTAGGTACCAGTCAGATCTGGCTGGACTTAGATTCGAACTCGCAACTTTTGGTTCAGCAGTTTTCACCATGCCCTCCCATAAGTTATTGTATGTTGCTGTTCGTCTGTGTTGTTAGATGGTGCTCAGTGTGGTCCTTTAATTTTTTTCCTCCAGATAATGCCTGCAAGTGGTGCTGTTTTGACAACTCAGATCCCAGGAAGCCTGGACCATGTACCCCCTACTCCAGTGAAACTTTAGTGGATGGACTACCCTGTTACAAGGGCTACTGTGAGGTGATTACTTTAAAAACAGAATCACATAAAGCTGGAGTTTGTCCCTAGCCCTCAACCCCATGAAATATCATACAACGCCACCTATTAGTCTATGACAGGGGTCTCCAAACTTTTCAGTCCGAGGGCCGCATTAACTATCAAATTTCAGTTCGGGGGCCATTTAATTCCAAAAATGTCTGATTTTTCTGGGCAAAGTTCCTCAGCCATCACCAAATAACGTTTTTTCTGTGGACAAAAAGATCGCCGCGGGCCGGATAAGAGGACCTCGCGGGCCGCATCCGGCCCGCGGGCCGTAGTTTGGAGACCCCTGGTCTATGACACAAACAATTAGCCAACAACAACATTAATTAGTCTGCAACCCCCACCTATTAACCTAAGACCCTATTAATTAGTCTGTGACCCCACCATTTAGCCTACAACCCCACCAATTAGCCTACGACCCCACCAAATAGCCTACGACCCCACCAAATAGCCTACGACCTCACCAATTAGCCTATGACCCCCAAATTAGCCTACGACCCCAACAATTAGCCTACGACCCCACCCCAGTTTCAATATCTGTCTAAGGCATCTGTTCTTGAAGGTCTGTATCTTTGCTGTGCTTGCCTTGGAGACTCTCCGTGTCTCTGCTCCATACAGCAGAACTGCCTTGACATTTGAGTTAAATATCCTAATTTTTGTGGTAATGTGGAGATGGCAGAACTTTTCCATATGGGTTGTAGAACTGTGAAAGCGCAGCGAGCTCTATTAATTCTAGCACGTATGTCCTCCTCTGTGCCTCCTGTTTTGCTGATCTTGCTGCCAAGGTAGACAAACTCTTCCACATCATTTACCTGTCTTCCATCTATTGTCACTATGATGCCTCCTGGTTATTGATAATTCTCATCACTTCTGTCTTTTCTTTGTTGATCTTGAGACCTACGCTCTGAGAGATGGCTCCTAATGCATCAGCTTTTTCTTGCATGTCTTGTAGCCTGTGCGAGAGTAACCGTCTTGTTTAAACATCTAAAAGTCTTTTCAAATACCTGCATAAAAACTGTTCTGTGGTAACATTTCTATTATAATAGAAAATTTAGTTGATAAAACATTAGCCTTGAGAGCTGAGATATGATCCCAGATGGGTATTGGTTCTTTTTTTAAACATTATAGGGAGTGAAACAATTTATGTTTGAACATGTCTAGTTGTAATCAGTTGCCGTACAGAGCTAGCTCTATACATTTTAAACAAACTATTGTAATCTCTCACAGGATGGGCTGTGTGCCCCTAGAAGTGTAACTACTACAGAATGGATTCAAACGATTTTCACTAATCACATCAAATTCACGCAAGGTAACCCCTGCTTTTGTGTCTCATTAGAGTGTCTGAATATAACAGTTTAAATATTTTAAAATATTTTTTAATGAAGATCCCAAAAAACTATTTAGACACTGGTTTTCAAACTGGGAGGTAGGAATCTACAAGGAAATGTGAAGTTTACCAAACTATTTTTTTTAGTCATAAACTAGTAGGTCAACACTTTGTTCTATTGTAATACAGAATTCTTTCAGTAACAGCATCATGCAGATGTGTGCATGAAGGATGTGCTGATGCACCTCATTGTATACTATTGTCTGGGTACTAAGTATAATATCTGCACAAATGGCAGTGCTCTATCCCTCCATCCTCCCCTCCTCCATCTTTCCCTCCCTCCCTCCATCCATCCCACCATCCATGCCTCCCGCCATCCTTCCCTCCCTCCATCCATCCCACCATCCATGCCTCCCGCCATCCCTCCCTCCCTCCCTCCCTCCCCTCCCAGCATCCTTCCCTCCCTCCCTCCCCTCCCACCATCCTTCCCTCCCAGCATCCTTCCCTCCCACCATCCTTCCCTCCCTCCATCCCTCCATCCCTCCATCCCTCCCTCACTCCTTCCCTCCCTCCCTCCCCTCCCACCATCCTTCCCTCCCAGCATCCTTCCCTCCCTCCATCCCCTCCCACCATCCTTCCCTCCCTCCATCCCTCCATCCCTCCATCCCTCCCTCACTCCTTCCCTCCCTCCCTCCTTCCCTCCCTCCCTCCATCCTACCCACATGGGTCAGGAAAAGAGGTGCATATCAGGGTGGTGAAATTTAGGTATTTACTAACATATAAAACTGCTTGTTAGTTGTTTTTTTCTCTCTATGAAACATGCTATGAAATAATGGCGTAGCTCTATTCTTGTATTTCAGTCAGATTTTTCAAGTCGAACATTGTATTGTGTGTTGTTGTACTTAGCCTGATGTTGTGGGTACCATTATGTTGCTGGATCTGTACACTGGTGATGTAGTATTTTAATTTATTTTAATTATCAAAGTTCTTTTCACTGGTGGCGTAGTGTTTTAATTTATTTTAATTTACTAAAATTTATTCTAATTTATTTTAATTTTTAAAATTTATTTAAATTTGTTTAAATTTATCATAGTTTATTCTAATTGTCAAAGTTCTATTAACTGGTGACATAGTATTTTAATTTATTTTAATTTATTTTAATTTATATTTTTAATTAATTTTAATTGTCAAAGTTCTATTCACTGGTGACGTAGTATTTCAATTTATTTTAATTTATTTTAATTGTTTTAATCAAGGTGGGATGCTGTCCCCATCATTCCCCGTGAAACAGGCGCGAGTAGCTAGCAAACATGAGCTCCACCCACATTAACTATACTTCACCGAACGTTTTTCATCTTTATTTAAAAAAAAAAGCAATATGAAAGTTACCTCTCATACTTAACTTATTACTTAACACTGGTATAGCATATCATCACATAAGTATGAAAACAATTCCTTACCTACCATTGTGCTTAATGTCTGTTATGGACTACTCCTTAAAAACAGCAGGCAAAAGATAATTGTTATTTAAAATTATGTTGGTAATTGATTAAATGTTCTTTTTGTTTGTTTTTGTTTTTTAGGATAATGATAAGCGGTTTCAGAAGGAGATTGAAGAGTTAAGGCTAATGAAGGCCATGATAAATAAACAGCCACAAAATAAGGTACAGTAGCTAAATTTAATCAGTTATGTTATATTTGATATAAGTTTAAATTGCTTAACCATTGCAAGTAAACTAATGTAGGCTTCAGCTACATTGTTTCAGTATTGTAAGTCTGACTACATTGTACTTACTGGTTAGGTTATAGTTGTTTTAATTGAAAAATTTTACAAGGATCAAAATGAAGTACTTATTTAAATGTTGAAGAAATATTTTAAAGCCTGTGAGTTAATTAGAAATAAAAAAGAAATTATTTCAGATTTGTTTTGAAATTTTATCTTTGCACAGAAAAAAGTAAGAGCAATTCCGAAAAAAAATGATTTGATTTACAGAAAAGTCAGTATAAAGGCTCTCTTAGAGGTGAGTGTGATCCATTAGATTTAGTGTGTTAGTGTGATCCAGTAGGTTTGGTGTGTTAGTGTGATCCAGTAGGTTTGGTGTGTTAGTGTGATCCAGTAGGTTTGGTGTGTTAGTGTGATCCAGTAGGTTTGGTGTGTTAGTGTGATCCAGTAGGTTTGGTGTGTTAGTGTGATCCAGTAGGTTTGGTGTGTTAGTGTGATCCAGTAGGTTTGGTGTGTTAGTGTGATCCAGTAGGTTTGGTGTGTTAGTGTGATCCAGTAGATTTAGTGTGTTAGTGTGATCCAGTAGGTTTGGTGTGTTAGTGTGATCCAGTAGATTTAGTGTGTTAGTGTGATCCAGTAGGTTTGGTGTGTTAGTGTGATCCAGTAGGTTTGGTGTGTTAGTGTGATCCAGTAGGTTTGGTGTGTTAGTGTGATCCAGTAGGTTTGGTGTGTTAGTGTGATCCAGTAGGTTTGGTGTGTTAGTGTGATCCAGTAGGTTTGGTGTGTTAGTGTGATCCAGTAGATTTAGTGTGTTAGTGTGATCCAGTAGGTTTGGTGTGTTAGTGTGATCCAGTAGGTTTGGTGTGTTAGTGTGATCCAGTAGGTTTGGTGTGTTAGTGTGATCCAGTAGGTTTGGTGTGTTAGTGTGATCCAGTAGGTTTGGTGTGTTAGTGTGATCCAGTAGGTTTGGTGTGTTAGTGTGATCCAGTAGGTTTGGTGTGTTAGTGTGATCCAGTAGGTTTGGTGTGTTAGTGTGATCCAGTAGGTTTGGTGTGTTAGTGTGATCCAGTAGGTTTGGTGTGTTAGTGTGATCCAGTAGGTTTAGTGTGTTAGTGTGATCCAGTAGGTTTGGTGTGTTAGTGTGATCCAGTAGGTTTGGTGTGTTAGTGTGATCCAGTAGGTTTGGTGTGTTAGTGTGATCCAGTAGGTTTGGTGTGTTAGTGTGATCCAGTAGGTTTGGTGTGTTAGTGTGATCCAGTAGATTTAGTGTGTTAGTGTGATCCAGTAGGTTTGGTGTGTTAGTGTGATCCAGTAGATTTAGTGTGTTAGTGTGATCCAGTAGGTTTGGTGTGTTAGTGTGATCCAGTAGGTTTGGTGTGTTAGTGTGATCCAGTAGGTTTGGTGTGTTAGTGTGATCCAGTAGGTTTGGTGTGTTAGTGTGATCCAGTAGGTTTGGTGTGTTAGTGTGATCCAGTAGGTTTGGTGTGTTAGTGTGATCCAGTAGATTTAGTGTGTTAGTGTGATCCAGTAGGTTTGGTGTGTTAGTGTGATCCAGTAGGTTTGGTGTGTTAGTGTGATCCAGTAGGTTTGGTGTGTTAGTGTGATCCAGTAGGTTTGGTGTGTTAGTGTGATCCAGTAGGTTTGGTGTGTTAGTGTGATCCAGTAGGTTTGGTGTGTTAGTGTGATCCAGTAGATTTAGTGTGTTAGTGTGATCCAGTAGGTTTGGTGTGTTAGTGTGATCCAGTAGGTTTGGTGTGTTAGTGTGATCCAGTAGGTTTAGTGTGTTAGTGTGATCCAGTAGGTTTAGTGTGTTAGTGTGATCCAGTAGGTTTGGTGTGTTAGTGTGATCCAGTAGGTTTGGTGTGTTTTGACGCAGGTGAGTGTGATCCAGTGTGTACCTGATATGAACTGGCTACCCTAAGAATCACAATCATAACTGTCTACCTGCTACCTCTGGGTAGCCTTTTACCTTACCTTGACTCAAATGACAGTCTACAAATACGTTTAACTTAAGTAGTAAAACTGCCCAATGTTCAACCTCCCAATGTTAAACCTCCTGATGCTAAAACACCCAATATTAAAACACCCTGATGTTAAACCCCCAATGTTAAAATGCCCAATGTTAAACCTCCCAATGTTAAACCTCCTGATGTTAAACCTCCTGATGTTAAACCTCTCAATGTTAAACCTTATGTTAAACCTCCCAATGTTAAACCTGATGTTAAACCTCCCAATGTTAAACCGCCCAATGTTAAACCGCCCAATGTTAAACATCCCAATGTTAAACCTCCCAATGTCAAACCTCCCAATGTTAAACCTCCCAATGTTAAACCTCCCAATGTTAAACCTTCCAATGTTAAACCTCCCGATGTTAAACCTCCCAATATTAAACCTCCCAATATTAAACCTCCCAATGTTAAACCTACCAATGTTAAACCTCCCAATGTTAAACCTCCCAATGTTAAACCTCCCAATGTTAAACATCCCAATGTTAAACCTCCCAAAGTTAAACATCCCAATGTTAAACCTCCCAATGTTAAACCTCCCAATGTTAAACCTCCCAATGTTAAACCTCCCGATGTTAAACCTCCCGATGTTAAACCTCCCAATGTTAAACCTCCCGATGTTAAACCTCCCAATCTCATCATTAAACATGACCACTACAGTGAATCTGTTGTATTTTTGAGAAGTTTCTGTTTTGTTTTTTTCCTCATGAAGAAAAAGAAAATTGAGTTGGATGCAACGGATAAAGTGGTAGCAGTCATCCAGCCTTCTGTGGGCACTGGCAATCAATCACTGACAGAGGACATTGAGGGGTAAACAAACACCTTTTTGTTTGACTGGTAGACACTACTTGAGTGCTTTAATACAGCAGTGGTGTCTTAGGGTAGGGTAGATGTATAGGTGGTAGGGGCAGGATAATTGTTAGAATAGATGTATAGGTGGTAGAGGCAAGAAAATTGTTAGAATAGATGTATAGGTGGTAGGGGCAGGATAATTGTTAGAATAGATGTATAGGTGGTAGAGGCAAGAAAATTGTTAGAATAGATGTATAGGTGGTAGAGGCAAGAAAATTGTTTGGATAGATGTATAGGTGGCAGAGGCAGGAAAGTTGTTTGGATAGATGTATAGGTGGTAGGGGCAGGATAATTGTTTGGATAGATGTATAGGTGGTAGGGACAGGATAATTGTTTGGATAGATGTATAGGTGGTAGGGGCAGGATAATTGTTTGGATAGATATATAGGTGGTAGGGGCAGGAAAGTTGTTTGGATAGATGTATAGGTGGTAGGGGCAGGATAATTGTTTGGATAGATATATAGGTGGTAGGGGCAGGAAAGTTGTTTGGATAGATGTATAGGTGGTAGGGGCAGGATAATTGTTTGGATAGATGTATAGGTAGTAGGGGCAGGATAATTATGTGGATAGATGTATAGGTGGTAGGGGCAGGATAATTGTTTGGATAGATGTGAAGGTGGTAGGGGCAGGATAATTGTTTGGATAGATGTATAGGTGGTAGGGACAGGATAATTGTTTGGATAGATGTATAGGTGGTAGGGGCAGGATAATTGTTTGGATAGATGTATAGGTGGTAGGGGCAGGATAATTGTTTGGATAGATGTATAGGTGGTAGGGGCAGGAAAGTTGTTTGGATAGATGTAGGTGGTAGAGGCAGGATAATTGTTTGGATAGATGTATAGGTGGTAGAGGCAAGAAAATTGTTTGGATAGATGTATAGGTGGTAGGGGCAGGATAATTGTTTGGATAGATGTATAGGTGGTAGAGGCAAGAAAATTGTTTGGATAGATGTATAGGTGGTAGGGGCAGGATAATTGTTTGGATAGATGTATAGGTGGTAGAGGCAAGAAAATTGTTAGGATAGATATATAGGTGGTAGGGGCAGGAATATTGTTAGGATAGATATATAGGTGGTAGGGGCAGGATAATTGTTAGAATAGATATATAGGTGGTAGAGGCAGGATAATTGTTTGGATAGATATATAGCTGGTAGGGGCAGGATAATTTTTTGGATAGATGTATAGGTGGTAGGGGCAGGATAATTGTTTGGATAGATGTATAGGTGGTAGGGGCAGGATAATTGTTTGGATAGATATATAGGTGGTAGGGGCAGGATAATTGTTTGGATAGATATATAGGTGGTAGGGGCAGGATAATTGTTAGAATAGATATATAGGTGGTAATTGCAGGAATATTGTTAGGATAGATATATCGGTGGTAGAGTCAGGAAAATTGGATAGATGTATAGGTGGTAATTGCAGGAAAATTGTTTGGATAGATATAGGTGGTAGAGGAATGATAATTGTTAGAATAGTTGTATTGATGATAGAGGTAGGAAAATTGTTTAAAAAGATCTTTAGATGGTAGAGGCAGGAAAATTGTTAGAATAGATATATAGGTGTTAGATGCAAGAATATTGTTAGGATAGATATATAGGTGGTAATGGCAGGAATATTGTTAGGATAGATAGCTGAAACAAATTAGGAAGAGAAGTGCTGTAAGACTAATGAATGACTAGAATACTTCAATCTTGGGTCTGATGAGTGTTAACATAATTAACAGTGTGTGTTGATAGCTATTTTATTTTAGCATGTTACTTCCTCAGACATGAAGAGAAACCAGATGATGTTGAAGGGGAATTGGATGGCGCAAGTGTTGGTCAACAGAGTGAAGACAGGACAACTGGTAGTCTGGACAAGGGCATCCAGAGAAAATCAACTGACTCCATTAAGCATCCTAAAGTTGTCAAATTTATGATAAATGAGTCAAAGACGGACATATAAAAATACTAACCAAAATCTGATTTTTGACCAATGTAAAATTTAAGGAGAACCCCACACAGAAAGACTTTTTATTTTAAACAAGTCAAATAGAATCTGCTGTTTGACCAGTTTTTTTCTGTTTGATGTAGTTTGGTGACATTTAAGTTTTTTTTTAACAGGCTTTAAACAACTGAGTAATCCTGTTTACGGTACAAGTCATAAGTAAAAAACCATACCATTTAATTTTTATTACATTATTGTTCACGTAAAACAAGAGGTCAATGGTCGTCAGGCAAATTAAAACAATGTATTGATTTAGTGCCCAGATTTATTTGTATTACTGCCTATGGAATAAATTTGTCATTTGCTTAGCTCCCCTTTTACTTTTTGTTTTTTTTTAACAATTTAAGTGGTAGTCAACGCAGAAACAAAGTATTTAGATTTTTTATTGCAATCTGAGATTAGAAACAGAGTTATGGAAAATAAAAAAAAAGCTGTATTTTCTGTAGGCTTTACACAACTTTTAGAAATGTTTACCATTTTGACTTGATCTAATTATTGAATATTAGTCTAATATTAAAAAAAAAAGAAAGATTTAATTGTTTGGTTAAACCTCTACATTCGAAACTGGCTAAAGAAACTACAACCAACTGAAAAAAAGGTTCGATAATCCAAACCACCGAAATCTGTTCTACGATGTATATATTATAAACAAACAAGTAGGCCTAAACATTAATAAAAATAATTTAATCTAGTAATTTGAATATTAATTTTGAATGAGTTCCACGACGTTTACAAATACATAGACATAGATAATTCTAGAAGTCAATTATAAATTACGTGAGGACGGGGAGGGAAAGATCAGGAACCATTACTTTGACGTTGCGAGAGAGCAGGGGATGTAACAAATGTTACCCAGTGTATATTTTGTAAGGGGCCATCCATGATCGACGTCACAGTCCTTGTAAAGGGGGGAAGGGAGATTCGGGGAGAAAGAACAACAAAAATTCTTTTTCAACTGAAGCATGGCGTTTTATCAAATTATACATGAAAATTAATCTAAATAGTCTACTAATTACCCAGAATTGTAAGCTACTTATATATATTAAATTACATTAAAAATGCGTTTGTTTTAAACCAAGGGAAACTACTCAATTTATATTTACATGTAAAACGCCTAAACTTTGTTATATCCCTTTAAAAAAGGAAACGGAAATAGTGGTTGGGGAGAACTGTTGACTTGAGTGCGATGTTTATTTTTTTTTTAGAGGGTGGGTCTCGATTATGAGTGGAGGAATTCAGAAAGAGGGAGGGAAACGAAAGAACCCTCGGAAAAGTTGAATAAAATATAATAATAAATACTTCAGTGTGTTAGAATTATGATGTAATCACTGTGGTCAAATGGGTGCCCGTTATTTATGTAGGAATAATTTTAGCCAGGACACTGTGCTGGGATGAAATCATTAATGTATTGGATTAGATGGCCTAACGTTGCTGTAGGGGTTTCGTTCGCTGACTCGGTTGGTGTTGCTAGGCGACGCTTGCGCTAAGGGCTTGACGTTTAGACTCTGGGTGTACGGAGAGTTGCGGGGAAATCCATTCAGTCCATGGATCTGTGCTGTGTTGTACGGCGTTAATCCGTTCATTCGCTGCATAGGCACATTCGCCATATACTGAAACATAAAAAAATAAGATGGCAAACGAAGGCTTTTTAAAAAGGTTCTTTTTTTTACCCGTTCCCCTCTTTAAAAAAAATAAAATAAATAAATATATAAAGGGATATAACCAAGATAAATTAGTCTTGCTGAAAATATTACTTGAGTAGTTCCCCTTTGTTAAAAAAAAAGCTCCCGTATACGTATGTGGTTATGGCTAAATCGACAAACTCTACAGTTACCTGTTGTTGTATGCCGCGTTGTATGTTGGACGCAGCCAATGTTTGTGGGGCTGTGACTCGCCTGCGTGCTGTGTTGGTTCCTCTGGTTTGATTGGCTGGGTTCAGACAAAACACACCAATTAAAGATAACCTTACAGTTTAAACGTCTTAATCATAATCTAAATTAACAATCTTAATTGATAGTCACCGTATGGGTACTTTGGAAATTAAAATTTATACCGAACAATGTTATAGTGTATAAAATATTATATATTACAATTAATAATGATAAATATGTACTAATACCTATATATATATATATATATATATATATATATATATATATATATATATATATATATATATATATATATATATATATATATATCAGGGAAAATGGTTTTAATCTTTAAAAATTTAAACAGTACGAGTACCTTGATCAACAGCCTTAACAAGCCCTTGCACTAAGCCTTCCATAAAGCTAGAAGCCCATCTACCCAAGCTAGCATCCACGTTATTTTGTGCTTGCCCCGACATGGGCCCCATCTGGGCCTGGAGCTCCTCGGGCAGGAGCCCCAGGGCCCCCAGCATCTGCATCTCCTCCATGGGCGTCATCTGCCTACAAGAAGAACAGGGGTTCACGCAGAATGCATGTAGATCAACTTGCTCGTGTCTCTAAGTTATTTTCCCGTTTAACACGTATTTGCAATGCCATTAATCCTTTCCGGGAATCAGTTATGAAACACTAGAAACTTCTGAGTTCGGAGAGGAAGGGGGGGGGGGGGGAATGGAAGCACTTGAAACTTTTTAGGTCGGGGAGTGGGGGGGGGGGGGGATTATCATTATTTTTTTTTTAATTTTATATTTTTTTACTACTTTGCCTACCCTCCCCACAAGAGAATCCTTAAAGAAACACTGATTAATAATAAGTAAAGAGGTAAAAAAAAATACGAAAGGCTGTGGGAACTATTTGCAATAGAGCACGTGAAACAAAACTAGTAACCTCTAGGGCAGGGGTCTCCAAACTTTTCAGTCCGAGGGTCGCATTAACTATCAAATTTCAGTTCGGGGGCCAGTTTCTTCCAGGCATGTCTTTGATTTTTCTGGGCAAAGTTCCTCATTCATCACCAACAAACGAATTTCCTTGGACAAAAGATCTCCGCGGGCCGGATGAGAGGACTTCGCGGGCCGCATCCAGCCCGCGGGCCGTAGTTTGGAGACCCCTGCTCTAGGGAGTTCGTGGATGAAAATCAGACCTGTGGTGTAACAACCCGGCAACCCCAACCCGACTCTTACAGATACAGACGACTAAAATGTTATGTACTCTACCTGCGGGGGAGGGGAGGGGGGGGGGGGGGGAAAGAGGGGAAGAGGTCTCCATAGGCTGACCTAAAAACCCATTAAAACATAATTATTCACGAGCAAACGACTAAGATGTTATGTACTCTACCTGCGGGGGGAGGGGGGGGAGGGGGGGGGGAAGAGGGGGTAGAAAGGAGAGGAATGGATCTTCATAGGATGACCTAAAAACCCATTAAAACATAATTATAACGACTAAGATGTTATGTAATTTACCTGTTGTGGGGAGGGGGGGGGGGGGGCACGGGTTTCATAGGCTGACCTAAAAACCCATTAAAACATAATTATAACGACTAAGATGTTATGTAATTTACCTGGTGGCTTGAGTGACTGACCCACAAACCCATTAAGTTATAATTATCCAGTAGCAGACGACTGAAATGTACTGTACCTGGGTGCAGGCGGCCTGACCGTCTGACCGCTGGGGTTGTCGCTGGTGACGTAACGGATACACTTGCAGTAGTTGGCCATGACCCCGTTGATCATGGAGTTGCTCACGCTGTTCAGACGGTCGCCATGGAGACAGCATTTGACCTTGACCCCGTCTGACGTCCGACTGGTGGCGCCGCGACATTGGTACTCGTCTTCGATGCATGGGGTTTCTGTGGGTGGGAGGATGTGTGGGGATGATGTGTGGGAGGGTGTGTGGGAGGATGTGTGGTACTACATACCTTGATTAAAAACCTTTAACAAAGCGTGCTACACACCTTTATAGAACCTCCAATGAACGTGCTACATACCTTGATCAAATCTAATGAATCGTGCTACACACCTTGAAAAACCTTTATGAAAGCGTACTACACACCTTAATAAAAGCTCCAATGAAGCGAGCTGCATACTTTGATAAAACCTTTTGGAGGTAGCGTGCTACACACCTTGATGAAACCTCTAATGAAGCGTGCTATATACCTTGATAAAACCTCTAATGAAGCGTGCTACACACCTTGATAAAACCTCTAATGAAGCGTGCTACCTACCTTGATAAAACCTCTAATGAAGCGTGCTACACACCTTGATAAAACCTCTAATGAAGCGTGCTACACACCTTGATAAAACCTCTAATGAAGCGTGCTACACACCTTGATAAAACATCTTAGAGGTAGCGTGCTACTACCTACCTTGATAAAACCTCTCACAGACACATTCACTGTTGACTGAACTGTTCGAACGTCGCCACTGAATGCTGAAGCCGGGCTCACAGCAGAAAAAGTTGTTGTTGACGATACTCAAGCTCTCGGCCGTGTCACAGAGTTGTCTGCCGTTGGTACAGGCCACTGAAGACACACAAATGACACCATTTTAGTACAGAATGTGTGTTGTTATACAGCAACATAGGTGCGCCATCGGTGCATTGTAAACCTTTTGTCTTACAGATAGAATGGACGGAGGGGGGGGGGAGGGTCGAGTTCAGTAACTGATCAGCCAGAGGCCCGTGGACAATAAAAGACTGTGTGTCTGTGGGATGGGGGGGGGGGGCTTTATCCCCAAAATATACGCAGGTTTTTGCGGTTGTGGGAAATAAATGACACTCTTTCATATAGTTCTGTATAGCATTTAAATTTTTTTCAGTTTAATTTTTATAAAAAATAAATTTTCCTAAGTTATATAAAATGGCAGTTTGCTCTTTATTCTACAGTATATTTTTGTATATTTTAGATGTGAATTCATTTTTAGGATATAAGCTATAAATTTGAACCACGACGCAAGTTTACGGAAACTAATTTAATACAGAATTTATATTAGAAATGTATATGATGTCCGCATATAGTTTGAGCTCGCGTAATAGAGTGTGTAAGGCTCACGAGAAAGGTGGGAGATGTGGTTTGTTATGGAAACACGTGTAGCGAGAGGTGTCCGTAAGCAGAGTTTCTTCCAGGCATTTCTTCGCCCCCCCCCCCCCCCCACCCCCCCACCCCCCCCCCCCCCCCCCCGAAAATATCAAGTGCCCCCTCCACCCGGAGAAAAAAGTCTGGAAGAAACACTGTCCGTAAGGTTCAGTAAAAGTTATATGACGTCAAGTTGATTAGTCGAATTTTACCTCAACCCATATCTATATATACAATTCTCTACGTCGACCAACCATGCGGGACACCACGCCCGTACGCCGACTATCTAACCATCCTCCCGCTCACTCCCTCGCTCTCCAGGTATGCGCAACAGTGTGTACCCACCCACCCCATTTGGACAACTGTGTCTTTCAGAAAGTCTTCACCCGTCACTAAATAGCGGAGTATGCTCCGACGCGGGTCGGCTCGTAGTCATTATTAGCTACACCGCCACAAATGATATATAACCACCATCTTTAATAAAAACAAATATTTTATGGTTGATGGCTGCCTCCAACCTCTGACTACATTTAGAAAAAATAGTGTGTAAAAGCCAGCCGGAAAACTTCCATACTTTAGAAAAGTCTAACATTTACTTTTTTAGACATTTTTCAGCTGAGCGAGCCTTATGCAATAAGTATTTTTTGTGTGTATAAAACGAGATTTCATGTTATTGAATTAAAAAATTAGGCAGATATTTACTAAATTTAGGGGATTGGGGGGTTCATTGGAAGTGGACGCGTGTGGACGTGAGAGGGGGGGTGGGGGGTGGAGAGAAATGGGGGATGGGGTCTAAAATTCACATTTTTTTGGGTGGCCCCTCCATCCCGAAGACTCCACTTGGTGACGTGACCCGATGACCTATATCCGGTCAAAAACCACCATCAAAAAGCAGCAGATATGGTACTGACGTGTTGTTGACGTTTTGATAGGTCATGTCTAATCCTGCCTTACGATGTAAGACAAGTGCAGATAGTTCAACCATTTTTTTTTAAATTTCTGGGTCGTACATGAACTATATTACGATGTAAGACAAGTGCAGATAGTTCAACCATTTTTTGTGGGTCGTACAAGAACTATATTACTCCAAATATGACATTGTCGCCTGCCCAAATTATATGGCTTTTCCATTGATCACATGTGATAATCTGTAACATTTTTGTTACAGCGATTCGCTGTTCGGATACGTTCGTCTCCGGTGACAATGCAAGAATATCACAATTTTTATTTAATTAGACAATTGATTAGTAATTAAAATATCATTAAAAGATTATTAAATGTAATAATAAAAGGTGAGGGTGAGATAACAAAATTATCGATTGCTAGATCAAGTATCTGATGACGGTATCTATTTTTTTCACAGCTGGTTGATTTCTTGTCGGAGATTCGACTATGATCTTAATTTTTTTTTTATTAATAAGTAATAATAAACCGGGAGTGATCTCCCCAAAACGTTCTCGAATATTCTTATATAACTTGGAATATAGACATGATTTTTAATTACTTAAACTTTCAAAAATAGAATAGAATCTCATAGAAAAAAGAATTGCGCACCAAGCGAACGCCCAAACAAAATGTGCATAATAGTGCGCAATATTATTAGTACTTTATAAATTTACATGCGTTTTTTTGAGAAATCGGAAATAGCGTAAATTAGTACTTCCGGTCAACGGAAATTACTCAAAATTTAGCAGAAGGTAGAGAATTAGATCTTTACTTACATGTGAAATTTCATTTATCTATCTGAAATAGTACTCAAATTATATGCTTTTGAAAAATTCAAAGTAGAAAAAGTACCACTTCCGGTTATCGGAAATCGCTCAAAAGTTGATACGGATCTACGATTTTGATAAAATACTTATATATGAAATTTCATCAACCTAGCTGTAACGGTATTCAAGTTATCGTGTTTACAGACACACAGACAGACATACAGACAGACACACAGACACACAGACATACGGACAAGATTGCAAAATTATGTTTTTCCGCATCAGTGAGGTGTAAAACCTCGAGATTTGTAAAAATCTCGATTTTTTTTGCACGATTACAAGACTTTCTCTATATTTCGTATATACGAGAAAGTAAAAATGTACTGAACATAAGATAATAAAACAAACATGCCTACTTTAATAAAACAATTGGTCGCTAACATATTTAAGACATTTTATGAGGGTCAAATGCCTATAATAGAAAATGTAAATTTGTTTTATGTTCTTGTTTTCATTGCATTAAGAAGCTTTTTTTTATAAAGTTTGATTTATTAAATAAATTTTCTATAAAAAAAAATAAAAAATAAATGTGTTTTAGTTTTTGGTTGTTATGAAAAAAAAATCTTTACAAAAAAAAATCGGTGTCATCGGAGATCAGTATTTATACTTTAAAACATTTTTCTTTTTTTCAAGAAATGTAAAAAATTCTAATTTCAAGACAGACATTTCTAAGGTAAATAAATCAACTAATACATTATTATTCTTACTAATGAAACCATACACAATAACATGTTATCGAATAAGGGAATTAGAAGTCCAGTTTTGTGCCGACTAATAAACATGTGTAGACTCCGCCGATGTACGCATGTGAACAGGGTGGAAAGGGGGTCTGAAATTCGATATTTTTTCGGACGTCATAAAGAAATGCTACCCCCCTCGTAAAACCAACTGCACTTGTGTATAAAAAGGCTATGCATTACAACCTATAGGCATATAACATAATTTAAGAAAACCAATCCCTAACCCAGTCCGTGTAATATGGGAAATTCGCCAGAACTTAGTAGTGTTTATTAAATAGATTTAGCTGAAAGCATAAGAACACAATTTCAATCTTTCATGCTGAGTCGCTTAAGGGGTCATCCATAAATGACGTCACGCTTTTTTGGACGATTTTTACCTCCCCCCTCCCCTCCGTCACACGTCGTCACAAAAAGCCAGACCCCCCCCCTAAAATGACGTCACACCTCAACCTAGAACCCCCCTCAAAATTGCAGTTGAATTTTTTTTAAACATCGATATTTTTCCAAAATCTTGCCTAAACTATTACAATTTATTAAAACAGGTATCTAAAACGCGAAATAACGTCTAAAATTCGTTTTCTAACATTGCTTTTTTATAATGCAAAAATGTGACGTCGCAACATCTGAACCCCCCCCCCCCCTCCCTATCACACATCGTCACAGAATTACGGACCCCCCCTCCCCCCTACGAGTGTGACGTCATTTATGGATGACCCCTAAGTCATGCAAGATTCTTCTAGAAAACAATCTTAACTCATGATATCCTGATTTCTGTAATTTGTAATATTTAACAAAACTAGTAATACACAAAAGTATAATTCTTACCATGTTGACTTATCTCTCTAAAAGAACAATAAAAAATATATAGAACAAATATAAACAATCTTTATGGCAACAAGCTTTCGAAGCCGTTTAATTATTTTTATGGCTAATTAAACATCTAATTGAATTTAAAAAAATTGATAGACTTGTATAGTCATCGAAGTGGAACGTATCTGGAAAGTTTGAACGATATCGCTGCATTAGAAGAGGGTCAAAATTGAGTTACAAGATTTGCCACAGACCCACAAACAAACAAAGAAACAAACAAACAGAACTAAATAAAAGCTTTTAATAAACAGAATATGGGACGTAACTAAACAACGTACCAAACTCTGCTCTACAGCTGATGAGTGAGTGACCGGCCATCATGGCAGCTAGCAAGGTAAACAAGGGCGGCACCATGTTGCACAACCTGGGGAGGTCAAGAAACGAGTCATGTGAAGTCAAGGATCGAGTCATGTGAAGTTACAGGTCAAGTCATGTGCAGTCAAAAATCAAGTCATTTGAAGTTACAGGTCAAGTCAAGAAACTAGCACACACAACACCCCAACACAACACAACACGTCAACACAACACAACACCCCAACACAACACAACACAACACAACACCCAACCACAACATCACAACACACCACAACATCCCATCACAACACCCCACAACAACACACAACACCGAACACCCCAACAAAAAACAACACGCCAACACAACACTCTAACTCACAACACCCCAACACACAACACACAACACAACACAACACCCCAACACAACACAACACCCCAACACCACAGAACATCCCAACACCCCAACACACAACACACAACACAACACAACACAACACCCCAACACAACACAACACCCCAACACCACAGAACATCCCAACACCCCAACACACAACACCCAACACACATCCCGACATACATCCAGACACACGACACACGACACCCAACACAACACACAACACCCCAACACACGACACCCAACACAACACATAGAACATCCCGACGCTCAACTTTCACACACTCTATGTAAAAACAATGTCCCAGCCTAATAAATGGCGGTTTAATTGGCCAACACACCAAATCTTGACTAACATAAATCCTCACCTTTAATTACACATTGACTGACACAGCACCGTACAACCTTTAATTTACGATGATGTTGTAATATTACAACATCAAAAGCTAACAGACACCATGTAAAAAGTAGAGTGAAGGAGTAAGTACAGAGATACATCCCGTATGGCAATAAACTATACGAAGTAGATTGAGAGAGTAAGTATGAAGAGGGATGAAATATAGAAAAATCCAGAGGGAGAAAGTACAGAGATGCAATAACTATAAAGACAAAGTATAGAGCCAAATAAAACAAAATATAACCGTACCTGCCTGGACCCACAATCCTCTAGCCACACGACCAACAGAAACTTATGTTCTACGTGCCCAGGTTCAGAAAGGCCTTTCATGCGATACCTCGACATAACGTCAAGATTTATTAGACAGAATAATCCTATATGTGAGGGGAAAAAAATAGTAGATGGGAAAAAAATGGTGTGCGGAAAAAAAATCGTATTATGAAAAAAAAATCGTGTTGGGAAAAAAAAACGCGGGGATCGTTCGTAGGCTTCAAAGATTTTTTTCTAGGTGAAACAAATAAATTCTCAGGTCTATCCCGTAGGCAGGCTAGCCGGTGTACTGTTAAAAAAATCTCTGAAATAATTTCCTGGAGATTAGTTCTACCAGACAGAGTCACGTTCGGGGTCAGAGGTCACTTATAACGTAGAATCCACGCTCTGTAATACCTATTTAATATCACTGTAATACTGGCGTAATACCACCATCATGCTTCAAAGTGATCTGCAGTGTTTCTTTTAGACATTTTCTCTTGGCAAGGAGGAAGGGAGCTCTTGAAACTTTTGGGGGAGGAGGAACTTAAATTTGCTTGGGGGGGGGGGGGGGGTGACACTAATTAAACTATATATTTTCTATAGGAATTATGTTTTTTTTCTATTTCTTACGAGTTTATCACAAGCTGATTTTTGGATTTTTAAGCTTATGACGAATCTCATTGTTACGTTTGGAAGGCGAAGACAATTACTTGGTACATTGGAATGAGAGCAAAATTTGCACGGCGTTAAAAAGAAATGGCTTAAAATAAAACCGCGTGATGCAATTAGCCCTATTAATTAACCTTTAATTAAAGTATAAAAATATTCCAGCCATTGCAAAAGAAATTGCTACGTTTCAAAAATCAAATACAACATGGGGTAGTGACTATATACTGTGATTAACCTTACCACCGTTTTCGGATTGTAGGCAGATATGCACGGAAATAAATCGACAAACTAATTGTTTTTTTAAATTTTATTTACGGCCAATTTTAAGGCCCCCTCTCTACACTGCACCCATCCCCCCATCGCTAAGTTTGGAAGCACTTTTTATGACACCTGCTATAGGTAATGCCGTGCCTGTCATTTTGGCTACGTTCACAGTGGCCTATTTAAAACGTGGTCTGTGTCAGGTTGGTTTAGTTACCCATCAACTCAACGTTCATCTGATAATTTTCCACACTTGGTAGATTATATTTTTTGGTTGACTCAGTAAAGCAGCAAATGTGGGTGAAATATTATATAGTAAAATATAAAACATAACAATAGAAACAATGCTGGCTAGTTTCTTCAACTTATCCAGTGCCCAACTGATCCAATGCCCAATTGATCCAATGCCCAATTGACCCAGTACCCAACTAATCCAGTGCCCAATTCACCTAGTGCTCAACTGATCCAGTACCAAGTGAACAACTGACCCATTGACCCATTGACCCAGTGCCCCATTTACCCACTCCCCAACTGACCCAGTACTGAACTTTCCTAATGTCAGACTGCCCCAGTGTCCAACTGACCCGATGCCCTTTGACTAAGTGCCCCATTCACCCAGTACCTAACTGTCGCAATGCCCAATATACCCAGTACTCAATTATCCAAGTGCACACCTGATCTAGTGCACATTTTTCCAGTGCCCTATAGGGCTGGTAAGTAGGTCACCAACCAGTTCTATGGCTCATGCAGGTTTTATTGAGCCGTAGAACTGGTTGATGACCTACTTACCAGCCCTATTGACCCAGTCCCCAAATGTCCTAGCGCCCAACCTTATACCATTGTTGTTGAGTCGCTCTTCAAATCATGTTAGTATGTATTTACCTCGTGCCCTGGTGTTTCAAGATGTGTTCCTGTCTCATGTTTTAAATGTATGTCCAATCTATCACCACTACTCTTTGAATTTCGTTATCTGCATGCCTAAAATTGAAAGAGAAGCCTGTGTGGACATCGCATTAAATGGACACCATTACAATGTTGAACGGCTTGGTCAAATTGTTGAGCTGACAAGGCTTGAATTTTGTTTCTTGAGTCTGGAGAATTTACTTGAATCCTCATAACTCTATATGGGGGAGCCAGACGTTTTTTTCGAAATGTCGCTTGCACTAAGGCCGATTTACCGAATGGGCAAACGGCATTCGGGGCTTTTCGGCAAGTGTCTTTTCGGGGGTTTGTCGCATTCAGGAAAGTGTCAATTCGGGCAAACGATCTTCGGGCAAGTGTCTTTCGGGAATTTGTCGTAGAACCTCTATAAGGTACCCGTCACAAATTTGATAACGTAAAGGCGGTTGGCCATTTGGTTTATTAATAAAAAAAATACATGATATTACATGATATTAAAAAAAAATAAAGTTTGTCTTACCTGTTTTTCCCAATGTACGCAGTCGTGGATAGTCTGGAAATGGTGTCCACTATTTTAAAACTCTGGTGCGATGTTATTAAAATAAAAATAGTTTTAAAAACCTGGCTGTTTTGATGTTTTGTTTTGATGGGATTCCAAAAAAAAAAAGTCAACAATAATGATCGAACCAAACTCGTCAAACACGGCCGTCCACATTAGACTTGAACTTTGAAGGCCAAACGAATTGCGTAACCATTTGTTACATTTATTCTTAAGTGACTAATAAGGTGTCAGAGCCAGCATGGCTACATCACGTGATACTCCCCATGGAAACCTGATACGTTGATAGCTGTATTTTATTTCAGCAAGGGATGGAAAAACCCACGATAAGAATATATCTATCCACATTATGTCAATTAACATCCTCATTAACTATTATTATGGAACATTTGCGAAAGGAAGATATTCAAATAAATGAATTTTTGTTTATCTCAAGGCGCAAAGTGGTAAAAGACAATAAACCTTCTTAAAGTTTGGTGCATATAATTTTTTACCGTGTTCTGTTATAGCACGCAAGTAAAGTACAATTTTCCCCATAACAACTGATGTGTTGTCATGCAAGTTATATACGAGGTTCCCCATAACAACTGATGTGTTGTCATGCAAGTTATATACGAGGTTCCCCATAACAACTGATGTGTTGTCATGCAAGTTATATACGAGGTTCCCCATAACAACTGATGTGTTGTCATGCAAGTTATATACGAGGTTCCCCATAACAACTGATGTGTTGTCATGCAAGTTATATACGAGGTTCCCCAGAGGTTCCCCATAACAACTGATGTGTTGTCATGCAAGTTATATACGAGGTTCCCCAGAGGTTCCCCATAACAACTGATGTGTTGTCATGCAAGTTATATACGAGGTTCCCCAGAGGTTCCCCATAACAACTGATGTGTTGTCATGCAAGTTATATACGAGGTTCCCCATAACAACTGATGTGTTGTCATGCAAGTTATATACGAGGTTCCCCATAACAACTGATGTGTTGTCATGCAAGTTATATACGAGGTTCCCCATAACAACTGATGTGTTGTCATGCAAGTTATATACGAGGTTCCCCATAACAACTGATGTATTGTCATGCATGTAATGTACAATGTTCCCCATAACAACCGATGTGTTGTCCACACTGCTCACATCTTCTGTTGTGTTTGTGACTCGTCATCTGGAACGTGAGAACAGGCAAAACCTGTGAGTACAGGCAAAACCTGTGAGTACAGGCAAAACCTGTGAGTACAGGCAAAACCTGTTAGTACAGGCAAAACCTGTGAGTACAGGCAAAACCTGTGAGTACAGGCAAAACCTGTGAGTACAGGCAAAACCTGTTAGTACAGGCAAAACCTGTGAGTACAGGCAAAACCTGTGAGTACAGGCAAAACCTGTTAGTACAGGCAAAACCTGTGAGTACAGGCAAAACCTGTGAGTACAGGCAAAACCTGTGAGTACAGGCAAAACCTGTGAGTACAGGCAAAACCTGTGAGTACAGGCAAAACCTGTGAGTACAGGCAAAACTTGTGAGTACAAGCAAAACCTGTGAGTACAGGCAAAACCTGTGAGTACAGGCAAAACCTGTGAGTACAGGCAAAACCTGTGAGTACAGGCAAAACCTGTGAGTACAGGCAAAACTTGTGAGTACAAGCAAAACCTGTGAGTACAGGCAAAACCTGTGAGTACAGGCAAAACCTGTGAGTACAGGCAAAACCTGTGAGTACAGGCAAAACTTGTGAGTACAAGCAAAACCTGTGAGTACAGGCAAAACCTGTGAGTACAGGCAAAACCTGTGAGTACAGGCAAAACCTGTGAGTACAGGCAAAACCTGTGAGTACAGGCAAAACCTGTGAGTACAAGCAAAACCTGTGAGTACAGGCAAAACTTGTGAGTACAGGCAAAACTTGTGGGTACAGGCAAAACCCATTGGTACAGGCAAAACTTGTGGGTACAGGCAAAACATAAGGGTACAGGCGAAACCTGTGGGTACAGGCAAAACATAAGGGTACAGGCGAAACCTGTGGGTACAGGCAGAATCTTTGGGTACAGGCAAAACCTGTGAGTACAGGTAAAATCTTTTGAGTACAGGGAGAACCTGGGTTTAAAAGTAAAAAACCTGTGGTTAGATGCAAAAACTGCGAGTAACTAATCGATTGATTGCTCAAATTCATCAACAAATGAAGTGTTTTGTTTCTTCTTGATACATTATTCAGACAAAATGAATGTCAATTAAAGAAGTCTTTGTTCATTTTCTTTTATTAATTAGGAAAGAAAACTTTATCATATGTTCATTATTATAATTCCTTTATCGTAATCGACATGCGGCACTAATGACGTCAGCAATGTTTCCTATATAAACTGAGACATTGCCAACACTGTTCACATTTTGGATTCTGGCATCTACGTCGACGTCACATCACAAACGACAAGTGTGAGTACCCTGCATTGTCTGTGTGTAGAGTTGGACTTACCTACAAATTAATAATATTTTTTTCATTTACTTAATTTTAGTGTAGCAGATATCTGTATTTTTTTAAAAAATGCTTTTGCAGAACATTTAATCTATTGACATGGAATACCACAAGTTGAAATGCTGAATATTTACATGACTATGTTAAGATATGTACATTCTTGAATGTCAAAGGAAGTAGAATACCAGTGCTCTTCTACTATTATAAAACTGTTTTTGGCTGTTGTGGTGGAAAAAGCCCAAATCGTTTCTTAGTAATGATTCTGTTTCTCGAGTATTTATCCTCAGGGGAGAACCTTGCTGGATGTGCTGATAAACTTGGCTTCCCATCTGGATCTGTTTTTTTTAAAAGTATAAACTCAAGCTCCTGCGTCATTTGTGTAGAACATCAGTAACAGAGACATTTTTTTTTAAATTCTAGAATCTAGAGAATTATTATAGATCTATTAGGCCTGTTCTAGAACTACTCTCGTAGCAGATATCTGTACTATATACATTTTTTTTCCTTTTCTTTTCTTTTAATACTTTTATTTTCAAATAGAAATAATTACATCAGCATATACAAATGTGTGAGCGTTATTCTGTAGCATAATGCAGACATTTATAAAAATTGTCATTACATGAAGAAAACGGTGAATAGTACTAAAAACAGAATAGTCGATCAACAATCGGAAAAGTTATGTTATTACAATGAGACACATCAAAGCAAACACTCTTCCCTTTCAAACATCTATATCTATACAGTCTTCAAACAGTTTTTTTTAATTTTTTTTTTCAATTTAGTAATTCATTTGTTTTAAACATTTAAATCAGTAATAATAATTTATTTGATAGATTTTACACAGCATCAAAAGACATGAACATCAATTGCATATATAATAATCAAAGTAAGAAAATAAAATGGCATAAGAACTAGACTAAAATAAGGTGTGCAAACAAGGTTTTTCCTGACTGCTTAGTTTACTGTGCTCCGTCCTATATACATGCTAGGGTTCTCCTAAAGGATAGCTGTGTAACTAATTAGACAAAACCTTGGTGGTACTTAATTAAGTACTCTTCATTGTCAAATTAGCTGAGGTTATTTTTCTCTCAATATTCAAATGAAAAAATAAAGCTAACATTTAAAAATCACTAAACTTTATAGAAAAACTTTTAATCATGATCAATTTTCAGTTGGTACAGAATACTATGCAAAATAATTAAAGAACACAAATTTTTTATTTTAATTCACAATGATAAATGAATTTACTTACTTCGAAAAGAGTGAGCGTTCTTTATGACATCGGTCCTCTTATACACAACTTATACACAACTTATATACAACTTATACACAACTTGTACACAACTAACAGTCGGGAAAAATAAAAACTAAAATAAGAGAAACACACCACTGTTCTCTGATTTCTGTATACGGTTTCTTTTTTCTCTAGACCAACATGAAGCAAGTTCTGTTTCTAGCTCTTCTTTGGTCCATGTCTCTAGCTGCACCGGTAAGTAAAAAAAAATAGAGAAAGTGAAAGTGCTTAATATTCCTTAAAATTCAGAGTCCACTGAAACAAACTCCACTTCGTCTAACCCATGGACTTCTAGTTTTGTAAGGATAACGTTAATATAAAACAGAAGCCTTTTATTCTGTGTAAGGACAAGTGGTACTTAATTTTTTAAAGGCTGTAGACAAAACCCAAGCGGCAGGCGGCAAGGCGGCAACAGCCGTAACAGACGATAAGAGAGTAGGGGGCGCCGCAGGAAATTTAAAAGCCGACGAGACGCAAGCAGACGTAGCGAATGATAAGAGCGTAGGGGCGGCCACTGGTGCTGCCACCACAGTGAAGGGAGACACCAAGGACAAGGTCAAAGATCAGATGGAGAACGCGAAGGGGGCAGCTAAAAGACTTGTGAGTGCAGAGAAATTTCTTGGAATGTCAACACTTTTCAGTAAGATATAGATCTATCTTGAAATATTAACACTTCAAGATATATCTTACAAAAATGTTAACATTTCAAGATAATTCTTTCAAAACGTTTTTTTTTCTGTTAGAAAAGATAATCGTTATTGTTTTAGTGTAGGCCTTCAATGAATTCCAAATTTGGTAATAATGTTTTAAACTACATCAAACATGAGAAATGACGATGGCGAAGATATAAAAAGATAAAAGAAAAAAAACTGATTGACGTAAGACATTCTTGTGTTGGACTTTAAAATTATCTAATGTTGTAGTCTGTTGCAGGTACATACATTGTTGATCTATGTTGTTTTAATTTCTAAATTTCTAAATCTTCTTCTTTGATAAATGCATAAAATAATTTTAGAACTTTATGGATTTTGCTTGCAAATGAAACGTCTTTCATGATCTTACATACTGTTGTAAACATTCGACCCCCCCCCCCCCCAGCTTTTGAAATTTTTCTTGTGCTTTCAGGCCCTGGATCAAGCTCCACCCGCAGGCAGTTGGGCTGGGTTTGTGACGCAGGACAAGACAGTTGTCAGTGTCGTGTCAGCTGTCACAGGTGACGAGACAGTGGCAGGGTTGACAGGGGCGGCACCTGACGTCACAGAGGTGGATCAGGGTGATATAGAAAAAAAGCGGCTTGTAAGAATAAAATATATATTTAATTATCGGAGGAAATTAATTTGATTCCAGATTTGTAAAGTTTATTTTATTCATTTTTAACATTTTTTTCTTTACAATTTTGACTATTCGGATAAAACGAAAAAAAAAAGGTTAAATTTGAATAGACTTTTCTAGGTGAAAGTAAATGAAAATGTTGTAGGTTGATTTGATAAAAGAAACAACAATTTTAGGCAACCATTATTAGTGAGTCAGGTACCCATCAGAACTGTGTCTCTATTTATTAAGAAATGTTCGCAATTTGTCTTAAACTTTTTAATAGCATTGAATCTCAGAAGTTATTTTCAAAAAAAAAGTATTATACAGCCTTTGATGGATAATGTATTTACATTTAATAGGGTTTTGCGGATGTGTCCTCTGTAAATGACGTCATGTTTTATTGCTCATTCCAGGTGGGTGGTATAGCCAAGGTCGAGGTCAGCGACGTAGATGGAACAGGCGATGGGACGATAGCAGCACTGGCTGGCATTGCACAGGTTGACGCTCCTGAAGACGCCGTGGATGATGACGACGATGTAGATGATTAAGACAATGAAGATGATGAAAATGATGAAGATGTTGAAGACGATGAAGACGATGAAGATGGAGGGGTGACTGAAGTTGATGACAAGTGAACGACAATTCCAATACACCGCAACAAATTTTATTTTATATATTTTAATTCTATTGTTAACCAGAGTATAGGGTTTTAATATCCTGGACATGATCTTTTGATACATCACTTATTTCGATTTTGTAAATGTTGTTCCTCACGGGTGAAGATTTGAAACAAAATTTTTTTTATTAAATTAAATTTGAAATAACAATTCATTAAATTAAATTTGAAATAAAAATCAATTAAATGAATATTCATGTTTATTCTATTGTAATTATGATAAAAGCATAGATGATGATGAATAAAGTCTTTGAGTTGCTGCCCCTGATGTGGTAGGAAGCAACGTTGGGGGAGGCTGAAGGAAACCCACCAAATAGGGGCAGAAATGCTCGATTATTTATTCTGTTCCAGTCTGTTTGGTTATTGAGCATTGCTGGAGTAATGACCGCATACGAGAGAGAGAGAGAGAGTGAGAGAGAGAGAGAGAGAGAGAGACAGAGACAGACAGACAGACAGGCAGGCAGACAGACAGACAGATAGGTAGAGAAGCAGAGAGACACAGAGAGAAGGAGAGACAGTGGTTTAAAAAACAATTCCAGAAAATTTATTTGGAAACCTCTGCATCTCCTTTTTTAGATAAAAAGTACCACGGTCCCGTTTTGGTCACCGTTATTGACACATTATTTAATACAATACAACAACAAATTACTTTTATCTTTTTAATCTTTTATGTCTCTGTTTAAATACATAATTTCAATTAACTTCTCAAATACAACGTCATGGTGTTGTTTTCTTTATCTTCTTTTATCTCCGTCATCATCTTTTTCATCCTCGTCCTCTTTTAGTGAAATCCTGTGCTGCAACAGTTTCGTCATTCCTGACATCTCTCACGTCATAACTGACTGAGTTATCTTCTCTTCCCACCAGTCCACCCACAATGTCTGCAACTTCAACAGCTTCATCCGG
Organism: Physella acuta; assembly: GCF_028476545.2. Lineage (NCBI taxonomy): Eukaryota > Metazoa > Mollusca > Gastropoda > Physidae > Physella > Physella acuta. Next base: position 100,128 of record NW_026732027.1, read on the forward strand.
CTAAGAAATAAAATGTAAAATAAACTAATTTTTTTTTCTTTGTAAATAAATGTAACACTTACATCACGGGATTTATAAATGTAACATTTGGTTGTGACATAACTCATAGGTACCATGTAAAAATTTCGATGAAAAAATTGCTGAACATGGATCACGCCATACCATTAGTTTTAGCACCATACAGTTGCATGTGATTTATAATCAAACAATCTCTTGTATAAAATTAAAAAAAAATTAAATAGTTTTTTTTACCAACCAAAATGTAGCGGTAAACTTATATATGTCACTTTTAACCAATGAATGTATTTGTCTTCACTCACATGTCTCTTGATTAGGTCCGTGTTGTCTCCCTTTACTGTAGTCAAAGCTCCAGTAACTGCCCCTGCACTGGCATCATTCCATACGGGTTGGGTTTCTTCCAGAGCCTTGACAAAATACAAACACATTGTACTTCTGTTAACTACATGTGTAAGTGTATGGGTTAAAAAACATGTAAGTACCATAGTGGGCAAAGGAATATATGTCTCGTGTGTCTTCTTTACCAAACGTACGGACATATCACCAGAATGTTCTAGGTTTAGTGGCTAAATGAGAATGCAAAACCGCCTGGGTGTAACTCATGCTCTCTACCACCCAACCACACAGCTCGACATTTCTGACCGAGGTTTATGACGTCAGCGGATTAAAATATTCTTGTCGCTGCACCTCTCTTAAAAAAAAACAAACCCATCTGATCCCATAACATTAATTTTTAACCAATAGGTTTAAGTTGTCGAACAATTTGCAAATACACAGAGAAGAAAATAACCTCCGACAATAGGATAAGGATAGAATATCTGATGTATTGTAAACATCATTTAAACATTGCCCGGAGACAACATTGTAATTTTAAACGTTAAGGAACTTCTTAGGTATAGTTGTGTAATTTCTTAATTTATTGTAATTATACATTCTTTTCTGTGTTGTCAACCCTTCCCGGGGCAGCGACCTCCAGTACGTAACCTGTTGACTATGACTAAGAACTAACTAAACAAAATTGCCAGTTTGATTTTATTTTTCCGACTTACCGGTGCAGCTAGAGACATGGACCAAAGAAGAGCTAGAAACAGAACTTGCTTCATGTTGGTCTGGGGAAAAAAGAAACCGTAGACAGAAATTAGGACACATTAGTGTGTTTCTCTTATTTTCGTTTTTTATTTTATGTTAGTTGTGTATAAGTTGTGTATAAGTTGTGTATAAGTTGTGTATAAGTTGTGTATAAGTTATGTATAAGTTGTGTATAAGTTGTGTATAAGTTGTGTATAAGTTGTGTATAAGTTGTGTATAAGTTGTGTATAAGTTGTGTATAAGTTGTGTATAAGTTGTGTATAAGTTGTGTATAAGTTGTGTATAAGTTGTGTATAAGTTGTGTATAAGTTGTGTATAAGTTGTGTATAAGTTGTGTATAAGTTGTGTAAAAGTTGTGTGTAAGAGGGCCGATGTCATAAAGAACGATCACTCTTTAATTTATCATTGTGAAGTAAATGTGTATTCTTTATATATTTTCTTTATAGTTTTCTGTAAATTGTTGCTAAATTATTGGCTGGATTTTTCTCTACCTACTGACAATTGACTATAAATAAAAGTTTTTCTAAAATGTTTAGTGATTTTGAAATGATAGTATTTAAAATGTGCAGCTGTATTTTATTTATTTTTAATGTTAATAGAAAAAAATCTGCTTTAATTTTTACAATGAGCATTACTTAATTAAGTACCCTAGCATGTACTTAATACAGATCTCCATTACACTAAACTGCTTTAAAAGTGAACAAAACATTAATTTGTAGAAAAGTCAAACGTTGCACAAAGGGTACTCACACTTGTCGTTTGTGATGACTTGTTACGACGACGTAAATGCCAAAGTTGTAGATGTGATCAGTGTCGGCAATGTCTCAGTATATATAGAAAACATTGCTGTCTTCATTAGTGCTGCATGTCGATTACATTAATAAATTTGTAAAAATGACATTAAGAATTTTTTTAAATTCCCAATTTGTAAATGAACATGAACAGCGCTTTCACTTTGTCTGAACAATTTATCAAGAAAGAAAAACACTTGATTGACACAATCTTAGATTATCATCTCCTTATGCGTATTCTCCTTTGTACATAGCTGAAAGTAAACAATGCAATCAACATTTCTAATTATACCAGAGACGATCCCGTGATAAAGACATGCTGGATGTGGTGTTCAGGTCACTGTAACCTTAGACGTATGCACGCGCATGTGTGAGTACGGTTTAGTCTGTCCCCCGTGTTGAGTAAATTGATGATCAGATGAAGAGTTCAGAAAGTTAAAATATGAGGATATAAATTGTGTTGAAAGTTCAATGTGAGGATATGAATAGTGTGTTTACAGCTGAGTAGCCACGAGTAGAGAGATTGTGGGATGTGTGTGTGGTGGTGTGAGGGAAGCGATGTTCTGTAGCCACGTGTAGAGAGATTGTGGGATGTGTGTGGTGGTGTGAGGGAAGCGATGTTCTGTAGCCACGAGTAGAGAGATTGTGGGATGTGTGTGTGGTGGTGTGGGGGAAGCGATGTTCTGAGTAGCCACGAGTAGAGAGATTGTGGGATGTGTGTGTGGTGGTGTGGGGGAAGCGATGTTCTGAGTAGCCACGAGTAGAGAGATTGTGGGATGTGTGTGTTAGTGTGGGGGAAGCGAGGTTCTGTAGCCACGAGTAGAGAGATTGTGGGATGTGTGTGTGGTGGTGTGGGGGAAGCGATGTTCTGTAGCCACGAGTAGAGAGATTGTGGGGTGTTTGTGTGGTGGTGTGAGGGAAGCGATGTTCTGAGTAGCCACGAGTAGAGAGATTGTGGGGTGTTTGTGTGGTGGTGTGAGGGAAGCGATGTTCTGAGTAGCCACGAGTAGAGAGATTGTGGGATGTGTGTATGGTGGTGTGAGGGAAGCGATGTTCTGAGTAGCCACGAGTAGAGAGATTGTGGGATGTGTGTATGGTGGTGTGAGGGAAGCGATGTTCTGTAGCCACGAGTAGAGAGATTGTGGGGTGTTTGTGTGGTGGTGTGAGGGAAGCGATGTTCTGAGTAGCCACGAGTAGAGAGATTGTGGGGTGTTTGTGTGGTGGTGTGAGGGAAGCGATGTTCTGAGTAGCCACGAGTAGAGAGATTGTGGGATGTTTGTGTGGTGGTGTGAGGGAAGCGATGTTCTGAGTAGCCACGAGTAGAGAGATTGTGGGATGTTTGTGTGGTGTGAGGGAAGCGATGTTCTGAGTAGCCACGAGTAGAGAGATTGTGGGATGTGTGTATGGTGGTGTGAGGGAAGCGATGTTCTGAGTAGCCACGAGTAGAGAGATTGTGGGATGTGTGTATGGTGGTGTGAGGGAAGCGATGTTCTGAGTAGCCACGAGTAGAGAGATTGTGGGATGTGTGTATGGTGGTGTGAGGGAAGCGATGTTCTGTAGCCACGAGTAGAGAGATTGTGGGATGTTTGTGTGGTGGTGTGAGGGAAGCCGTGGTAAGAGTTTTGCGAGAGATAATGTTTAGGTAATGGTTGGTTTTTTTTTTAGACATTTTTACTCCTGGTGAGGGTCACCATTAAATTTCTGGATAGGGTCTTATGCTTGCTAGAGTTTATGTACTCTATATAAATTATATATTGTCTCATAATATTATATATTGTCTCATTTTTTACGGAAGTAGGCCGAAATGATTCCTGAAAGAAACTGATTTTAGACAGGTGAGCCGGTTAGAGCGTTCATTACGGTAGAAATGATGTGGAGAGAGGGAAAACATCAGAGGTTTTTCATGAATGTCGCGTAGTGACAGAGTGGGGGCGATGTAAACCCAGATTTGAAACGGACATCCCCTGACCAATCTAAATTTACTGTCACAACCAAGCAGTGCAGTGGGTGAGTATGTAAAGCATGGCGGAATTTAACCGGTGTAGCGGCTGGTTGCGTGGCTGAGAAAAATTCCCGCATGAACAGGTAATGGCCATACCACAGGTACATCGAGATGGGCTGTAGTAGTAGTGACGAAGATTGTGGAAACGTATGAAACAGTATAGTGATGTTAATGTACAAATAGCCGTTTTCAAATCAAGTTGATTGGTTGTATAATGAAACGAGGACCACATTGATATATATATATATATATATATATATATAATTATCTTGGTTGTAACGAACCAAACACCCGATAACACCACACCAAAGTGATTACAGCAACATCACCTTGGTGATTAATACACTATCACAACACCTAAGTGAATACCATATGATCTCCACAGCTAAGTGAATACTATAACATCACCACACAATTGTAATTACCATAACATCATCCCACCTTCAAGATTACCATAACAACACAACACCTTCGTGATTACCATAACATCACCACACATTCGTGATTACCACATCATCACCACACCTAAGTGAATACCATAACATCACCACACCTAAGTGAATACCATATTACCACACTCTTCTCTCGTCAATGAGATATAACGACAGAGTTACTTAGAGAAGAAAAGATCTATACCCTTGTTAGACATTTTATAGTGTAGGACTTACAAATCTAACCAATGTTTGCATTGTTGTGTCCGTCACTCACGATGTCCATTCACACTGACCTACACGTCAGAGTCTGCCCTCCTGTACCACGTGATGTTCTCTAAGATAACTCGATTCGCTTGTCGACTGTGTCGTATTTCATTCAATGAAAAGGTAACACACAATGAGAATATGATCAATCATGATGCTGTCAATCAATTTTTTCAATTGCCTATTCACAGTGTACACGACAAAGAAAGAAATGTAAATAAACAACTGACGCAAGTGGAGAATATTACTTGGACAAAAAGATTAACTAATTATTGATGCTTTAATTACGAATTCAACAAGCATTTGTTGTTAATCATTTGTAGATGACCTGTTCTATATGATAGCTGGGCTACCTCAGGACAAATTATCTCAAAGCAAATGATCTCTGAACAAATGATCTCCGGACAAATGTCAGGACAAATGATCTCAGTTTAAATCATCTCAGGACAAATGATCTCAGGACAAATGATCTCAGGACAAATGATCCCAGGAAAATGATTTAAGGACAAAATATATCAGGCCAAGTGATATCATGAGCAAATGATCTTTGATATCTCGAACAAAATATCTCAGGGTAAAATATTATTAGCATAGGATGAACCAGAATAAACACAAGGGACCTTTTCAATGTGATTAATCATATTGATCTAATACTGGCCTGGGCGTAATATGTTTTTCTCACATTTCAACGTTTGTCTTAAGACAACATTAACTGACCGAATTCGTACTATGTCAAAGTGACCCTGAATGTGGTATTATATGCTAATCTCTGGGATAAGTCGGTACCTAAGTCGGGAGCGTCATATATCGTTCACAGCGAATTAAATCACGATCGGATTCAGACGTTTAATATGTCAATTAATACTTTAAATATCATTTTTATTGCCACGTTGCTAAATGTAAGATATTGAAAAAAAGTAACCGATCATATGTTCAAGGGATAAAATTGTATGTCAGATAATGTATTCAAGAAACGTGTGTGATGCTGATGTTAATGTTACCAATATAAACGGAGATTTTACACGCTTTTTTACATCATCTTTGCTGAGATCTTAGTCGTTGGCAGAAGTCTTCAAGATTAAAGTAGACAACATCAGATTATTGTGAGTATTATACAGACATCACATCACTGCGGATACTAGACAGACAAAACACATATCACTATGAGTACTATATAGACATCATCACATCATTGTGAGTACCATATTGACATCACATCATTGTAAGTACTAGACAGACATCACATCAATGTGAGTACTAGAGACATCAAATCACTGTGAGAACTAGACAGACATCACATCATTGTAAGTACTAGATAGACATCACATCATTGTGAGTACCATATAGAAATCACATCATTGTAAGTACTAGACAGACATCACATCACTGTGAGTGCCATATAGACATCACATCATTGTGAGTACTAGACAGACATCACATCATTGTAAGTACTAGACAGACATCACATCATTGTAAGTACTAGATAGACATCACATCATTGTGAGTACCATATAGAAATCACATCATTGTAAGTACTAGACAGACATCACATCACTGTGAGTGCCATATAGACATCACATCATTGTGAGTACTAGACAGACATCACATCATTGTAAGTACTAGACAGACATCACATCATTGTAAGTACTAGATAGACATCACATCATTGTGAGTACCATATAGAAATCACATCATTGTAAGTACTAGACAGACATCACATCACTGTGAGTGCCATATAGACATCACATCATTGTGAGTACTAGACAGACATCACATCATTGTAAGTACTAGACAGACATCACATCATTGTAAGTACTAGACAGACATCACATCATTGTAAGTACTAGACAGACATCACATCATTGTAAGTACTAGATAGACATCACATCAGTGTGAGTACCATATATCCATCACATTAATGTAATTACCATATAGACATCACATCATTGTAAGTAGGCCTACTAGTCAGACATCACACACAGCACTGTGCGCACCACATACACATCATTATGTGAGTTTTAGTTTCAGACAGAACAATCTGTATGTGATTTACTACATTGTTATGTTACATGAGGTCTCAGTAAACTGTACATTTATTATCAATACACAGTTCAATAATTGAAGTACTTTGAACCTACAATTTATCTCTTGAACACAAAGGACAAAACATGAAGCTAGTGCTGAATCTACTGCTTGTTTTAACCCTGTCTTACGCCGCTACTGTGAGTTTTGTTTTCTTTAAAAACTAATTACAATGTCTTGAAAGTCGTATCTTCAATTGCTATAAATTTATAAATACGCAATCGGTTTGTGATTATACATATTATAAAAAATATACATTTTTAAAAAACGTGAATTTTAAGTCGGATAACAATATTATATTTCTTGTGAAAAATGTGTGCATTCAAAAGTTAAGCAAAATTGATGATGTTATTGTCAAAGAATTGAGTTTTACTATTAGTCAAAATAAAATCTACGATTTTAAGTGGAATATTTTTGTATTATACTAAGTTAAGTGTTAAGTGAATGATCAGATGAAGTTATTGCGCTTTAGTTTATCCAATCCGTATACTTTGATATCTTTTTAGTCAAATAATTGCAAACAATTTGCTTTAAAATATTCGCAATCGTCGAAATTAAAAACTTACACATTTGTTAAAACTGAATTATTTTGTATGAATTTGACACAAATTGAAGGCATCTAGAAATGCTTTAGTTTTAGATAATAATGTACAACACACATCAACTAATGGAGCTCTATATCTGTGATTTCTTTGAGTTTTCGAATCAATTAATAATTTTCATTAGATTATAAAGGTTGCTGACCCCATCAACTCATCAAAGAGAAATGACAACGCGGAGGTTCAAGAAGAGAAACGACTGGAAGATGTAAGACATTTCAGAGATTAAGTTGGAAAGTATTTAACAGTGAACTCGGTAACTGCACCTTTTATAACTTTTAGTTGCTTGGTCATCGAAACTTCTCGTTTTGATCGTTCCATTACACAGATTCACATTTGGACTGAATGAGATTTTAAACATTCTATTGTTTTTCCTGAATTATGCAGCATTGAACTGTTTGAACCATAATTTACACAACTATTTTGCTAATATTTCCGGCGCTCGGCAATGATAAAGTTAGCAAAAATATGATTAGGCTTTAACAAAAATGATATGATTTTGTCATTGTTTTGAATATTATACATAGTAATATAATTTGCCAAGCAAAGTCCCCTTTTCAAACCTGACAGTCCGTGAGGCAAGTGACGTATCGTTCAACTGTTTCTGTTTTGGCGTATGAAGGGGTAGAGTGGTCAGCACTCTGTTCAACCGTGTTTACTTTCCCTATCGGTACTCATCGGAAGCTTAATTAAACCCGGATTGGTACTCGAGAGATTCGGGTTAGCAGTATAGCGCTTCATCGCTAGGCCACGTCGTCCCATAAGTAATGGCAATAATGTTAACAAAATCTTTGAAAAATAATGTTACGGACTTTCTTGGTAAAGAGCATATGCTACTCCATAACCCAAATGTTTCAATTATTGATTTTTGCTTTGAATTAGTACGATATTTTTCTTATCCCACGTAATCCCTCAAGTCCTTTATTTCATTTAGAAAAATATAAAATTAGAGCTGTTTCATTTTAACGCCATATTCTCTCTAAGTTTTTATTTCACTAAAGTGAAACCCATTTCAAATTAACGACTACGATAGCTTGTAACCCAAAGAGGAGGGGGGGTGGGGTGTCGGGGAGTGTTGCATAACTTTAGGCTAAAATCATAATTGAATTATTGTATCACTAATGAGACAAGGTGAAAATACCAAGCAGTATTTTAGCTTCAGAGCAACATCTTTTCTGGTTGATGTCCAAGTCACATGGAGGCAGGTGGAGTAGAGTTCATCTGTGTTAATGGCATCGGCATACAGGGAGATAGTGTGTTCAGCACTACGCCCTGCCGGCTTAGTTTCCCTAGCGCGAGCCAGGTACCCATCACAGCTGGGTGGACTCAGGGATGTTCTACAGACTAGAGCCCTGGATCCAAACTCGTAACCTTTGGGTTAGCAGTCGTAAGCTCTACCGTTCAACCACGCAATCTACTATTACACCGTTGTATTAGGGGCATTTAAACAATATATTTTTAATGTACAAAACTATCGAATAAAAACAAAAAAAATTGTTTATGTTATTATTGACCCTTGCTAACCTACACACAACTTTATCTAGACCAGCGAGGAGCTCAACAACTTTATCAACGATCTGAGCGTGGAGACAGAACTCAACCCTGGTCCGGTGCTCATTAGAAAGGTCAGAGCTCTCCCAGCGGCCATAGACTGGCGTACCAGTGGATATGTATCATAGATGTTTATGTATAGATGATTACTTGAGGATTAAAATATTTTAATCTTGCATAGTCTCTTTAATTGCTATATATCTTGTTTTCAACGAAACACTGATGTCTTATTAAATAAAATTTAAATATATATAAACGTGGTGTCTACGACTAATTCCCGAAAGACACTAGCTCGAAGGTCGTTTGTTCTTCACAAAACTTGTACATTTCACAACATTTTAGTAGGACTATATCGCAGCTGATATAAAAAGTACCATCACATCACTTTAAATAATGTATACTTAAAGAAATGAAATAAAAACAGTGTGTAATCTATACATCTAATTCTTTATTTTATTTATTCAATAATTTAAACTTGGAAGACTTTCAACAATAATTCATATAGAAAGATGCGTAAAATATAATATACAAGTAACACACTTCAACCTTATATATTAAGTCCAACTTTATAACATCGAACATAGATTTTCACTTTCTTTTATTTTGACGTCAGCGATGACCGGAAAGATGCGCAACGGAAAAAATGCGTCCAATAAAGTGCGAAAGGACATTTTCGTTTTATTAAATCGAGCATATAAAGACATTAACAATTAATTCAGATTTAATTTCAGATTGCACTATTATCGGGTTGACCCACGTACCAAGTTTGAAATGAATCGGTCAATTAGAAGTGCTCGAAATTTCGCTCGGTAGTTTCTATTTATGACGACTGACAGATAGATAGATATATAGAGGAAGCAAGTTAAATAAAAGCTTGAAAAAATTAATTTCATTTCTCATAAATATAACCTAAATCTAAACTGAGCAGTGTAATTTTGCAGCTAAACACCTAATTAAATTAAAGTGTGTGTTTTTGAAAAACATTATTGACCAAACAAAATTTTAGCTAATCTACTGCTAAAGTCTCTTATCTATACTGTTTCATTGAAGGAATTACAATTTTAAAACAATAAAAATAACTTATCGAATCATTTCTTTACATTAATACAGTGGTTTGACAAAGCATTGTGTGTAAAGACATTTTATATTTATACCATTAGTTTCTTTTATGTACACATCCCTCTACACACCAACCAGGTGACAATAATTCATTCGATCTAAACTTTCAACAAAGGGGACACATATTGGGCAGAACATTTAAATATTTTCACAAATTTTGAAGTAAAAAGGCTTTTATTATTTTCAGAAATAAAAAAATATAAACAGCGTAAGTGAAAATGTACTTAAAATTTAAAAATAGATTTAGTTTAGCGTAACCTTACTAAAGCTATATTTTGTGTCATGCAGTTTTACTGCATGACACACATAAATGATCCCATTTGAAAACACAGGTATCAACACATTTTTACACATGCATAAACATTTATAAATAATTTTTTTGTAAATACATTTATTAGCACATGTATAAAATATTGGGTCTACGACAAATTCCCGAACGGACACTTGCCCGAATGCGACAAATGCCCGAAGTATTTATATACGCTTTCATAAACGCATTTCTAAAGACATATTAACACATTTGAAACACATCGAGAAAAAATGGCGTTGAAGAATATTACATCAACATCAACATCAACATCAACATCAACATCAACATCAACATCAACATCAACATCAACATCAACATCAACATCAACATCAACATCAACATCAACATCAACATCAACATCAACATCAACATCAACATCAACATCAACATCAACATCAACATCAACATCAACATCAACATCAACATCAACATCAATGAGCTGCTTTTGATGAATTCCACCAAAGAAAATGGCAAACATATTACATATCCATCAATTGTAGACTAAGATGCTATTGGTCATAATGTATCTCACTTTAACAAATCTAAGCTACCATTCTTGTGACATCTTTTCCTGAACACAAATGAAAACCAAAGACCAGGGACAATTGACACTTGCATGTCGAGGGCTCTACAAGCTATTTTATTTCTGATTGCTGGTCTGGGATGGCTGTTACACTAACTGATCCCACTGTTTAGACAACTGCCAGGTGTTTAGACTAATGAGGCAGGTGTTTCTAGTTACCTAGGCAGGTCATATTAACTCAACCGTGTGGTATGTGTTAAACCTCCTGAGGCATGTGTTTAACAGCGATGTGTTGCACAAATTATTACATTCAACAAACAGAATAACAGATTCGCCTTATATTAGTTGAAAGAATGGGGTCGGCATGGTCTAGTCGGTAGAGGTCCGTGTTGATTTATTCCACTTTTTCTTCTTCTTCATTTTTGATTCTAGCGCTGGAAGGGATTCCATGCAACTCAATTAAGTATACGTGTCAAATTTTTATGCGCCATATAGGCCGATGATTCCGATTTCAGCCTGCTTTTTTTTGGATTTGTTTCCATAGTCTTTGTCAAACTAAGAGCAAACTACAAGACAGTAGTCGTTTGATTTTGGAGTTTGCACTCCAAAATGGTTCCGAACTCGGTACTAGTCGGTTTAGCAACCACGAGCTATACCGACTCGACCACACCGAAATGAAATTGTTGAAATTATTTTATCTAATTAATATTCGACTCTTGAGCTAATCATTAATTACTTTAAAAAAAAACTCACATTCAGGAAGGGTTCAGTTTAAAATAAAAATGGACACAAATGGATTAATGGATTAACAGTGTCGTACATGTATAGGTTGATTCGTTTCTCTATGAACGAAATATGATCCATCCATTATAAATATAAAATGATATCAGAGATTATCAAGTGGTATCGACATACATGATTGGATGAAGTTTACTTCAATATTCAAAGAAATATGTGCGTTATCGATGTGTTAAGATTGGTAATAGTGAAAAAAAATATCGCAAAGTACAAAGATTCCATCAAAATGCAACTGTTACATGGGCATTTAGTGCTTGAACTATTTTACTGGCAAAATCAGGAGTCCGTCATTCTATAGAGCTTCAAATCACAAGTCATTCTATAGAGTGCGAGGTCATTCTATGGAATTCCATGAATGATGCTGAAACAAATCGTTTATTGCGTAGGAACGTGACAGAAATCCTAAACGGAGGACGCGGCAAAGTGTAGAATCAGTGTATTCCCTCCAAAAAAGTTAGGACGTGATGACAGGACAAATGATGTCAGACAATTCAAGACAAAGTAATCCAGACATCAAAATCGGTATACGGGTATCACGTGATTATCTCTGACATAACACGATACCCATGTCAGATGTGTTTAAATATTTTTTTCCCCAATCACTTCAATCAATGGGGAAAATTTACCACAGTTGTACTTTACCCAATTTCCGATTTCTCAAAAATACGCATATGAATTTATTTTTTAATTTGATTCCTGTTTTTCTTTATAATGTAAAGTTTATGAAGTACTACTGTTCACTATTAAACACAGATTATATGCTGTTCATTTGTTGCACAAATCTTTTTGCTACGAGATTCTATTCTAGTTAACAGAATTAAGCATTTGAAATTTGATTTTTTAAAAATGTCAGAATTCCGACTGCACTGGAGTTGCAATCCTCCTTAATGTTAATTGTGTTATTTAAGAATATTCGAAAAAGTCTAGGAGAGATCACTCCCACTTAATTTTGTTTTTCAATAATATTTTGAGACTTGAAACATCGATTACTGACCGAATTTTGTTTACGATTTTTAGACTTTAAACATCGAAAACTGATCAATTTGTTTTGAAAACTGAATCAAATTATGTTAATTGAAAACGGCGATTACTTACCTAATTTCTTTTACAACTATTAGATTCTAAACATCAAAAACCGATCGAATTTTTTTGTACAATAAAATTATTTGACTTGAAAAGTCGATTACTGCCCGATTTTTTTTTTTACAATTATTGGACTTTAAACATAAAAAACGACCGAATTTTCATTATGTCATAGTGAGCATTACGTCAGAGCCTGCAAGCTGGTTCCACGTGATAATCTCTGATACAAACTGATATATATGATAGTTTTTTTTTGTCGTTTTTTTAGCTAAAGGGAAATCAATCATGTTAGGAATGTTATAATGTTACTAAAGTGTTACACATACAATATGAACTTCTGTGAACATTGTTAAAAAATTTTTTAGTTGGCATCTGATTGGCAAGTCAACTTAATCGTGGGTACTATTTCTACATTACTACACTGTCAGTAACTTGCTAACGTTAAGAAACTTGACTTAAATTTGAATAATATTACTAAAGCTTAATGCAATGTTTAGTAAAACATTTGCATTTTCACCACGTTATCAAATTATTCTAATGTTTACAAAACCAAAATAAAAATATGTGTTGAATTGAACAAAGTTGTTGGTGTAAAATGAGACTTAATTCAGGTAGATCATTTCACGATAGTTTAAAATGATACATTTTATTTTAATAAATACTAGTCTGTTTCTTTTACAAAAACTACGTTTGGAAAACTCTCTCGCTGGTTAAAAATAACTAGCACTTTAATTGACTAACTACGCATAAATAATACATTTCATTGCTTTTATGGTTATGGGATTATTGCATTTAGAAATATTTTTAGAGTATCTTTGAAGCATCCCAGATAATTTAAACCGAATTTAGGTAGAGTTTTTGTTGCACATGACTGGTTAGAGCAAAATACTTACCGGAGAAAAAGTAGGTTAGCGCGAACATTAGAATGCAATTCTAGTTACATTTTCTCGTTATTAATACGTTGTCTAAGTATAACGAAGTATAAAACTAATTGTGCTTTCAAACTTAAGTGTCAGAACTTTTTTTTATGATACATATTACACTTAAGAAAATACGGTATGATGTATAAAATAAAATCTTAGATCCCATATGTTTTTATTTAAGATACATATTAAACTTAATGTTGATACGGTATTATGTAAAAAAAATAAAAACTTAGATACCATACAAGTTTTCAAAATAATTTTTCCTTTGAAAGTATGTAAGGACACCAAATAAACCAAGGTTTGGCGTTGCTTTTAAAACAAAAATTATCGTCACATTATCATAAAATGCTAGTTGTTACATTTTGACTCTATTAACAACAAAAAGTGTCCTGATAAATTAAAAAAAAAACACTCTATGCATTTGTTATATAACATTGTAGGAACCAATGAAGCGAACGATTTGTCTTATGGCAGTGCTTGCCCTTGCTTTTACTGCAGCTGTAAGTTTGAATTTTTAAAAATATTAACATATTTTTAAAAGCCCCCAAAACAACACCAGCAGTTTATAAGTGTATTGCTAATATTGGTCCCCAAACTACACCCAAATCAAGAGATTCTTACATTGTTTTCTACGTCTAACATATTCTAAGCTAACTTATTATTTACATTTAATTTTTAAGGTTCCAAACGTTCCCGACTCATTGCCGTCTTTAACAAAGTTACGGACGGACGACGTCAGGCAAGAGAAGGATACATTAAGGAAAAGGTTTGTCCTGGTAAGACATACCCTTGCTAGACATCAACCTTTGTACCGTGTTACTTGGTCAGTTTATTTTTTTCCATTGCTAGACTAGATATTCAATGGCTAATTCATTCTCGTATATAGTTTTTTTTTTTCAAAGTTCATGCCTTGAATTCGTTATGGTTCAAGACTTACAAAAACATTATATATTGTATAATATATATATATATATATATATATATATATATATATATATATATATATATATATATACATACATATATATATATATATATATATAAATTGTTGAAAGTATTGCTAAACTATGAAACCACAACAGATATAACAATATATCACTCTGCTGATTTATAATACAAAATTAGGGTCTTGTCTTTTTATATGTGCAACAATCTTAAAAAAAACGATAATATTATTTCCAAGCTTTTAGATTCAAGTGATTCTATCGGTATGGATCCATGGAAACGCTTGGCGAAAGAGAAAGCATGAATAGAAAAGCGAATGGAACAAATGACGAATAGGGGTAAGCCTTGAAAGTGTTTGAATTATAAACGTATACAGTGTTTAGTTCATTTCAAATACATGTATCAATGACGCGTGGAGTAGGCAGTGGGCGAGTACACTACAACCTTAACTAATGCCAGACAGTACCTTTAGTCTGATTGACTTGTGATGTCGTAGCTGTGTGGAGAGAAATATAATTATCCTGTCAGTTGCGAGTTCGAATACCATGGTGTGGTGTTAAATATTCGTTCATTTTATTCACCCCTTTCCCCTTCAACCAGCCCCCCCCCCACAACTTTAATATAGGCCCATTTGTTCACTGTGGTATGCTTATCCTTTTGGTCCTTTTCCCCAACTGCCATATTATGTTGATCCTCTATCATTAGATATTAAACATACATATTTGACCGAATTCTAATCGTCACATCCTGCATGTTATTACCACGTGACTTTCTTAGATAACGTGATCCGCTCCATGACAATGTAGTGTTTTGTATTGTGAATAGATAACTCACAACACAACCAAGGTTTTTTACGATACTGTCAATCAACCTTTTAACTTGTAGATCCACCGTCATCTCGCTGAACAGGAAAAATGAGATAAATAATTGCTCATTTACACAAGAGGCATAAAATTATTATATATAACATTTTAACGACGTGGTGATGTAATTAAGTTAATATATTCAACAAACAGCACTCATGCTGATGTAAATGTTTGAGATATAAACTGAAATGTTGCGGACACTGTCCGCATTTGTTCACATTTCAGTATTCGTAGAAACCCTTCTCAAGTGTGTATAAGACTAAATTTAAGTCTTTAACTTTTCTGCTTTCGAACTTTAAAAAAAAAAACGAAATTTTAAAAAATGTTGGCTTTTTTTTTTACCACGACACGGAAATAACATTAAACAGAGATAAGGATTCAAATATAATAAAAAAAATTAAAATAAGATTAAAAATCGGTATATTGCTTTTAAGTAATTAGAATAATACACAAAACCAATGAGGATTTATTTTATCTTTTTTTTTTAGAGATGCTTTGGATGTAAAAGAGAAATATCCTAACAAAAGTCTAAAGAAACTCTATTTTTATGTGCTTATTTGTTATTGATTAATTTAAACAATAAATTTGAGGGAATTATGAAAAATGTTGTGTGTTTTAAGGTTGTTCTATCAGTGTTTTATTCTAATGTAAGTTGATTTCTTTTAAAAATTTCCAATGTATTTGTTGTTTTAATATTGCTTCATATATATATATATATATATAATATATATATATATATATATATATATATATTATATAATAATATATATATATTATAATATATATATAATATATATATAAATACATATATATACATATATATATATATATATATATATATATATATATATATATATATATATATATAGATATATATATATATATATATATATTATACTACATATAATATATATATATATATATATATATATATATATATTATATATATATATATTATATATATATATCTATATATATATATATATAACTACAATCTGTCGTATAAACTATTATTTGTATTGATTATTAAAACAATTGTAATCATTCTCTCTAAATTACCATGTCTGATAAAAGATTTAAATTTTGATAGGTTTTAGAAAGACAATATGTAACACAAAAGGAAATTTTTTGAAAGTTTTATTTATTCTCGCTATTTCTTTCACTAACATTTCCCAGGTTTAAAATTTGAGATAAATTAGTTTTAAATAACTTCAGGTTTCCCACAACCTTGGCTCACCAAAGAAAAAGAGAAACGACAAAACAGCAGCAAAAAAAGAGAAATGTGTTAAGGAAGTACGACATTGAAGTAACAGCTAACATATGTCTTGGTTGTAAATACCCATATAACATACGATAGCTTGTGTATAAACTAGGAGCATTCTCGTTGTATGACTTTCATATGATAAATGCTGCAAATTTTATGTAAACATGTTTAATATATTTTTTTGTTGTAAATTACAAAACGCAATGTGTAACTTACTAATTTTATAATTGCGTATTTCAGATGAGGAGTCGATCTCAAGTCGTACAAAATGAAGTCAGGCTGGCTAAGGATGACGTAACATTTAGCAGTGTCTTAGCGTCTGTAACAATAAATATTTTCTTTTTTTTTATTATTTAAAAATAAAACGTAAAAAAAGCTAAAATAAATATTACTTAGGTAAAAGGTAAAGCAATAGAATGATACTCCAAGCCATTACAGCACTATTATTTCCTAGTCAGTTACGTATCTTAAATAATTGGGAAAATAAAAAGAAATGAAACAGCTTCATTTAGCGTTTCCAAAACAGAAATTTTATTATCATTTTATTGAATTTTAAAAATATATTTAAAACAATTTGTTTCCTTTTTTAAGGTTTTTTATTCACTTGGCTCCTTAAGGAAAATGAGAAAAGAGAACAAAGATAAAACATGTAGAAAGAAGGCAGATCAGAGTAAGACAATGTACTGTTTGATTATTTAATTATTTACATATTATACATTGCACTGCTCGCACATTTTATAACATTTACCCTTTGAACAAAAATTACAATCTTAATTTATGAATACACTTAACTCGACTTAACGGTGTATTACTTTTTATTGCTCACACACTTTGTTTCCAACTCAAAAATTACTCAACAATGCGTAGTTGTTCACTTAAGCAACACATTTCCTTTGTAAAGCCTTAATTAATTTTTTTTACGTTTATTACAGATTATCAAGAAAAAAGCATTATACTTCTCAGAAACATTTAGCAATATTTCCGTATCAGGAATACATTAAATTAATTACATCATCTAAAATTTGTTTCATTTTGTACTCTATTTGTTTTTAATTTTATAATACCGCACTTTCAACTTGCAATTTCAAATGCTCAAATAAAATAATCCTGCATACTAAATACGAAATTTCAATAATCTCAGACCTCAAAGTTTTAATCACAAATAAGCAAAACTTGAATGGCACCCTGCACATAACTGAAAGAAGAATTATTAGATCAATACAATGATCTCAAATCACAAAGTTGTGATCACAAGAATTTCAACCAAATTGTGCAGGTTTATACAATAATAAATTTTAATTTTAGTCTGCCAGAACAATTTTTCTGTCAAGTCTAGAAGTGTAGTTGGTTGCATATCAGAGACATAACATTTTGATTTTGACCTTTAATGTATGTCACTTTACACATGTCACCTATTTGAGCTAAAACGTTATCGACTGTGATATGTTTGTGCACTGAAATTATTGTCAGCTGTGTTTATTTATTGTTGGAGTTGAAACTTTGATAGATAACTGACCGAGTTCTCATTATGTAACAGTGGCTTGTACGACCTTTAAAATATTTGATATAACCTGTTACCGTCGGCTGGTTATTGTTGATTTATTCAACTTTTGGTTTCAATATAAAATGATAAGCAGTGAAAAGTTTTCAAATTTTCTTTTTTACCTTTATATATTATTGCCAATTTTTATCAGCCGTAAATATTAGATAAACATCAAAACAAAATGTAAAGGAGTTCTTCTTCGTGAATAATTAGCTTTTAAGATGCTAACTAATTATGCATGCAATTTTTAACCAAAAACGAGTTGTTTGCTTTTACTATTAGTAGAAACATTAGAGTCAGGCCAATCATGTAACTATAAGCATTACATTTTAATTGTTTTAATAATGTTACATATTATTTAATTTTAATCCAAAATGTAAAAGCAGATTTAACAAATGTATGAAAAGTAAACGCTACAAAAACATAATATTGAGGTAAATATACTAGTAATTAAAAGGCCTCGATGTAGGTGTTTTTTTTTACTTCATTAAAAGGCTTTAAAAAGCATTTAGTCTCAACAAATCGCATCTGAATGATCAATTTCCGTAAAGTTATCACGTCCTTCATCATGAGTCTGGTCCATTGAAGTTAAATTCACAACGTCAATACCTCCACTGGCGTTTCCACTGCCACTGTTTCCACCAGCGGCGTTTGAGAAAATTTGCTTTGTTGACTTTGAAAAGGCCTTAGAAGTGTGGATATTCAAACAACATGAAATTTCTTGAGACAATGGTCCTTTTCAGATAGGTTTATCACAGAGACCAGTGCATGGTCTGGCCGGGACGGCTTGTACTTTATATAGCATTCACCTAAAAGATTTTAACATATTAGGTAAATATTAATTTAATCATAATCAAATGTTGCACTCCTTACAAAACAGTACAATACAGAGTGTAACATTTTGATGCGTATTATCCAAGCTACTTAGAAACAAGTGTCCCAACCTAAGGCCTGAAACATGAGTATAAATGCATTAAATGTGTGGACAATATAGCTAACTATTCATTGTGTTAAAGGATTTGAAAAAAAATGTTATCATTTAAAATTATCTTTACACTAGTAGATACAAGAAGCATTACATTTTTTCTCAAAATAGTATTACATTAAAAATTCTAACATTTAGGTAGATATGTCCCTTATAAATAGCCTGAAAATCTCAAATGATTTTATTTTGGACCACTGACTAAATTTTAATGTAAATCTCAATGTAACGCAACCAGATAAAAATTTACCTTGAAACATAACAGAATTATAAGAATATCCATCTACTTGTTACAATAGAACAAGTGACATTAAAGTATGTCTTTACTGAAGCCAGAGACACGATATTAATTCCGAAAGTCGGTGAAATGAAATAAAGTCTATTTGTTTGAAGTTGTCAAGCGGCATAGAGTGTTCATTCTCGGCAGACTAGTTTTCCTGACAGAGCACGGAAGCGTTTAATAAATTCATTAATTTTTCTACTTGACCAGATTCGTTTTTAATTGACTCAAGCATATCGTTTAGCGTATCTCTAAAGTAATTGAATACAGCTACTAATCAGCCAAGCTGTAAAATAATTATGTGTTTTCTATGGATGAAGCTTACTATGATCCAACTGAATTTTTTTGTGTGAGTTTATAACGTATCTCCTCCGTAGCAGAAAAAAAAATTAACACGATCGTTCAAAACGACCAGGACTCCCGTATATAACCTGAATACGGTATCAAAAATAATTAACATTCAGGGATGGTGTCTGAACTACAACCTTTTGCTATGTGACAAGGTGAGTATGATTAGTTTCAGTTCAGAATAGTGTGGTTACAACATTTTGAGAAAACCCATTCGGTAAGTTAATTAGTTTGCAATGCAGTAACCCATAACCGCACCCCAGGATACTATTATTTGTGCAATTAGGTGTGTCCGTATTTGCTAATGTTTTATGTATTCTGTCTCAATTTTTACAGTTAAGTTTCATTTTTCTTTTATCTTGCCAACGTATCAATGCCAATAAAGAACTTCCAAAGCCCCCTTCCCCTCGAGTGCTAGAAAAACTGGTCTTGCTGGAGCTCAGAAAAACGATCAATCTCTAACACCACGCCTTATATATCCCTATCAATTACATCCATATATACCTCTATCTATAACATCCATATATACCTCTGTCTATAACATCTATATATACCACTGTCTATAGCATCACGTCATAAATAGTACCTATTTCTGGTTGTAACATAACTCCTCCCCACTCAAAGGCGTAGCTAGGGGAGAGCGGGTTGGGCGTCCGCCCTAGTCGCCGACGCCCAAGGGAGTGCCTAAATGTGTAGAACCAAATGAAAAAGGTCATTTTAGACTGAAGTATTGAATTATAGACACAGTTGAGAAAATAAACGGATAAAAGGCTTTAAAAACTGATTTAACTCTTTTCTACATCAACAGTGTGGCACAAAAAAGACACCTGTTACGGAATAGTGATAGGTAAAAAGCGCCACAAACCTTTTAAATCGAGAAGCATGATTAACTATAATCTATATCAATATGAGAGGGGGGGGGGCGTTAAACTAATAATTAGCCCCGGGTGTCGGAATGGGTCGCTACGCCTCTGTCCCCACCCATTTTTCACTTTTCACAATCAAACTCTACCAGTCAAACTTATCCAAAGCAAGATCTGATGACTTACATGGTTGATTTTCCTCTACCAGATTTTGCAATGGTTCAAACATCTATTAGGCAATAAACGCAGAAAATTTGAGAACGATGCATAACAATCTTTATACTACTAAAACTCAAGTTTGTTTACATGTTTGAATATTTATTTGTTTGTTTTATTGTTTGTCTGATTGGCTACTGGAGAGAATCTGCTCTACGTGCAGAGCTGTAAAATAGTATGTAGGTCGAGAACAATTTTTGTTTTCAGACAGACTGTTAATCACAAATTTATTTAAAGAAGTTAATTAATTGATTGATTTATTCATTGGTAGATTAACCACATTAATTTTAAAAGTTTAGAAAAACGACTTTACTTTGAGTGAATAGTGACGTCACATGATTTGTTTATTTTTTGCATCAACAATGGCGGCCTGCATCGAAGATTGTGTTCCAATTCCAATGTTTAAAGCGTTCTAAAGCTAATTTTCTGTCGGCTATAGCTTTAATGATAAGTCCGTTTGCTCTATTTATTACGTTTCAGCACTATTATCAATGTTTCAGCAGTTCTTTTTATTTTATTATACAATACATTTCTCTAGATCTACAGATCAGCTGTCGAAGGGAAAAAAAAGTTATGAATCTAGATCTAGGTCACTAGACTTGACGTAAATTCTAGCTCTAGACTTAATGTGAATTCCACATCTAGAAACAAGAATCTATTTCAGGCCTTAATTATTTCATATAAATCTTTGTTTGTTTAGCTATGGAATTGGCTAATTTGGGATATAGATCTAGGTTCCTAATTAAATAAAAAAATATTAGGACCTACTCGCGTAACTGGTTTCTTACTTTGCAGTACACTATAGGACTAATTTTACATTGGTTAGACAGTGCCGCTATAGCTAAGATGATAGTGGAATGGCTATTGTGCGGGTGATACGGGTTCAAGACACATCACGACAAAGTAGTTTTTTTTTCAATTTTTGTTTTTTTTAACGTGAATGATGAAGTTGACTATCAAGACCTCGCGGCACACAGGGCAGGTCAAGTAGAGTTTACCTGTTTCTTTGTCCTCAGCATATGAAGGGATAGTGTGGTCAGAGACATGCTCGGACGGAATCGTTTTTTTAAACGATAAAAACATGTTGTCTGAGACTTGGCGGGACACTGAACAGGTGAAGTAGAGTTGAGTAGGTCACCTGTGACGTCAGTATATGAAGGGATAGTGTGGTCAGACCCCTGCTTTTAAAAGATAATAAAATACTTAAAAAAACTTTTTAAAAAACCACGTTTTTCTTGTGGACTAAAAACTAGAAAATAATTTTTTCTTCCGACCCTAGGGGATCTACCAATGACTGCTCGTAGATTTTGTGCTTCCTCGAGCTGTGCAGGTTCTTGTGATGACTGTTCATACATTTGATGACAAAGTGTTTTTAAATACATAAAAATTTAGAGGATTTTTTATCAAAATAAAAAGGATCAAAAGGTTTTTGAATGCTTTTAGGTAGTTGGCCCACCGTCCATCCCTCCTCGAACAGATTAACTGTCGATTCTCCACCCACCTTAAGCATTAGACTGTAAAACATTTTTAAAAAAACGTGGTAATAAAAAAAAAGAATTGCACACCAACTGAAAAGTTTCTCTTTCAAACCTGACGGTCTATGGGGCAAGTGAAGTAGAGTTCACTTGTTTCTTTGACCTCGGCATATGAAGAGATAGTGTGGTCAGCACTATGCCCAGCCGCCTTTACTTTCCCTAACAGGAGTTAGGTACCCATCAAAGTTGGGTGGACTCAGGGACGGTCTACTGACTTGAACTCGGATTCGAACTCGAGAATAACGGATTAGCAGTCCAGCTCTCTACCGCTAGACCACTCCGTCCCACACCAAGTGAACGCCTAATAAAATGTGTATAAAAGTGCGGGATATTATTATTACTAGTACGTTTTTGAGAAATCATGTCCTCAATTTTAGGGTCCTAGGGGCGTAATTTAAAGCTAATTTAGGTCTCTAATCACTAGTTGTTATGATTGCATCTGAAATTGTTAGGCGAAAATAGCCTGCATGCCGAATTTCAGATCTCTAGAGCAATCAGAAGTGGGCTAATTTTCGTTGTCAATTTTAACAACAAACAAACGCGAAGCTGAGTTAATAAAAACGTGTTAAAAAAACGTCTTTTTGAATGTGTGGGTCTGGTTTTTTGTGACGATAAGTGACAGACGTGATGTTTTTTTATGGATGACCCCCGAAACCCACAGTTATCCAAGGGATGACGGGTAAGTCTAGAGAGATATTAAAACCTAGTTTGTTTTTAAATTCTACAAATAAGATCATAAGAAAAGTTTCTTATTTGTTTTGTTGACATCGTCGTGTTTTGAAAGTGCAGGGCATTTTAAGATTTGACGAACTTTGAATTGTTTTTACGTTTGTAAGAATATAGATATGAGGACAGTGTACCGTTCTACATGTGGTCATTGTAGTGTTCCAGCATTGGTCAGTGAACAGCTCCAAATGTGGTCAGCATAATGTTCAAGCTACCAGGATGTCTAATTAGATGATTCATAGTTTATTTTTTAAACACACCAAATAGCTTACCCGTCTGGAAATGTGTGTGTGTGTGTGAGAAAGAGAGAGAGAGAGAGGGAGAGAGAGAGAGAGAGAAAGAGAAAGAGTTTGGGGAGGGGAAGGTGAATTTACGGTGAATGGAAACGTAAATTGGATGGTAGCTTTGATTTCAGGAGATTTGCTTTTTTTCTTCGCTTTTACTTTCATTAGACATATTAAGTTGGCGACTGATATGATTCGCTTTCAGATCCAAAGTTTTTGAGTAGAATCAGACCATTCAGTATATCATACTATAGGTGATTTAGCACGTTTTATTTCTAATTTGATTTGATCATTCACTGTCCATCAAATTGTCCACTTCGACAGTTGAAGCGTGCGACTGTACGAGGCTTTTGTTTCTATATTCATTTTTATTTGTTTACATTACAAGCAATAACAAATTATCGACAATTTAGTGGTAAAAAAGATTTAAATTTTATTTGAAAAAAATAAAGGAACCACAATAGAACGTTCAGTTATATGTATTTAATTTATAAGATGCTATGGTGCACAACAAACTTTTTTTAATTTAAGAAAAACATCAAAAGAAAACAATTTTAAGTAAAAAAAAAATTACAGTTTGTTAAGTGGCTCATCATTTTGTGTTTGATTGTTATTCTATTCGTCAAGGGGTCATCCATTTATGTTGTCCAAAAAAATTAAGGATTTTATACCCCCCTCCCCCCGTCCACCCGCGACCACTTTCGACGAACAAACACTCCCCCCTTTGTTGGCGTCTACTAAAATTCAATAGGCCTCTCAGAACATGCTGCAAAATTACTAATTCATTTACATGAAAAGCGAACATTAACTGATCATGTAAAAAAGGGATTTGATATTTTCGGTAACATCTATTACAAGGCCTTAATAATAATTGGGAGTTAAACTTTTCCAAGATGTCCGTAAGTCTTCTGCGTGTAAACTTACCGTGTGAATGTGCTAAGACAATCTAAATTATTGTTCCTTATTGAAAGATTGAACGCGCTGGGACGCTGTGTACGCTGAAATGTTTGAAATACTATGAATTGTTTTAGAAAATTGCCACGGTCACCGCTTAACCATGCCTGTAAAAAAATCGCTTTACTTCCTAGTCGGGCGCTATACAGCTACATGTATGATACATTGACCACGAGAACTGCCGTTGTAATGTACAATCTTAATTTTTAATGCATTTAAAGACTTAGAATAGAGATCAAATTGTTAAATACTGGAGAAAATGCAACTTAATATTGTAAGGTAAGTCTACTGCTCAAACTTTGAAGCATGTACATTTTTTTTACAGAATTTCGAATTTAAAAAAAAAAGAATTCAAGTGTCAAACTAACAAAATTATTAAATGCAAATGATGTGCGCAAAAGTAATATCATTTATTACGAATAACAAATGAAAATAAGGCCATTAAATAATATACAATTATCTAGTAGAGAAAAATAATCTTATTAAAGACATCAATTTTAAACATCAATTTTAAAAAGATCATATTATTATTAAAATATTTGATTTATCATTTCAAAAAATTACTTTCTTTAAGCTGTGAAACATTCACGCTACGGTAAACCTTTAAAAAAGAGTAACATCGAACATTTTAAGAAATAATAACCAAATAGAAGAATTTTTTTTTTTTTTCAATCCGTTTTAATTGATGTTTTTGCAAAAATTTGCATGCTTAATACTCTGTAATATTGTACTGCACTATTTGTATTCTGGCACATCGTTTCTACAATTTAAACACACATTTTTAAAACTACTTATTACTTTCTTACGTTGGGTTTTATTACATATATTTATTTATTTTCATACGCTTTTATTTTGTTAACAATGGTGGTTTGATTGTTCATGGGTTTGTGGCAAATTTTGTGACTCTATTGTTACCGTTTTTTTAAATACAGCCATTACGTTCCCAGATACATCCGTTTTTGAAGACAATGCAGGAATATTTAATTTTTATTCCAATTAGATATTAAATTAGTTATTAAAATGTAACTAAAAGATTACTAAATTAAAAAAACAATTGAACAAACATAAAAATAGACTTTTTCTTTCTACAATAAAAACAGTAGTCGCTAAAAAGTTAAGAGATTCCAATAGCGATCAATGTTTAGGGGTCGTCCATAAATGACGTCACACTCGTAGGGGGGTGGGGGTCCGTATTTTTGTGACGGTGTGTGTGTTGAGGGGGAGGGGGTTATTCGATAGTGTGACATCACACTTTTGCAGTATAAAAAGCAATGCTAGAAAACGAATTTTAGCCGCTATTTCGCGTTTTAGAAAGCTGTTTTAATAAACTGTAATTGTAGTTAATTAAAATACTATACGTTGACAGAGTTCAGACAACATTTTGGAAAAGTATCGCATTTTGAGAAAAATTCAACTGCAAATTAAAAGGGGGGGGTTGTAGGCTGAGGTTTAGAGGAGGGGATCTGGCTTTTTGTGACGATGTGTGACTGAGGGAAGGGTGGGAGTTAAAAATCGTCAAAAAAGCGTGACGTAATTTATGGATGACCCCTTATTATAGAAAGTTGGTTTGGTGTCTCATATTCAGTGAATTTAAAAGCGTATTGTTATATAACTTTTGTATTTTTTTCTGCATTTTAGTTAATATAAATATGAACAACTAAAATATTCATTACTTAAAGTTATTATACAAATAGTAGGCTTATTTAATGTTGTATTTGTGCATTACGTTTGTTGTTAATGACTAAAAATATTGACAATCAATTGACCAGTAGTTTGCAAACTTTAAAAGATAATTATCTCCCACAACTTTAGCTCGTGTTCGGCTCTCGAGCATAAAACCAACTAGCCATGACCAAATTAAAATAAAGTATCAGGGTGATAAGTGGGTCATCTGATGATGGGGTGTGGGGCGTTTTAAAACATTTTATTTTGACCAAAGCAATAAAAAACAAAATGAAAAGATTTGCGGGTTCCACTTGTCATGTGCGATTTAAAGGTATTAATTTAATTTTAGGATTTGTTGACTGTTAACCCAGGGAGTTAACCCTCACCTCAATCCATGGTTTAGCACAGTCTTTAACTTTGACAGTTATTACAATAGATGTCCAATCGAAGCTGTTCAGTTGCGCGGCCGAGCAGTATTTTTTTTACTGCCGCGCAGTCATTTTGTACTATGCATATAACTTTGTATAAGAACACCGCGCGCACAAAATACATGTTGATAATTAACTTTTTCCCACCATGATTACAATTCTGTTTGTGCTCGTTACTAAAGTTTGCTTCCCGATATAGGCCTACACAAACCAATGCTAAAAAATTACAAATTTCATTTATCTAAAATTTATATACATAATTCAGAGACACTTGTTTTAATACAGGATTTTTGCCACAAAAAAAAACATAATATCTAACAAAGATTAAACAACTATAAAATATTTATTGAATAAATCATCAAATGCAAAAAAAAAAAGAAACACCTAGGACAAAGAATACCATAAAGTACTACCATCGCGGTCAAACCACCTTTCAATCTTGATTCGTCTGCTGTGAAACTGTTTAAATGTGTGTTTGCATTTAACAAATAATTGAAGTGATCGTCTAGTTTTAGTATACGTGATTGTAGAATATATGAGATAAACAAAATGGTGCATGTATTTGTAGCATATGTGTGTTATACTTTCGACACGTTGGATTGTGTTTAGCTATGTTTTTGATGTTTAACTGTAAATTAATTTAATGCTCTAATTTTCATTTCGCAGCTGTCCACACTAGCTGTATACCCAGTGACGTCATACCAGTTCAGACCCACACCGTGTTCAGTACTCCCCCACCTGCCGTTTAGGCTTGTCCTATGGCAGTTATCGAACCACCATGCACCATGGTAAGTAGTAGCACAGCTATACGAGACTAAATCGTTATCTACATCATAAGTACTGAACTTCAGGTTGTTGTTGTAGGAATGTGAGTCCCCGGCCGTGCCTGAATAGCCACCAACAGACATTTTATAACCCTGACTTTCTGAACCAAAGCTAAATGTAGAGTAATGGGCGTAATAGTTGTTTCCCTGATAAGACATATCAAATCGAATCTCATAGGAATATTTTAAACCAATATAGTAAATGTATTCATTGCCCAGATAGAAATCACCAATGCCGTAATCTCCAAAGCCGTTCTTGTACTCCGTCCAGTTTCTGTAGAAGTCGACGATCCCAGTGACACGACGTTGAAAAATTGTCCAGCCCCCTCCATCTGTCACTGTGTCACACATGACGACAAGACCAGACGACAATTGGACCAGTTGTCTTGGTTTTGTGGAGTTCTTCACATCTTTACAGGTTCTGTAGACGTTTGGTCTCTTGGCTACAAGAACCGACTGGTTTCCTACATTTACAGAGCCTGTGAATTATAGACACGTGATTAAAATGTCTGAGATATAAGTAATGGTTGTCACATATTTTCCCAGGATACTTCACCTAAAATGAACAAATGGTGTAGTTCATTGACCAATCTGCCTAAGAAACAATTTAACAAGCAAATACCCAAAATACACAAACTAATAAGCTGGGGTGAGCTACCTTAAACGATTTAGTATTCTGATGTAACACTAAATAATGGCATCGGGCTATTGAAATGTTTTGAAAGTGCGTCTTAAAAAAGACTCAGATTATGCTGATTTATGGGAATATGATGTAAAACTAGTTATCAAACTGAAGACTTTGAGAAATTTAAAATAAAATGCTACTTAAAAGTTCTTTTGAAAACTAAGAATAAAATACCTGTATAGATACTAATAAACTCAACACAATTTTATATATTTATATATTTATATATTTAAATATTTATCAGAGTGATCCGAAACTCCGCACTGTGTGGTGTTTTAAATAGCCCACTCATGTCGAAAAAAAAATTCTCTTTAGACTAAATGTATAATAAAGTTTTATTTCTATAGCTTAAATGATATAGCTTATCTATTTGTTATTTCTGTTAGGTTCTAACCATTCTTTAAAATTTCTTGACAGGTCCTCTAATTCGAGAATAGTTAGTGATATACATGCACAAGAATTTTGAACTAAAAAGAAAAGTAGCCAAATACACAATTAATTAGTTAATAAAATCAAACATAAAACACTTAAACTGAACTAATTCAGGTCTTAAACCTTTCATATAAATCTTTGTTTCCAGGCGTTAAAATAAGTTAAATTATAATATAAAATTTAATTGAAAATAATATTTTGCGTAATTTTATTTTAGCGATAAGAGTGTCCGTCTTTCAAAATGATTACGCAGAGTAAAATCATTGGAAACAATTTCGCCATAGCGATATAAGTTATTCCTATTTAATCTAGGTTCAACAACATTAGATCTTTTAATTCGATAATATAAGCAAATTAATGTTAGTATCCGTTATATTAATTACTGATGAAGATATAAACCACAAGGAAGTCGTTTTTCGGTCGTCAACAGAAAAAAAAAGTAAAAGAAAAAAAGAAAAAAAAAGGAAAAAAAAGGTTAAAAAAATACCAATTTAAAACTTGAAGTTTAACTGAATGATTTAAGGTAATAAAAAGGTTTTGACATTTAACATATACATATGATATTTTGTTGATTAATATATTATGTTGTTTGCTGTTTATTTTCATAAAAGTATTCGAATTTTATATACACAACGTCTAAAAATCCTCGAATGACTTGTCTAAGAAAATTGATTTGTTTAGAGTTAAACTGGTACTCAACTTATCGGATCTGAGACACCAGATAATATAGAAAGATAAATTTAAGGTTACCTGAGAAATAAGTGCATTCAAACTATTGGACTAAACGTTTAAATTCTACGAACCTCCCTGACACAAAAATGTGTTACACGAACTCATCCTCCCATTTCCTACAGGCGTCACCAACTCTTGTACATTGCAGTACATTCCCTTGCTGTAAAGTCTGGTGGTGCTTGCTGGTTGGGACGTGTTGAGGGCAGACACGGGCAGAAGCCAGTAGCCTGCAGATAAAATAGCCATGTGGTAGTAAATATGATGTAAGGACAGCCGTGTGGAAGTTGGAAGTTGAAAACTTTTCCCAATACCCACCTAGCTTGCACGTTTTGCTTGCCGTGTCATACATGTAATTATAACAATCATTTTTCTTCTCAGTACATTTGGCAGCACACATAAGGTTACTCTTGGTTGTGTATGTTTCATCAAGTGGCAGTAGCGTCAGTTCACTTATGTTTTTGCTGGAATATTGTTCTGTTCTACTGATACTAAGCGCCATCTGTCCTGCAAGATCATTTGTAAAAAACAAAATGACAATGAAATAATTTAACACGTTCAGTGTTTTAGGAATATAATTTTATATGAAGCGACGTTGGGAGATTATTTCTACACTTAAGTAATTTTTTTGTAACCCATTGTGGGTTTGCTAAGTAGACTTCTATACACACGCCCACGCCCTTGTTCACGTTCACGTTCACGTTCACGGCCACGTTCACGTTCACGGTCACGGTCACGGTCACGGTCACAGTCACGGTCACGGTCACGGTCACGGTCACGGTCATGGTCACGGTCACGGTTACGGTTACGGTTACAGTTACAGTTACAGTTACAGTTACGGCTACGGTCATGTCTACGTCTACGTCTACCCTAGAAAAACTTTTTCCTTTGTAAAATTTCAAATTTTTCAGTCAGTGTCACCCCCTTCCCCCCTAAACATCCCTCTGGGTGACAAATATAATGATATTAGGAGAAATATTTTTGTGTATTGTATAGTTAACCGTTTTACGACGTGGTGTCACATCTCTCTACCGTTGGCCGGAAATATCAATGTGTAGTTAAAAGACTATTTAATATAAAATTAATCAATAATTGAACAGGATTTCAGTATGTATTGCAATATTTTGCCAACTCCCCATCCCTAAATCTTGTCACTTGATACGGTCCTCACTACTCGCCCCACCCCCACCCCTTCTCTTGTTACGTTTAAGACACTATGGCATCTGACCATTTAGCTCCAGGTGTGAAACGCAAGTAAAATATAATTAATCTCGAGAAAGAAAACGGTGTCTTTATGTGGGGCAAATACGAGACAATGTGTGGCTAATTTCCCACGTGACTTAATTGACTGGTCACGTACTGCAAACTGAAATCACCGATCTTTAGAGATTTTATAAATAACTTCTCTAAAAGGTTTAACCATGTTAAGTAAATATTAGTTTAATCATAATCAAATGTTGCACTCCTTACAAAACAGTACAATACAGAGTGTAACATTTTGATGCGTATTATCCAAGCTACTTAGAAACAAGTGTCCCAACCTAAGGCCTGAAACATGAGTATAAATGCATTAAATGTGTGGACAATATAGCTAAATATTCATTATGTTAAAGGATTTGAAAAAAATTTTTGATTTAAAATTATCTTTACGTTTAAGATATATTAAAGTTTTCACACCAGCTATTAAAAAGAAGTATTGCATGTTTTTCTCAAAATATGATAAAATAAAAATTAATTTACATGCGAAAAAATCCGACACAATTTCATTTTGGAAAACTGAGCACATTTCAATGTAAAAATCTCAATGTAACGCCACCTGATTGAAATTTACCTTGAAAAATAACCGTCAGAATTATAAGAATATCCATTTGTCTTCGGCTTGTTAGAATAGCACAAGTGACATTAAAGTATGTGTCTACTGAAAAAATGAGACACTATACTAATTTCGAAAGTCGGTGAAATGAAATAACTTCTATTTGTTTATAGTTGTACCGCGGCATAGATTCTTTATCATCGGTTTTTATCACCGATTTTCCGTACAGAGCATGGAAGCGTTTAATGAATTCATCGATTCTTCTGCTTGACAGGATTCGTTTTTCAATTGTCTCAAACATATCGTTTAGCGTATCTTTAAAGTAATTGAATACAGCTACCAATCAGCAAAGTTGTGAAATAATTATGTGTTTTCTATGCATGAAGCTGACAGCTGGCTATGATCAAACGGAATTTTGTGTGAGTTTATAACGTATCTCCTCCGTAGCAGTAAAAAAAAAATGTTTTCAACACGATCGTTCAAAACGGCCAGGACTCCGGTATATAACCTTAATACGGTATCATAATTAATTAACATTCAGGGATAGTGTCTAATAGAGTGTGTCCCTATCTTTTATCCTAATATAATTCGACCTGAGGTGTTTGTCCTTGAGATCATTTGTCCTTGCATGCAATTAACTTTAATGACAGAAACGGCTCTCATACTGTTCTAACCATACACAAACAGCTGGAGCGCTGGACGGAAACCACAAATCTGCGCATGCGTACTTCAAACGACTATAACCTAGTGCTGTCTGAGTATGATTAGTTTCAGTTCAGAATAGTTCAGTGGCGGAACTAGAAAAAAGGCCCCCCCCCACGAAAAATGTTGTGGGCCCCCTTATATATATATATTAAATATATATATATATATATATATATATATATATATATATATATATATATAGTATATATATAGTATATATATATATATATAGTATATATATATATATATAGTATATATATATATATATATATATATATATTCGTACAAGAGTATATAAACATGTAAGTTTGAATTGCGCAATGGTTTCTCGCGTTATGTTTATTTGTATGATTTTTTATTTATATTATTAATTTTCAATACATTTATTTTTAGAGCTAAACGATTCTTTAATTGGTCTTATTTAAAAAAAAACAAAATAATCTATTGCTTTTTAATGTATACGTTCGAAAACTATTTAAATTAGCTTTGTGGGCACCCTTATTTTAAAGAAGGGCGGTAAGTCATGGAAGTGGTGTGAACGTTTGCCTATCTGTCAAAACTCAAGCTTTTGTAGATTTTAAATATTTTTCTACGCAACAGTATGTGTTAGTTACCATAGTAGACATGTTGTTTTTTTACAAAACCACTGTCAAGGTGCACGAATAATATTATTAATGAAAAGATAATACATTGTTTTTTTTTGGTCGGAATTGGGCCCCCAAACGCGCTGGGCTCCCCCCACCCCCGCATTGCGGGTTCCGGCGGCATGGTAGTTCCGCCCCTAGTGTGTTCACAAAATATTGAGAATCCCCATTCTGTAAGTTAATTAGTTAACAATGCAGTGACCCATAACCGCACCCTAGGATACTATTACTTGTGCAATTAGGTGTGTCCGTGTTTGCTAATGTTTTATGTATTCTGTCAATTTTTTAAGTTAAGTTTTTTTTCCTCCTATCTTGCCTACGTATCAATGCCAATAAATAACAATAAAGCCCCCCCCCCTTTCCTCTCGAGTGCTAGAAAAACTGATCTCGCTGGAGCTCAATAGCTGGATAAAACGATCAATTTCTAACACCACGCCTTTTATACCTCTGTCTATTACATCCTTATAT
This sequence comes from Physella acuta, assembly GCF_028476545.2. Classification (NCBI taxonomy): domain Eukaryota; kingdom Metazoa; phylum Mollusca; class Gastropoda; family Physidae; genus Physella; species Physella acuta. Next base: position 132,916 of record NW_026732027.1, read on the forward strand.
ACCTCTGATTATAACATCCATATATACCTCTGTCTATAACATCCACATATATCTGTCTATAACATACATATATACCTGTCTATAACATCCATATATACTTCTGTCTATAACATCAATATATACCTCTGTCTATAGCATCCATATATACCTCTGTCTATAATATCACGTCATATATAGTACCTATTTCTGGTTGTAACATAACTCCTCCCCACCCAATGGCGTAGCTAGGGGAGAGCAGGTGGGACGACGACCGCAAGGGAGCGCCTAACTGGGTAGAACCAAATGAAAAAGCTCATCTTAGACTGAAGTATTGAATTATAGATAGTCAACGTTTAGAAAATAAACGGATAAAAGGCTTTAAAAACTGATTTAACTATTTTCTACATCAACAGTGTGGCACAAAAAAAGACAACGGTTACGGAATAGTGATAGGTAGAAAGCTCCACAAACCTGGCCGTGTTCCACATGTGGTCGTGTTAGTGTTCCACAATTGGTGAAAGAATAGCTCCACATGTGGTGGTGTTAGTGTTCCACAATTGGCGAAAGAATAGCTCCACATGTGTTCGTGTTAGTGTTCCACAATTGGCGAAAGAATAGCTCCACATGTGGTCGTGTTAGTGTTCCACAATTGGTGAAAGAATAGCTCCACATGTGGTGGTGTTAGTGTTCCACAATTGGTGAAAGAATAGCTCCACATGTGTTCGTGTTAGTGTTACACAATTGGTGAAAGAATAGCTCCACATGTGGTCGTGTTAGTGTTCCACAATTGGCGAAAGAATAGCTCCACATGTGGTGGTGTTAGTGTTCCACAATTGGCGAAAGAATAGCTCCACACGAGGTCGTGTTAGTGTTCCACAATTGGTGAAAGAATAGCTCCACATGTGGTCGTGTTAGTGTTCCAAAATTGGCGAAAGAATAGCTCCACATGTGTTCGTGTTAGTGTTACACAATTGGTGAAAGAATAGCTCCACATGTGGTCGTGTTAGTGTTCCACAATTGGCGAAAGAATAGCTCCACACGTGGTCGTGTTAGTGTTCCACAATTGGTGAAAGAATAGCTCCACATGTGGTCGTGTTAGTGTTCCACAATTGGTGAAAGAATAGCTCCACATGTGTTCGTGTTAGTGTTCCACAATTGGTGAAAGAATAGCTTAATGTGCAAGCTACCAGGATTGGGGAGGGGAGGCCGAATTTACGGCAAATAGAAACGCAAATTGGCTGGTAGCTTTGATTTAAGGCTATAAGCTTTTTTTCTTCGGTTTTACGTTCAATAGACATATTAAGTCGGCGGCTAATATGATTCGCATTCACATCAAAAGTTAAAAGTAGAATTAGAACATTCAGTAGGTCTATATCGTAGGATAGGTGAGACAGCACATTTTATTTCTAATTTGATTTGATCATTCACTGTCTATCAGATTGTCTACTTCGACTGTACGAGGCTTTTGTTTCTATATTCATTTTTATTTGTTTACATTACAAGCAATAACATATTATCGACAATTTAGAGGTAAATAAGGTTTAAATTTTATTTGAAAAAAATTAATAAAGGAATATGTATTTAATATATAAGATGCTATGGTGCACAAAAAAAACGTTTTTTAATTTAAGAAAAACATCAAATGAAAACAATTTTAAGTCAAAAAACAAAATTACAGTTTGTTGAGTGGATCATCATTTTGTGTTTGATTGTAATTCCATTCTTCAAGGGGTCATACATTTATGACGTCCACAAAAATTTAGAATATTAGACCCCACCCACTTCCTTCCGTCCACACGCGTTCACTTTTGAAGACCCCCCCCCCCCCCATTGTGGACGTCCACGAAAATTTCACAGACCTCTCAAAACAAGCTGCAAAATTACTAATTCATTTACATGCAAAGCGAACATTAACTGATCATGTAAAAAAGGGATTTGATATTTTCGATAACATCTATTACTTGGCTTAAATAATATTTGGGAGTTAAACTTTTCCAAGATGTCAGTAAGTCTTCTGCGTGTAAACTTACCGTGTGAATGTCCTAAGACTATCTAAATTATTGTTCCTTATTGAAAGATTGAACGCGCTGGGACGCTGTGTACGCTGAAATGTTTGAAATACTATGAATTGTTTTAGAAAATTGCCACGGTCACCGCTTCATCCTGCTTGTAAAAAAATCGCTTTTTTTCTTAGTCCGGCGGTATACAGCTACATGTATGATACATTGACCACGAGAACTTCCGTTTTTATGTACAATCTTCATTTTTATGCATTTTTTAAAATTAATTTTTATAATTATCTAATGTAAGTATTTTGTTGTTTAATTCTGTATGTGAACGTCCACATTGACCCGAACACCCTCCCCCCCCCCCCCAGTCCACACGCGTCCACGAAAGTCGATGTGTTTTGGACAACCCCCCCCCCCTCCACCGTGTGGACGTCATAAATAGATGACCCCCAATCTGCTGTTTTGATGCAGTTTTATTTTAGTGGTGGGCGAAAAAGCTGTGAAGTACTTTGATCATCAAACTGTAGACACTGTTATTTGAGTACAATATTAAATATTAAAAATGGCTAAAGCTATGTTTACAAACTACGACATGAGTATAATACACAATTAAAGTGCTTAAAGTTGCGCACATTTAATTTACAGAATAAGAATAGAGACTTAGTTGTTAAATACTGGAGAAAAATGCAAATAAATATTGTAAGGTAGGTCTACTGCTCAAACTTTGAAGCATTTACATTCTTTTTTGTTTGAAAATATTGAATTAAAAAAAAATCGAATGTGAAACTAACACAATTAGAAAATGCAAATGATGTACGTAAAAGTAACATCATTATTTTCGAATAACAAACGAAAATAAGGCCACTAAATAATAAATCTAGTAGAGATTAAAATAATCTGATTAAAGACAACATCAATTTTAGAACAGCACATAACCAGGAATCTTTACAAAAGATGTAAAAATGATTAACCTTCATGATTGCTTCAAACACTTTCGCTATAGTATCACGTTTTCACATTTCTAAGACACATGAAATTAGCATAAATTTTCTACTGGAAAATGTTCACCCACATGACCCACAAAAAATATCTCCTTGAGTCAACTGTAACGAAAGTAAAAAGGACAGAATAGTCTATAATCCTTTTAAATGCCACTTTAAAAAATTACCGGTGAACTCTACTTCATCGTCGCTATAGACTGTCATTTCATAAATTATTTTATGTAAATTTAGATAATAAGCTGCGTGAGGAAATAATACCAAGTGCATATATGCCTTTGACATATGACATATGACATGTGCATGAAGGTCACAAGCAACTGTGGAGTAGAATTTTTTAAAGGAATAAATTACCTTAATTCTCAAAGGATTTAATTTATATTTAGATTAAAACAAAAGACAGCAGCATTTTTGGTAACTTTCACGTTTTCGCTGTCAGTGAACAATTTTTTTAAATTGTAGAGCACGCGGTGAAAAACTGACAGAAAGACGTAACAAAATAATAGTTAATAAAGTTTATTGTTATAGTAGTGGCGTTGGTCTTGTTTCACACTGTTTGTAACTAATGCATTTTTAAAGAAATGTTAATTACATTTAATTTAAAAAGCGAAAACAAATACCTATAAAGTTAGGATGTGTAATTAATTAATGTGAAACATTCCGACGACAAAATCAGAAGACCATTAAGTAATTGCTTTTGTTTTGACTGTATTTTCTGTTATAGAAAGTTTTATGGTATTAGGAAGATTATCTCATACATTTTCATCAGAGTAGAAGAAGCTGCGCCTGTCGTAAAAACATATTTCTATGGGCTGTGTAAACTAAGTCTCAATTAAGTTTTGTGTTGAAAAAAAAAAGTCTAATTACTAATTAATACAAAGTGGCTGAGCTGATTGGTGAAATATTTTATTAAAAAATTTTCCTTAGCGAATATACATTTTTACCAGTCGTAAGTATACAGTTATAATTAAAGAATCTAGTCCAAATGATAACTAGTTACTAGTCTTTTTTCCTTTCTTAATATGTTTAGAGTGAATGCTATTTAGTTAACGAGGGGTCGCCCAGGACTACAAAAATATAATCTTTCCAAGAATACATTATAATTCTAGATAACTAACTTACTCGTGATTATAAACAAATGATTTATTTCAGGCTATTGAAAAAGTGTCCTTTAATAGCTAAATAAAAACAGTAAAGTTCCCTTTTCGAACTAGACGGACCGTTTCTGTGGCCTCGACAAATGAGGCCAGTTCTATCTAAAAATCTAGCACATCATAACTCATTCAAAGAACCAGTTGATATAGAAGCATGTCACCTGGTGATGTCATGTGACGTCACTATCAAGCACCTGACAGAGATAATCTACTTCCTGTCTGCCGACACGGATGTAAAGTTCAAGGTCACAGAAGTGTGTCAGACAGGCCACCAGACGACAACTGTGTCACGCACTCCACATCACGGAAATGACGGCTGCAATTTCCATTTTTATAAACCTCAATCTTTACTGCCGACAAATAATTTACTTTCATCTTGGTACTGATGGGTAATGCTTTCATTACTTCCCTACTAAATACCTGCAATTTAAATAAAATGATTTCACCTGTCGTAGGGGACATAACCACAGGTTTAAGGTGTATAAAGTTGAACTATGTCATGGGGTAATAAGTCGGTTATTTTAGGACTTCCACTCCTATATTTTTATGATATTCTAAAACCAGTTTGTGAAGTTAAAAATAGAATTCACTACATCCCGTTTATCTATTTAAACAGAAGAGTAAATATTAGCTATCGTGTTTGTAATTTAGTTATGAATTCATTCCCTTTGTGAGGTTTCTTTAGCTTTAGTTAGCGTCTCGCATTATAATCCTGTTTATACCTTATGTCTTTTTTAAAGAATCTCTGTTTTAATACTTACATTGGACAGACTTTTTAAACCATGAATTCTGTCAACTTTAGCACATAATTAATGGTTTTCCTAAACAAATTTGATAATTGTAATATAATTTGTGTCATTCCTAATTAGCACAAATGTAGGTAATAATCGCAAACAATTACGCATGTAGATGATCCAGTAAAATCGATCTTGCAGCTAGTTAAAGTAATCTTTACCTTGCAAATGTCAAGACTAAGGTGGATGTTTAAATGACATGTTATGACATACATGCCATGAAAGCTCCCATTCCATAACAACAAAGCAGTGCTTTTGTTAGTGGTATCCGATACATTCCGTAAATAAGTATGCCAAATCTAAGCTGATTGGTCTTTTTGTGAGGTTAAGTAAAGGTAAACGTCGTGTGTATGTGACCTCACACAGACGGGAGTTTTGTGATGAGAGGGACGGTAAGAAAAGGTGCGATCACATTTTTGCATTTAAAAAAAAACATGAAGTTTTTAAAAAGTAAATTAGCATTTACGTTTTATTCTGTTACAATAAATTTTTAAATATCTAGTTTAATAAAATTTTCCTTTTTAAACTTATTAAAAAGTTAACAATGGTTCTCCTTATACAGGGGAAACAACTCAATTATTTTTTTCTAGTAAATTTACCTAGCCTTGTTATATCCCCAATTTAAAAAAAGAGGTTTGTAAACTAGTTTACTTTTCATTTTTGTATATTACATTTTTTAAAAATTCTGGTTCGATAAAATTTTTCGCATCAAAAGTATTAAAAGTTAAAAAAAAGTATTTCAGTATAAAAGGGAAACAGCTCAATTATTGTTTTCCAGAAAATCTACCTAGTCTTGTTACAACCTAACAAAAATAGAAAGGTAAACATTTTTAAGCATAGGGGAAACAACTCAATTATTTTTTTCCAGAAAATCTACCTACTCTTGTTATACCCCGCCCCTTACAAACACAAAGAAAGAAGGTAACATTTTTTTAAGTATAAGGGAAACAACTCAATTATTATTTTCAGGAAAATCTACCTGGCCTTGTTATATCCCCTTAAAAAAAACCAACAAAATAGGCTTTCGTATGAAAGGGAAAATTTGTTTTAATTTTTAATACAGGGGAATACTCAATTGTTCTTTTTTAAGATAATCTACCAAGTCTTGTTATAACCATTACATAAAATATGAATAAAGTTTGCTAGAGTTTGAAAGGGTAGCATTTTCCTTTTTTTTTTAAAAACCGATCACTGTGAGTTATGAAACGTGCCCACAGCAATGACTCGCTATTCGCTCTTATTCTGCCTGTCTTATTTTCCTCGAGCAATGTATTGCACTAAATGTGCCACAGGTATAAGGGACGTAATTAGTAATAAAATAAATGTTTGGTTACCTCCCCTAGACCATGAAATCTACACCCTAGACTCAACTGAAGAAGAAATATTTGTAATAAAAGAAATATTGAAAACTTTTATAGCAACACGCATGAGTACACTTTGAACACTTGACAGATCAATGGGATGACAAACTTGAGTGTAGCTTAAAAATAACGATTTGAAAGTTTAGCTGATTGGGGGAATAAAAATTAATAACGCCAATAGAGATAGCTATAGAAGAGGTACAGATTGTTATAGACAAGGTAGAGAATGTTATTGAAGAGGTAGAGAATGTTATTGAAGAGGTAGAGAATGTTATTGAAGAGGTAGAGAATGTTATTGAAGAGGTAGAGAATGTTATTGAAGAGGTAGAGAATGTTATTTAAGAGGTAGAGAATGTTATTGAAGAGGTAGAGAATGTTATTGAAGAGGTAGAGAATGTTATTGAAGAGGTAGAGAATGTTATTGAAGAGGTAGAGAATGTTATTGAAGAGGTAGAGAATGTTATTGAAGAGGTAGAGAATGTTATTGAAGAGGTAGAGAATGTTATTGAAGAGGTAGAGAATGTTATTGAAGAGGTAAAGAATGTTATTGAAGAGGTAGGGAATGTTATAGAAGAGGTAGAGAATGTTATAGAAGAGGTAGGGAATGTTATAAAAGAGGTGGATAATGTTATAGAAGAGGTAGGGAATGTTATAGAAGAGGTAGAGAATGTTATTGAAGAGGTGGATAATGTTATAGAAGAGGTAGAGAATGTTATAGAAGAGGTAGGGAATGTTATTGAAGAGGTAGGGAATGTTATTGAAGAGGTAGAGAATGTTATTGAAGAGGTAGAGAATGTTATTGAAGAGGTAGAGAATGTTATTGAAGAGGTAGAGAATGTTATTGAAGAGGTAGAGAATGTTATTGAAGAGGTAGAGAATGTTATTGAAGAGGTAAAGAATGTTATTGAAGAGGTAGGGAATGTTATAGAAGAGGTAGGGAATGTTATAGAAGAGGTAGGGAATGTTATAAAAGAGGTGGATAATGTTATAGAAGAGGTAGGGAATGTTATAGAAGAGGTAGAGAATGTTATTGAAGAGGTGGATAATGTTATAGAAGAGGTAGAGAATGTTATAGAAGAGGTAGGGAATGTTATGGAAGAGGTGGATAATGTTATAGAAGAGGTAGAGAATGTTATAGAAGATGTGGATAATGTTATAGAAGAGGTAGGGCATGTTATAGAACAGGTAGAGAATAAAATAAAAGAGGTTAAGAATAATATATAGGTCGTAGAGAATGATATAGAAGAAAAAAAGAATGTTTTAGAAGAAGTAGAGATGGTTATAGAAGAGGAAGAGTAGGTCATAGAGAAAGATAAACAATATAAATAATTCAATTTGAAATTTTTTTACTTTGTGAAAGTTCAGAACTACTGATGGTTTTAGACGAAGATCAAGAATTTTTAGGCAAAGTCTTTATGTTATAATTATAATGTTATAATTATTTATATTAATACAAATCTATGAAGGCAAAGATTCCTTAAGATGCTGCCTCCGAGCAAGAGAGTCACAAAACGCTATCTGTTCATGTCATCTGTTCATGTAAACTGTTCATGTCATCTGTTCATGTAATCTGTTCATGTCATCTGTTCATGTTATCTGTTCATGTCATCTTTTCATGTTATCTGTTCATGTCATCTGTTCATGTCATCTGTTCATGTCATCTGTTCGTGTCATCTGTTCATGTCATCTGTTTATGTCATCTGTTCATGTCATCTGTAAACTTGTTCTTGACGCTGACAGAAAGTCAACAACTAATGTATTTCTATTGACATTTCCTCATTTGAATATGTTAATGGCAAATGGGGTAATTATAATCAACAATGTCATCAATTTTGGTCGTTTGTATCAGTAACATTATTTCTTGTAGTAAGTTTTTTTTTAATGCATCAGTTACCAGCATTGACCACATGATGCGGGCTCCACGTTACGTGGGTCACGTGATGCGGGTTGTTTACCACGTGATACCCGTTCCACCTTGCTTAGACGACGGGAACTTTATCCAGATGTTTGTATATCCTGTTCCCATTTAATTACGTTCCAGTTTTAAATTGTAGTCCAGTTTTTAATTAAATTAAACTTTTAATTAAAGTCAATTTTCACTAAAATTCCAGTTTTTAATAAAGTTCGAATTTTCAATGATAACCCAGTTTTTAAAGCCAAATTAAAAAAAAATGTCAGTTTTTAATTCGAGCCCACTTTTTATAATGATCCAGCTATTAGTTCGGCGTGGTCGAGTCGGTAAAGCTCATGGTTGCTAAACCGAAAAGTCTCGAGTTCGAACCCTCGGGCAGATGAGGCTCGTTAGCTGGGGACAGCCACTCTTCTAGGAGAGACAACTCCAAAATTAAACAACTGCTGCCTTGTAGATTGTTCTTGGTTGGACAAAGGCTATGGAAGCAAATCCAAAAAGAAAAGCAGGCTGAAATCGGAGTCAATGGCTTCAATGGCGCAAAACTAGTTGACACGTAACGCTTAATTGTGTTGGAGGCGTGGTCGAGTCGGCAAAAAAGCTCATGGTTGATAATTTCGAACAAAGTCTCGAGTTCGAACCCACTGGCAGATAAATCTCGATCTCCTTTAACACTAATAATTAAGAACGAAGAAGAAGAAGAAAGAAGTTTGACATTTTTTTTACACCCTGGAACGTAAGATGATAATTATCAAGTTCTTTACACATTTTAGCTATATAACGTTTATAATTTATAGTGATCTAGTATCTAGCAACTATAACCACTATACTCGTAATATTCACCACACATGTTTAGCTAATATAATACAACATTTTACTCATTAGGACATAATTAGATTTCAACAGACATATTCAACAACAACAAAAAAAACCCCACAAATAATGTGAAACATTGAATCCAATAACAATGACGAGGGCAGGATTTGAAAAGAAAGAGTTTAAATATATATATATATATATATATATATATATATATATATATATATATATATGTGTGTATTGATATATAATAATATACTATATATATATATATAATAGGGTTTTAATAATTTCACATAACGTTGATTTTTCAACGAGGAACACGCATATTGGCTTTTTTAAGTGAAAAAGAATTCGGTTAAACTATTTTTAAAATTTAAATTTTATTCTATCTAAATTTTGAAACTGTAAGTGTTGAAGGTCTCACTAACGCCAACAGCTGTCACAATCAGATAACATTCATGTCACTCGGGGGCTGGTGTGTGGAAATAGGTTCCATTTCTCTACGTCACTATCTGCTAATTAATCATTAGTGAGGACGTGGGACACGTTCAAAGATCACTTCATCAGATCGAAGAACGAAGGAGAGCATCAAAAGTGAACAAAGCGAGTTTTCATCTTCAAGTCAATTGTCACTATTCACACTCCCCCCCCCCCCCCCCCAAAAAAAAAACACAAAAAAAACTATTTGCATTTTTTTATGTTGCGCAAGTGTTGAACAAGTTCTAAAAGACAACGATACGGGTTCTAATGAATACGATAAAAGACAGCCATGAGGGTACTAGTGAATAATTTGAAAAGACGACTTGTCCATAAAAGCTACTACTTTTCTGTCCAACATTATATCATCCAATTGTTAACGTTCTTGAGCATATTAAAATTTGTTTTTTTCAGCATCGTGTAAGTGTTGTATATATAAACATATATATATATATATATATATATATATATATATATATATATATATATATATATATATATATATATATATATATAATTATTATTATTATTCTTAATATGAATTATTTACTGTTTGAGGAAATGTTTGATTGATGTTAAAACGATAAATGTTGCTCAGTAATAATTCTTGTTAAATAGCAGTTTACAGAATTACATATTTTCAGTGATGCCTTTACATCTTTTTCTTTGTGTTTATTTATTGTTTAAATCAACGTACTGTCTATTTAACTTAAATATGAAATAAAAAACATTACTATTATTGTTGATTGAAATCATTTGAAATGTTAAGTTTTCTATCCAGCATGAAGACTGTCCTCATATTGATGTGTCTAGCTGTCTTCTGTTCGATTGGGTGCGCTGCCCCAAACGTAAGTCTAAAATTGAAATTTAAGAGAAAAGAAATTTGATTATAAATTCACGTAACCTTATTTTATATTTGCTGTGTATAGATACTATATTATAGTTCAGTATGTCAGTGTTGTTGTATGTTGTATTGAAGGTGATAGTCAGTCAAGACACCGACTTGGGTTATATTGACACAAGTAAATCCAAAAGCTTCTACATAAGGAATGTTGATAAACGATCGCCCGAGAACGTAAGTCTGTTTATACCATAATTTAGGATATTTTTATCATACGTATAGGTTGCAGTGGGATGAAGAAGCAGAATTTCATGTATCATAGATTTGACATCGATCAATAGGTCCAATTTTACAAGTATTATTTGTGTTGAAAAATAGGACGGGGTTGTCATATCGTTGTTAGCCAGGTAGAAGTATGTCTAGGAAAAAAAGTATGTCTAGAAAACAATGTATTACTAAGTTAGACCCCCCTCCCTTTAATTAGCCAGTGACACCTAGATCTTGTATCAACATAGGTAAATGGCTAAGAACACACTATTGTAACCGCTGTTTCCTTTGTCCTAAGGGTTTGATTAAGCTTAAATTCGTTTACAATAATTAAAAATTTAGATCCAGTAAAGAGATTTGGTTTTATCGGCTAAGAAAAAATATAATGATATTTAAAGCATCCGTTGGTATAATTGTATGTTTCCTTTTTAGGCAGATGTCAACTTTGACAGTGACTGAACTGACAACTAGACACCAGAGGAGGCAACAGTTACTTGCACAGAAAACGGTTCTCAAAGTTTGAGTTGGTGGAGCCTGTCCTTTTATTTAGAGAGGAATAATAAAAGTTCTGTCAAGTTCACGGCGTCAAATGTGCTATTGATTTTTTGTCTGTTGCTTCAATACAATGAAACATAAATTTTAAGTCTATAGTATAAAACCTGTGGTATGTGGTCGAACTACCGATGATGTGGTCTCCTGGGTGATGTGGTGATGATGTTAGTGGTCTGGATGGTGTGGTGATGATGTCGGTGGTCTACTGGGTGATGTGGTGATGATGTAGGTGGTCTACTGGGTGATGTGGTGATGATGTTGGTGGTTTCCTGGATGGTGTGGTGATGATGTCGGTGGTCTACTGGGTGATGTGGTGATGATGTAGGTGGTCTACTGGGTGATGTGGTGATGATGTTGGTGGTCTCCTGGATGGTGTGGTGATGATGTAGGTGGTCTCCTGGATGGTGTGGTGATGTTGTTGGTGTTGGTGTTCTCCTCGGTGGTGTGGTGATGATGTAGTTGGTCTCCTGGATGGTGTGGTGATGATGTAGGTGGTCTCCTGGATGGTGTGGTGATGATGTAGGTGGTCTCCTGGATGGTGTGGTGATGATGTAGGTGGTCTCCTGGATGGTGTGGTGATGTTGTTGGTGTTGGTGTTCTCCTCGGTGGTGTGGTGATGATGTAGTTGGTCTCCTGGATGGTGTGGTGATGATGTAGGTGGTCTCCTGGATGGTGTGGTGATGATGTAGGTGGTCTACTGGGTGATGTGGTGATGATGTGGGTGGTATCCTGGATGGTGTGGTGATGATGTAGGTGGTCTCTTTGATGGTGTGGTGATGATGTAGGTGGTTTCCTGGATGGTGTGGTGATGATGTTGGTGTTGGTGTTCTCCTCGGTGGTGTGGTGATGATGTAGGTGGTCTACTGGGTGATGTGGTGATGATGTTGGTGGTCTCCTGGATGGTGTGGTGATGATGTAGGTGGTCTCCTGGATGGTGTGGTGATGATGTAGGTGGTCTACTGGGTGGTGTGGTGATGATGTAGGTCGTCTCTTTGATGGTGTGGTGATGATGTTAGTGGTCTGGATGGTGTGGTGATGATGTAGGTGGTCTCCTGGATGGTGTGGTGATGATGTAGGTCGTCTCATAAATGATGTGGTGATGATGTAGGTGGTCTCCTGGATTGTGTGGTGGTAACTGTCTAATGGTGTTGGTGACCTACTGGATGGTGTGGGTGATCTATAAAGTGAAGATTGTGACCCCCAGGATGTCGAAAGTGACCTCGCTAATATTTAGTGTCACTTCCCAAATACGTTGGGTCACCCCCGAATATTTTGGGTCACCTTCAAGCGGTGTTTTAAACAGTGAATGTCTTGTACTTACAAATTCATTGCTAGCTGGGACGATGTGAAATACATTAAGTACTTATATTGGTTTCTCTTTTTTACTTTCTCGTATATACGAAGTATAGAGAAAGTCTTGTAATCGTGCAAAAAAAAAATCGAGATTTTTGCAAATCTCAACGTTTTACACATTCCTGAATCGGAACAACATAGTTTTGCAATCTTGTCTCTGTGTGTGTGTGTGTGTGCATGTGTGTGTGTGTGTGTAAGTGTGTCTGTCTGTCTGTAAACACGATAACTTGAGTACGTTACAGCTAGTCTGCAATACTCGGTAATTAAAGATTTAGATCTAATAACAATGTAAAGTTTCTAATTTTGAGCAGAGCTTGCTTAACTACTTTAATATGTTTTGTGCGAAACAAGTGTATGTTTTTATATGAATAAATATTGTTTCATATTTTAAGCAATTTATTTTAAATATATATATATATATATATATATATATATATATATATATATATATATATATATATATATATATAAATGCTGGGTTCTTCGGTCTAGGGGTATATAAATAACAACCGACAAATACAACGTATACAACAGTAGATAACACTAACACTAACAATCTATAATAACAATAATAATAAGATATTTAATAATATATACAGTACTAAAATAATAAAAAGATCAAAAGGGTCTACAACATAAATATAATACTCAACACCACGTTCCACGTTCCACGTCCACAGCCACACTACCACTACTTCACACACTGACACACGCTCTGACACCCGTCAACTGACACACCTGACGTGAACACCTCTCGCTCCATGTAACTACACTCAACCAAGGGCTACAACCATAGTAAAGGGGAGGGGTACCTGTCGCTCAAGCACACAACACACACACACAAGCAGGGGACATGTAAGGGACACAACAATATATATATATATATATATATATATATATATATATATATATATATATATATATATATATATATATATATATATATATATATATATATATATATAATATCATTATATTGAAATAAAAATGTGGTAAATTGTAACTTTTGGCTCTTCGGTCCCAAAAGGTTGCCGACCCCTGAGCTAGGTTTATGAAACTTCATATATAACTATTATATCAAATTAGTAGATCCAAATAAACTTTTCAGCAATTTCCGATAACCGGAAGTGGAACTTTTTCTACTTTCAATTTTTCAAAAGCCTATAACTTGATTACTATTTCAGATAGATTTATGAAATTTCACATGTAAGTAAAAGATCTAATTCTCTGCCTCCTATCAAATTTGAGTAACTTCTACCGGAAGTAGTAATTTAAGCTATTTCCGATTTCTCAAAAAACGCATGTGAATTTATAAAGTACTAATAATATTCCGCACTATTATACACATTTTATTTGAGGTTCGCTTGGTGTACAATTCTATTTTCTACGAGATTCTATTATATTTTTAAAAGTTTAGCAATATGTTGCACCCTCCACACACCACAATCTACTAAATGTTTTAGGGGTTGGTGTATGTCAATATGTTGCACCCTCCACACACCACAATCTACTAAATGTTTTAGGGGTTGGTGTATGTCAATATGTTGCACCCTCCACATACCACAATCTACTAAATGTTTTAGGGGTTGGTGTATGTCAATATGTTGCACCCTCCACACACCACAATCTACTAAATGTTTTAGGGGTTGGTGTATGTCAATATGTTGCACACTCCACACACCACAATCTACTAAATGTTTTAGGGGTTGGTGTATGTCAATATGTTGCACCCTCCACACACCACAATCTACTAAATGTTTTAGGGGTTGGTGTATGTCAATATGTTGCACCCTCCACACACCACAATCTACTAAATGTTTTAGGGGTTGGTGTATGTCAATATGTTGCACCCTCCACACACCACCATCCACTAAATGTTTTAGGGGTTGGTGTATGTCAATATGTTGCACACTCCACACACCACCATCCACTAAATGTTTTAGGGGTTGGTGTATGTCAATATGTTGCACACTCCACACACCACCATCCACTAAATGTTTTAGGGGTTGGTGTATGTCAATATGTTGCACACTCCACACACCACAATCTACTAGTTGTTTTAGGGGTTGGTGTATGGCAATAGCTTGCACCCACCTTACACCACAATCTAATAATTATTTTAGGGGTTGGTGTATGTCAATAGCTTGCACCCTCCTTACACCACAATCTAATAATTATTTTAGGGGTTGGTGTATGTCAATACGTTGCACACTCCACACACCACAATCTACTAGTTGTTTTAGGGGTTGGTGTATGTCAATATGTTGCACACCCCTTACACCATAATCCACTAATTGTTTTAGGGGTTGGTGTATGTCAATATGTTGCACACTCCTTACACAACAATCCACTAATTGTTTTAGGGCAGAGGCGTAGCGAGGGGGCGGGGGGCGGGTTGGGGACATATGTCCCCGTGCGCCGACCTTATGGGGCGCCAAAATGGGTTGGAAAAATAATTGAAAGCTTGAGGGGGGGGGGTGCAAATTGAAAGTTCGAGGGGGAAGGGGGGGGCAATTCGAAACCTTGAGGGGGGGGGGATGCAACTCGAAAGTTTGTCCCCGGGCGCCGGGAAGGGTCGCTACGCCTCTGTTTTAGGGGTTGGTGTATGGCAATATGTTGCACACTCCTTGCACTACTATCTGATCAATAAATATTAATCAGCCCGTAGGTAACTTCCACGATTATAATCGATGCGTGTGATCAGAGACCGCGCATATAATTGAGTACTTTGGAATGGTGTTGAATACTTTGAAAAGAAGACAGCAAAGGTTCTAATGAATAAGATAAAAAGACGGCAATGTGGGTACTCTTGAATAATTTGAAAAGACGACTTTCCCATAAAAGCTACTACTTTTCTGTCCAACATTATATCGTCCATTTGTCAACGTTCATGAGCATCTGGAAATTTTTCACAGCATCGGGTAAGTGTTATATATGTATATATATATATATATATATATATATATATATATATATATATATATATATATATATATATATATATATATACATAATATATATGTGTGTGTGTATGTGAAATGTATTGTTTGAGTGATTATTTTATGTAGACTGTGTTATCCTTGTATGACCGATCTTAAATTCTACTCGGCTGATAATTAATAATTACTTACCCTGCTTAGAATAGACTTGAAAAGCTGGTTCCAAATGGTTCAAAATTCGTGTTACCAAAAAGCATATTTTTCAACAAAAATTGAATTCTTAATAGCATTTTTGTAATAAGTACCAAATTACTTCCTTTATCATTAAGGCTAGAAATAGCCAAAGAAATAATTATTAGTAATATAATAGTAAATTAGCAAGCACTTTTATTTTTAATTTGGATTACTAGAGGAATTTTTTTGTGGTGATTGGGGATGTTATATTATTTAATATAAATACAATACAACGCTATACACCATAGATCACTATTGTGTATTTTTATCATGGAGAATAATTGTTCTGACATTCATTGGTTTACTCTCCCTGGCCATTCCGGTTGACTTCAAGCAGAGGTTGAGGGCAGTTTTTGAAAATATCAGAATAGATAAAATAATTCTAAACGCTATTCGATACAAAAATATTAAAAAGAGTGCAATAGATTGTTCCCAAACGACTTGAATTTTTACAAATGTAATTATTATTTTATCGCTTGCAATATTTTAAAAATATTTTTTCAAAAATTTAGTATGATTACATAGACTTTCATGCCTATTATATCATTTGTTTACGACTTATTTTAAAGTGAATATTTTTAGTCCTAAGAGGTGGTGGTTTTGCGAACATAAATTTGCTATATCGAATAAAAACAGAAATAAAATAAAACAATAACTTAACAATAATATTCTGAAAATAAAATAAATGAAACTTGCCTGGTTTGATAACATCTCTAACTCATTTTACCAATCAATGCTTTTGTGAAAGAAAGGAAGTTTTATTAATTATTTTTAACTTTCAAAGCATTTTAACTCATATTATTATTATAAAGTTTAAAAATATTTGCTTTATATAGCTAGGTTTTATTATCTTTCTTAATAAAAAATAAGATGTTGGTTTGTAATTACAAAAATAAAAAGGTCAATTGGAATTAGATATTTAATTTATAAGTTTCAGAAAATGTTTGCATATGAATGTTATTAAATATAAAGATATACGATGTCGATTGACCCAAACCAAAAAAACTAATTTTTTTTTAGCTCCGGCTTATTCTTGAAAGATCAAAGTACTCTCTAAATAAATTAAATATTATTTGACAAATATATATCATTTTGTGACTTAACTTTAAAAAAAAACATTCAACAGAACTATTTAAGTCAATGTTGATTTTTAACTTTGGTATTTTTTTTTTCCAGTCAATATGAAGATTGTCATCGTATTAGTGTGTCTAGTAGCCTTTTGTTCGCTTGGATTTACTGCTCCTGACGTATGTTGAACATTGTATTTAATTAAATTAAAAAAAAAACCAACTGATTATTTAATCATACATTTACATATTCTAATGTTATATTTTTTATTTGCTATTTATTTTAGATATGTATCAATCAATTTAAAAAATAACCACATAAATAAATGAAATATATAGGTGAAAAGAATAAGTGAAAGAAATAAAAATAAATAATAAGTGAAATTAGCGAAACAATTAAGTGAAATAGAAAACGTGAAGCAAATGAGTGGAATAAAAAATCAAATTAATAGATGAAACAAATGAGTGGAATAAAAAAATTAAATTAATAAGTGAAACAATTGAGTGGAATAAAAAAATAAAATTAGTAAGTGAAACAAATAAGTGGAATAAAAAATAAAATTAATAAGTGAAACAATTGAGTGGAATAAAAAAATAAAATTAGTAAGTGAAACAAATAAGTGGAATAAAAAATAAAAATAATAAGTGAAACAAATGAGTGAAACAGAAACGTGCAGCAAATAAATGAAACAAGAAAAGTCAAACAAATGTGTTCTTTTACAGATCGGTCTCACTGATGACTCTATAGACTCACCTAAATCCTCTGGCGGTTATTTCTTTAGAGATGTTGACAAACGCTCGCCCGAGAACGTAAGTATGTTCATAACATAATCAGATAGGTGTGTCGTAGGTATTAGGTTGCTGGGCGGAGAAGAAGAGGAATTTCATGACACGCCCAGTGTTTCTTTCAGACGTTTTTACCTACGGGAGGGGGGACTTAAAACTTTTTTTTTTTTGGGGGGGGGGGGGGTCGGACTAAATTTTCCGGGTGTTGTATATATTTTCTTAAATACATACATTCTATTTCGTTCAGGGGCAGTTCCAAAAAAAAAAAATATTTATTTTTATCAGCTAGGAAACAAAATTAAAATAATAACATAATCCTTTGGTATAATGTTTTTTTTCCCTTTTAGAGAAATGTCAACTTTGACAGTGACTCAGCTGACAACTAGACACTACGGAAGGCAACTGTTACCCACCCAGTAGCCAGTTATCAAGCTTTGAGTTGGTCGAGCTTGTCATTTTATTTTGAGAGTAATAATAAAAGTTCTATCAAGTTAACGATGTCCAATGTGCTATTTTTTGTGTCTCTTGCTTCAATACAACATCAATAATAAGTCTGTAGTATACAACACATGGTGTGGGTTACTTTACGGATGGATTGGGTGACATGGATTATGTTGGTGACCTGGATGGTGTATGTAACCTTGATGATGTGTGTGACCCTGATGGTGTGTTTGACCTTGATTGTGTTGATGACCAATACGGTGTGTGACCTTGAGTGTATGTGACCTTGATTGGATATGTGACCTTGAGAGTGTGTGACCTTGAGTGTGCATGTGACCTTGAGTGTGCATGTGACCTTGATCGTGTGTGACCTTGATTGTGTGTGACCTTGATTGTGTGTGACCTTGATTGTGTGTGACCTTGATTGTGTGTGTGACCTTGATGGTGTGTCTAAACTCTAATATCCATATCCCTACCTTGGCGAAACACGGGTATACGCGTTGCTAGGTGCACTGAAGGAATAAAATGATTCACCGTGGCGGAGCACGGGTATGCAGCTGGTTTACTTATATCCAGTGTATGATTTTAGTACAATTTTTCTCTGTAGGTTTATCACAGTGTTTCCAACCTATTTGTCATTAGATCTTTCTGGTACATAAACACAGAATATGTTTAGATAAAAAGTGAAACTGCAACAATTGAAACACAAACAACAATCTGTTATGAATTCTGTACTGATGAAATTTAAACAAACCCAAAGTATAAGTTAAGCTGAGTACTTATTCACAGTTGACTTCTTTCTTCTAAAAACAAACGGGAATTGAACTAAAGTTTAAAATATCACAAGCATTTCATTAGACAAAAAAACATTTCGGTAATTCCCGATTCTTTAAATAAATGTTAGCATAGTAATGTATCGACCGGTCATTTCTAGGAAAGTGGTTTGGACTGCAGACATGTCAATTTTGTTGAAAAACTAAAGTTGACTTGAGGAGAAAAGGAGAAAGGTCTGTTAATTTACCCTAATTTTAAAACTTTGAGTTGTAATTTCACGTAATAAGATTGTTCACAATTTTTTCTGAAATAGCGTCCGCATATAAAGCTGCAATAAATAATTATATAACATATTTATTCTCAGTTACAGTAGTAAAAACTGCTTCGATAGACAAATATTTATCATACTTGAGACGTCAATATAAAACTTTGCCAAATACACACAATGTTAAATGAAAAAAACAAGAGAACTTCGTGTCGTATTCAAACAACCGAATCAAATCGAATCGTAAAAGTACAACATAGGCTGTAAAGAATAGAATAAGTAGTTCAATATAACTTCCTTCTTTGGGTTTAAGACTTCATTTCTTTCGTGTTGCGGCACAGCGTGTACACAGTGTGTACACAGTGTGTACTCAGTGTGTACTAGCTGTGTACTAGCTGTCGACACTGCGGACCTCTTATAAAACCGGATTAAACGGGTTTAAGATTAAGTTGTTTTAGTTTTCGACCAACAGGATCAGAAAGAACGGCGAGTGTGATGCGGTGAGTATTAAACTCATGGTATTTAGCTTTAGAAGTATTACATTTTGTGATGTACAAAGGTCTTTAATAAAGTTCAGTGTTGGTTGTATATTTGTGATGTATAAGGACAGTTAAAATAAAACGAGTTTTAACTTTATGTTAAAGACTTACATGTAATTGATACCATTTTTTTAAACATTACAAACATTAAAGTAATTTTTGTATAGTCTATGAATTGTGGTCTATGTTTGTGTAGTCTATGAATTGTGGTCTATGTTTGTGTAGTCTATGAATTGTGGTCTATGTTTGTGTAGTCTATGAATTGTTGTCTATTTTTGTGTAGTCTATGAATTGTGGTCTAAGTTTGTGTAGTCTATGAATTGTGGTCTATGTGTGTGTAGTCTATGAATTGTGGTCTATGTTTGTGTAGTCTATGAATTGTGGTCTATGTTTGTGTAGTCTATGAATTGTGGTCTATGTTTGTGTAGTCTATGAGTTGTGGTCTATGTTTGTGTAATCTATAAATTTTGGTCTATGTTTGTGTAGTCTATGAATTGTGGTCAATGTTTGTGTGGTCTAAAGGTCGTCCATAGATGAAGTCGCATGTTTATTCCCCCCCCCCCCTCCCCCCCTCCCCCATCAAGCACTGCCCATTGTCAAACTATCACAATAATTTCTACCACCAAACTGATGTAACACTTCACTACCCTCTCTCGCTTATAAGCACTCTTCCCCCCTCCCCCACTCTAAACCAGATAGGAAGTAATTTTTTTTTAAACCGGTCTATCTGTCTAAAATATTAACTGAACCGCGTCAAGTTTATGTTGATCAATTATTATTTCTCTTGACTGTAACTACTTATTTTATATCCAAACTAACTGAAAAAAAGTTTAAACAAAACTCAATGCAAAAGTTTGACATAAGACTTTCTAAACCCCATTACTTTGTCATACATCGTCTCTAGGTCAGATGACACCACGTGATACCCGGATCTGTCAGTTATGGTGTCACTCCACATTAACAACTATGTAAATGATATATTTAGACTAGAGATAATGTGTTGTGTGCCCCCCCCCCCCCTCTCCATCATCTTGAATGGTGTTACCCTGTACTCAATGATGTATATAACTTTAACAAGCTAATAAAGTAAATAGAAAAGCACTCTTTTTCATTAAAAATTAGCTAGATTTCGTTGTTGTTTCACCCCTGCCCCTTTTGGTTGGTGTCACCCGGTTCAGCCCGCACCCCCCTCCCCACACCAGTCTTTTAACCAGCTTCTTAAAGCCTATAATTTCATTGTATAATACATAGGGAATCCATGTTATATTATTACAGTCATGTTTTGTTTTGTTTTAGATCAGACACCTTATTTCGTGTAAGACTCGATGTAGAATTCCACGCCTAAATCACACTTTAAAAGTTCTTGTTTTTTGTGTGTGAGTAACTTATAGAGCTCACGTTCTCACCCCCACCCACAAGTGACGTCTTTACCCCTGAAGACATGAGCAAAGTTAACCCCTTAGGTGTCGCTAATCATGTTGATGGTAGCAATACATATGCTGCTACTATAGAGGATGGTAGCATCGCTTCAGAAGATGGTGTTAACATTATAGACGGCTCAGCAACTAAAGATGGTGTTAACATTATAGACGGCTCAGCAACTAAAGATGGTGTTAACATTATAGACGTCACAGCAACTAAAGATGGTGTTAACATTAGAGACGGCATAGCAACTAAAGATGGTGTTAACATTAGAGACGGCATAGCAACTAAAGATGTTGTTAACATTATAGACGGCTCAGCAACTAAAGATGGTGTTAACATTATAGACGTCACAGCAACTAAAGATGGTGTTAACATTAGAGACGGCATAGCAACTAAAGATGGTGTTAACATTATAGACGGCATAGCAACTAAAGATAGTGTTAGCATTGTGGATGGCACAGCAACTAAAGATGGTGTTAACATTATAGACTGCACAGCAACTAAAGATGTTGTTAACATTATAGAGGGCAAATCAACTAAAGATGGTGTTAACATTATAGACGACACATCAACCAAAGATGTTGTTAACATTATAAACGGCACATCAACTAAAGATGGTGTTAACATTCTAGAAGACACAGCTAAAGAAGCTACAACTATTGCTGCCACTGAATCCCATGTAAAGACGTTGCATTCTACAGTTTCTATTAACACCTTAGTTACCACACATTTAGACGGCCTTAACCCATGCGGCTCCGAACCTGCAACAGATTTTAGCCCCAATGATGTCATAACATTTCTCGATGTAAAAAATTTGGACGTCACAGTAGAGACCATTTATGACGACATTAGCAAAGTCATAGAGGACATTCTGAGAGAAGTGTGCGGAGATGCGACAAATACATACGACATTAAAACGGACGCGAATTGTGGAGAATGTTCTAGAAACGTCTGTGATGCAAATTGTGACAACTTTTATGGGGAGGATAGCGATAAAAATACACTAATAAACAAACTAGCGGGAAAAACCGATGCGTTTGATTTATCGGAATTCTCCAATTTAATGAAAGCAAAAGCCGACGAGAAGTTTGAGGTGGAAAATTGTGATGAATTTCTTACGAAGGATAATTTTTATGAAACCAAGTCTAGTATTCAAAAATTAGAAGTTAATACGGATGGAAACTCCGATTCCGATCAATCAAGTATTCAAAAATTAGAAGTTAGTACGGATACATCCGAGTCGATTGGAAACTCTGATTCCGATGAAGACATGGGATGGAATTCAACGACAAAATCTAACTTTGGAGACAGCAACACGCGTGAAACTGAAGCCGTCAGCCCTAACCCAAACCTGACAGTATTTCAGCTTGTAGAGCAGGCCAGGTATAGGGGTGTACCTGGTATACTTGACCTCGGGTCAGAGGTCAACGCCACGAATGACCGAGGGGAGACGGCCTTGGCAGTGGCGATCAGAGATGATGACAGGGTTGCTAGAGACGCGCTACTGGAAGCTGGTGCCTCGTGAGTATATAGGTCAACCGGTCAGTAGGTCAGCTGGTTAGTGCGTCAGCTGGTCAGCTGGTTAGTAGGTCAACTGGTCAGCTTTTCAGTAGGTCAACTGATCAGCTGGTTAGTAGGTCAACTTGTCAACTGGTCAGTAGGTCAGCTGGTTGGAAGGTCAACTGGTCAGTAGGTCAGCTTGTTAGTACGTCAGCTGGTCAGCTGGTTAGTAGGTCAACTGGTCAGCTTTTCAGTAGGTCAACTGGTCAGCTGGTTAGTAGGTCAACTGGTCAGCTGGTCAGTAGGTCAACTGGTCAGCTGGTCAGGAGGTCAACTTGTCAACTGGTCAGTACGTCAACTAGATATTGGGTCAACTTGTCAGAGAAATCAATGCTACACCCAGCTGTATTATCAACCGATTTTAGATAACATCCTTAGATTAAATGTGAACACTTTAAAGCTTTTACCGGGGAGGGGGGGGGGGGGAGGGTGAAACCAACAGCAAAATTAACACAGACAAAAAGGGGGGGGGGGATGACACCATGAGGTGCCGCAACGGGTGACACCCGACCTAGCGACGCCACTGTTTGTTAGTATTACCAACCTACCCCTTGCTCTAAGACTAGCCATACTCTTAAGTCATTTCCAGTACTTAATCATAACCACGACACAACAGTAACACCAGTATATGCATAAAATAACTCGTATTGTCCTTTATATTTCAGACGACCAAGATTTCATAACCGATGGAATAAAACGTCTGGCATTTATTTCAGGAACGACCAAGTCAGGTTCCCATTCGACAGTGTAGATGACCAAGTTCTTGAGATCTCAGTGGCGGCCAGTGAAGGGTTAACACGTCTCGTGGTCATCTGTAGCACGCTAGGGGTTAACATCAACGCACGAAATAGCTTGGGCAGGAACGCGCTGATGTTAGCTATTGAGAGAAATGATTTGCCAGCAGTTATCGCCCTTGTTGAGGCTGGTAGCTACTACACAGAAGCTATGTTTATTGACGCTCTTCGGGCGAAAAATATCGAGTTGTTTACTATTCTGTTAAGGGGAGTCCGCGACAAAGACTTGCGTTTATCTGACAGTCTGGTTTCAGAAATTTTGTAACACCCCGAAGACATGTTGATCCAAATTTTGAAAGATCAGAACACCCCTGGACAAGAAACGTTCTTGATGCGGGCTGTAAGGATGAACCATCTTCAAGGAGTTCAACGTCTGCTTCAAGCGGGAGCGGGGTTTGGTAAAATCTGCAACGGCAAGTTAGCTTTACATCTAGCTGTAGTGTTCGCTGATTTGAGGATTATCTCATTACTTTTGGCTAACAATGCGTGCGTTAATCTTCCAGATCATGTAGGGGACACTGCTTTAATTTTAGCTACCATGCGAAATGATAGTGAAATATTAAATTTATTAATAGACAACGGCGCTTTAGTTAATTTTAAGAATCGTGAAGGACAGACAGCTTTACTTAAAGCTGTTTCAGGAAAGTTTACAACAAGCGTTAGATGTCTTCTAGAAAGAGGAGCGGATGTAAGCATCATAGACCAGAATGGAAACACAGCGTTAATTTTAGCATCAATGAACGGCAGTATGGATGTCGTACAAATGTTAACACAAGCAGGGGCTGATGTTAACATGGTGAACTCTGAAGGTGAGACAGCTTTGTTAGCGGCTGTAGCAGGGTCAAGGTTAGAAACCGTCAACTTCCTGTTGGATTTTAACGTTGACTTGAATCACAAAAACAAATCGGGGAACTCCGCGCTAATTATAGCAGCTGAGCAGAATGACGTCAGCTGCGTAGAGGCTTTGCTAGCGAGAGGAGCGGATGTGAATCAGATAAACACAAATGGAGATACAGCGTTGATGATAGGGTCAGCACATGGATCAGTTGAGATGGTGAAGAGTTTACTATTTTATGAAGCTGACGCCAATTTGAAAGACGTGTACGGAAATTCTTCTCTAGTTTCGTGTGTAGCTCGCTACACCAATGTGCTGTCTGGCGAGAAAGCTTGTTGCGAAAATTTTGCCGACTTCCTAGAAGACGAGAAACCAAAATTAGTTTTAATTATAAAAAGTTTGATAGAAGCTAGCGCAGACGTTAACGACGTCACGAATAGAGAAGGGAACCCCGTTTTGTTTGACGTCATCCGAGCCGGTGACCTTGACCTGGTGAAACTTTTTCTCCCCACGGCTGACCTTGAGCAGCGTGACCTTGATGGCAACACGGCCGCCATTGTCGCCAGCGAAGCGGGACGGCTACCCATCCTGCAGGAGCTGTTGGGGCGAGGCGCATGCGTCAACGCCGCCAACAGCAGCTGTTTGACAGCCCTACACAAGGCTATCATGATGTCAGACGTGGACATGGTCAAGACGCTGATTGCTGCGGGGGCTGAGGTCAATCTTGACGACCCGGATGGAAACGTGTATCTAAATTTAGCTCAAAGCCTGGATAATACTGATGTTGTGGAAGCGCTAAAGACCGCCCTAGGTCTTCAACACGACCCAATGAAGGTTTTCTAGATCATTTGATAATCTGGTGGAAGCCGATTCTTGGAGGCAACTTACATGTCTTTGTGAGTTTGGAAATTGGAGGGATGGGGGTAGGACAGTTTGATGATTCTTTCCACGATGAAGATAGTAAGCTGTCGCTGATACAGGTTGTGTACAAAGATCAATTAAAAAACCAAGAAACATCTAGGGGCTTTGTGTTGGTCAATTGATGCTACGTTACTATGTATCATCGATTCTGATACTATATCTCGCTATAAAACACTACCATCTTGAAAGATTTGAGATGTATTTTATACATAGATTAAATATGTTTTTTTATTTAAATTATCTAACTTTGTATAGCAATACCGAAAAGAGTTAATTCTCATCTTGGAATTCGCCATTGTACATGTTTTATAATGATGCTAAAATAAGTCCAGTGTGTTTGTACAAGTCACTGCGGTATTTTTAATGTCCGCTTGAGTTTACTTTTGATTCAACTGTTACAAGTCGTTAGAATTTTTATTAATATCCTGACGTCACGTCCAGACGAATTGACCAGATGACGTTGTGGCTCACTGAATTTGGAAAATCGCCATGCTGGATGTAAATTGAAAGCAATTTAATTTGAATTACAGACTTTTTTTGTGCATTGACATTTTTAAGTCATGTCATCACAGTTGTCTAAACATGAGATTTGTTTACTTTTTATAATGTGCTTTATTCTTTTGTGCATCTGATGGTGGGGCGTTGTTTTGAGATTAAAAACTTGTATTGATCTCTCAAGACTTGGAAAACGGTGTATTTAAGGAACAAAAAAATCAATGCAGAATTTTAAAATTTAAAATTTAAAAAATAAACAATGTGTTTTTATATTTATACATAAATGTGTCCGATTTTTGTAAAATATTAAAATGTTTCCTTTATTACAAAGTGGTGTTGATTACATGTGTACTGTATGTGTCACATCCAATAAAAAAATAAAAAGCAGCAAACTACTTGCTTGCTTATTATGTTATCTACGAATAGAGTTTACCACCTTAAAAAATCGATATTAATCGAACAGGCAGCCTTAAGGCGTAAGTTGGGGTTTGGTCTCTTCTTCTAGGCCACGCCTTCTTATAAGGACTAAGTGAAATGTTTTTCTCGGGAAACATTGATTAGAGAATCACTGTAGGGTTGCTCTGTGTACGTGTGAAATGTCACGCTGGGGGTGGGGGGGGGGGTCGGGCTTTACACGTGTGTAATGTCAGAGAAGGGTCGGGCTTTACGTGTGCTAGGTGTGTGTGTGTGTGGGGGGGGGGGGGGTGGGGCTTCACACTTTTGCTTAGCTGGGCCAGGTGTGGCACACCCGCCACAACTCTTACCTTCATGTTATTGTTATTGATCGGTGATAGAACGCCGACTAGTTTAAACTGACAGTAAGGATAAATAATCGAAGCGTTCCGCAGATGCATTTTGAAATAGCGGCAACTTATATGGTAAACGTGCATTATTCCTCATGGATTAAAAACAATCAGCTATTTTGGGTTTATTTCCTTCTAAGTATTTCACTATCTTTCTTTTATTTCTTCTAGATCCTGTAGATGTGGTCGTCCATAATAAAATTCAAGTTACTTCCCCTATTCGTCGATTTTTTTCAACGTTACATGTGTACGTAAAGTCGTAAGTTCTAATCTACTGAAAGAGCTGAACGATGGATCTAGAAGGGTTGCCACATTCAAAGAAAGCTAAACGAGAATCTGACATAGTTTCACTAAACGAATTGCAAATGTGTACCACATTGAGAACCCATCCTCTCATTACGTTGCCATTAGATACTCCACCAGGAACCATACCATTCGAACGCCTACCGTCAGAGTCCCAACCACTAGGAACCCAACCATCGGAAACCCTATTGTCAGAAACCATACCGTCAGTAGCCCTGAAGTCGGAGAACCTACCGTCAGAAACCCTACCATCAGAAACTATAACGTCAGAGGCCCAACCTTCGGGAGCCTTGCCGTCACAAACCCTACCATCGGGAGCCCTACCATCGGGAACCCTACCATCGGGAACCCTACCATCACAAACCCAACCATCGGGAACCCTACCATCGGGAACCCTACCATCACAAACCCTACCATCGGGAACCCTACCATCGGGAACCCTACCATCGGGAGCCCTACCAACCGTTGAAGAAAGTGAAAAAATTGCTCCAGTTTCAGACAATCAAATTGAACCACACGGTGAACCAGCTATTCCACTTCTACATAGTAAAGGGGAACCGAATGCCACAGCTTTAGACATTCACAGGGAACTTAATACCATAGCTGTAGATATTCAAATGGAACCTAATACTTCCGGCTTAGGTATTGGCAGTGAGACGTCTATCCAACCATTAAATATTGAAATCAAGCAACACACCCTACATTTAAATCTTCAACACGAACAAACTTCATCAGCGTCAAATGAACAAGGTATCCCTAATCCACCTAAATCAGCAGTAATTGAACAAGGTATCCCTAATCCAGCTATTGAAGCAGCAGGTGTACAAGGAATCGATAATCCAGCTAATCCAGCAGTAATTGAACACGGTATCCATTCTCCAGTTATTATAGCAGCAAGTGAACTAGGCATCAATAATCCAGCAGTAAATGAACAAATTATTCATCATCTAGCTAATCCAGAAGTAATTGAACAATATATCCCTACTCCAGCTATTGAAGCAGCAGGTGAATTAGGCATCAATAATCCAGCAGTAAATTTACAAGGTATCCCTAATACAGCGACCCATTCATCAGCAGACGACAACGACGATCTGAGGGTGTTCAGGTACTACCTCAAGGCCAGCTGTGGGGTGAGTCTGAAGGACTGTTTTCTGGGCCTGAGGAACAGTCTAGGTCAGTCACCTCTGGACATAGCCAGGCAGTTGAACGACGTGAAGGCATTCCAGATCCTAAAGCAAGCGGGGTTTCTGTATGTCTCATTTATGTACCATCTTTACAAAGTATTATAATTAACAGCATTTATTTTTTAATACTATTTTAAGCACAGCCGTAACTGTTTTGAGAAACATAGCCAATGCAAAGTTAACATTTTATTGTTACAGTTAAGCATTGTGAACGTGGTGTTTGTATTTTAAAAGTATTAAGTTCATTTTTGCTCGTTATCATAATTACATTTTGAAAGTTTTAATAACTTTCAATTTTTTTTCAACGATATTTTAAATTAAATAATTAATAATTTTTGTATAAAGATTGATTTATTTTTAAATTTTACCTTCCTTCTAATTAAAAAAAAAAACTTTCTTATAAAAACTTGGCATTATTTTATCCAAGATCCCGTGTGGACAAAGAAGTGAGCGCGGACCTCCCAGGAAACATTACAGTGAGACAGATCCTCAACACAGCAAAGTACGGGTGTGTAGACTTCCTGAAAGAGGTCTTGCGTGCCCTGTGTGTGGGTGTGGATGTAAGTAACAGCGAGGGGAAGACAGCTTTGATGCTGGCCATTGAACAGGAGGAGGCTATAGCAGCAGCAGTACTGAGTGAAGTGGCAAGACCAGAAGACAAGACTTGTAAGACAGAAGATACGTAACATGTGACTTACAATGGCAATATAACATTTTTTACATCTACGGGTGGGGTATGGGATGGACTGTGAAATTTTACACATTGAGAAATATCTTGACAATTTATTTTGTTGGGTTCAAAAACATCCGATCTGGTGGTTTTATTTGTTGTTAAAAAAGAATAAATTAACTTTTTTTTTTTTTAAAAATCATATGTTGGAATGGATTAAACTACGATATTTTTTTTTAAAGGACAATCGTTAGAAATAGAAACAGGTCTTAAAATGTAAGGCTACGAGTGTAAATGGGACTAAAACATAAAGAGACGACAAAAATTTATTGAACTTATTTTTTAACAAATACAAACTATAATTTAATATGTTTTGTATTTTTGCCGTGCGCTGTGTTTTATTTTCATATATCATAATGTTTGTGTTCATTACATATAACTTTTATACAATACAAAAATTAAAATAATACTATTAAAATTTTGATTTGAGATATTTTGTCTTAGATCAACTGTCCATGTTATAATTTGTCCTGATATATTTTCTCCTGGTATCTTTTGTTCGTGAGATCATTTGTCCAGGAGATAATTCGTCCTGAGATCATTTGTCATGGAACCATATATATATATATATATATATATATATATATATATATATATATATATATATATATATATATATATATATATATATATCTATATATATGTTTGTTTTCTTTTGATTTGGTCTGTATAATATATACCTGTTAGTCGACTTATTTTAATATGTTTCAAATAATACCAGAGCTAAATGCTAAATAAAAGTTCCATAATTTAGCCTGAATTGTTTCAGCTGGTAAAGCATTGTCATTTTCTTCGTAATTTATTAAAGGAATGACGTGGTGGAGGGGTAGAGCCTATAAGCACAAAACTCAACGTCTCGAGTTCAGTTCACAAGCACTAGTCTATAGAGCGTACTTGAGTGCACCCAGCCCTGACTGGTAGCAGATTTGGACAGGGGAAGGGGAAGGTGGCTGGGACCATACCATACCTCTCTTGTCGAAGGTGGCTGGGACCATACCATACCTCTCTTGTCGAAGGTGGCTGGGACCATACCATACCTCTCTTGTCTAAGGTGGCTGGGACCATACCATACCTCTCATGTCGAATGTGGCTGGGACCATACCATACCTCTCGAAGGTGGCTGGGACCATACCATACCTCTCTCGTCGAATGTGGCTGGGACCATACCATACCTTTCTTGTCGAATGTGGCTGGGACCATACCATACATCTCTTGTCGAAGGTGGCTGGGACCATACCATACCTCTCTTGTCGAATGTGGCTGGGACCATACCATACCTCTCTTGTCGAGGGTGGCTGGGACCATACCATACCTCTCTTGTCGAGGGTGGCTTGGACCATACCATACCTCTCTTGTCAAATGTGGCTGGGACCATACCATACCTCTGTTGTCGAATGTGGCTGGGACCATACCATACCTCTCTTGTCAAAGATGGCTTGGACCATACCATACCTCTCTTGTCGAAGGTGGCTTGGACCATACCATACCTCTCTTGTCGAAATGTTGCTTGGACCATACCATACCTCTCTTGTCGAAGATGGCTTGACACCATTTAGGAGGGGGGGGGGGGTGACACCAAGGCAAAAAATAGTAAAATATATAGAGAAAAATTTGACGGGGGGGGGGTGTGCAAATCAAAAGTTTAAGGGGGGGTGCAAATCAAAAATTGAAAGTTGGTCCCCGGGAAGAGTCGCTACGCCTCTGGGGGGGGGGGGATGAATGACACCATTAAGTGCCGCACCGGGTGACACCCGACCTCGCTACGCCACTGCTTGACCGCATAGTATAACACAACACAACCCAGTAACACATGTAAGTTGTGTATGTTTTATAGACTGCTGTGTCAGCCGGGGTATTTCCCAGATATTTCCAGAACATTGGGGTGGGCTAGTGTAGGGTGGGCTTGTATAACCCCAACTACTGAACACTTCCTACGTGCCAGCTATCACACAACACTATACATGGACGTGTTTAGCATTATTTATACCACACAGCCCGTAAGTATAGGGGGGGGGGTTAAATATCATAAATCAACATATTAATTTAATTAGCTATTTAAAATTTAAAAGGTAAATAAACAAACAAAAATTACGTTAAATGTATGCTAAATATTGAAAGAATGAAGACCAAAGTATGCCGAATATTGATTTCCGCCTTGTTCGGATTTTCACGAAAATCTTCGGTTGTCTTCTTGGAAAACGTTTCATTTCGAAACTGAATTTGGTGTAAAGTAACTGTTCAAACTGGTTGTTTTTAATATTTATGTCAAAATGTGAAAAAAAACGTGTGCCAAGTAGCACTTGAGGTAAGTGTTTTCTTAAAATATTGGTATAACATATCGTAAGTATAGACATAATGTTTGAATCATTAAATTACAACAACCGAAAAAGTCGAGACTGGCTAGTTTACTTCCCAGATGAAGCATCGAAATGCCAAATAACCCGATTACAGATTACGATTTATTAAATAAAACAAGCCTTTCCTTTAAAATTGTAAAAAATACACACTTCCGTTTAAAAATTGTATCAATATGTAAGACTAGAAATAGATCCTAAATATAGCGACCGGGTGTAAGAGGATCTAATCATGTCTTGTATTTCTATATCGTTTAGTTCGTAGCTAATTTTAGCAACAGATAGTGGAATTGCTGACAGAGTTGTTGAATGTTCGTAGTTCGTTCAATGATTATCTTAGTACCTATTACATACCTTTATTTTAAAGCAATAAATTACTTTTATTCTGCATACTACCATCCTGCCACATGCAGTGTTTTAAGAAAAACCCACACCATATTTATAAACTTAAGGGTGGTTTATTTCAGACTTAATTCAATCAAAATGTATCTGTTCCTTCTGTAATGCTGAATACGTTTAAAATCGTTGCAAAATAAACAACAAAATAAAATGTTATTTGACGTCCACAGTTTTAACTAGCCAAGTAGGAATGGATCCGAATCTCCTACAACCAATGGACGAAGGAGAGTTGGGGGAAACTGTAAATGAAGCGAACTCCACAGAAGACAACGATGGTGAAGAGGACTCCTCAGAAGACAACGATGGTGAAGAGGACTCCTCAGAAGACAACGATGGTGAAGAGGACTCCTCAGGAGACGGTGATGATGAAGAGGACTCCTTAGAAGATGGCGATGTAAACCTCGAAGATATTTTGGGAGAGGCAGATGACGTCAGTCAGCCTGAGATTCCTGATAATGCTGATCTTAAAGTGCTTCGAATCTACATGTTAGCTAAACTAGGAAAACTTGAGGCTATCCTTAAGTTAGGGAGTGACGTCAACTTGACAAACACAGACGGGCTGACAGCTTATGACCTGGCTCAGAGAGATGAGGAAGGTGGGGCAGCTATGGCTCTGCTGGAGGAGGCGGGGGCCAGGTGGGTGTCACATTATCTCGTCTGTGTCGTGTGATATTGGGGATGACAGTTGGAGGGTTGTAAGGGCTCAATTTAGAAGGATGGTTTGTCAGGGCCAAGAGGCGGAGAGTTTTTTGTTGATCTCGGATATAAATGTTAGAAGAATGAAAGTTATCTTGCAGCCCAACAATAAATTTATAATATATACCTATATATATATATATATATATATATATATATATATATATATATATATATATATATATATATATATATATATATATATGTTTGTATGTATGTGTGTGTATATTTTGGTGGGTATTTTTTATATATATGTATGTGTGTATGTATGTATGTATGTGTGTGTTTATTTCGGTGGGTATTTGTTTATACATATGTGTGTATGTATGTATGTATGTGTGTATATTTTGGTGGGTATTATATATATATATATATATATATATGTGTGTGTGTGTGTGTGTATGTATGTATGTATGTGTGTGTATATTTTGGTGGGTATTTTTTTTGGGACGGTGTGGTCGAACAGTAGAGCGCTTGACTCCTACCCTGAAAGTCTCGAGTTTGGATCCCGGGCTCGAGTCCGCACGACGTCCCTGAATTCACTCAGCTCTGATGAGTACCTGACTCATGTCAGTGAAAGTAAAGGCAGCTGGGCATAGTGCTGACCACATTATCATTTAATATGTCGAGGTCACTAAAACAGTTGAACAAGTGAACTCAACTGTATCTTCCCTATGAACCCTACATATTTAAAAACTTACTGTGATTTCAATCGAATAACTTTCTGAACCTGATTCACAGACCACAGCCTACGTGTAATTCGCTGAGCCAGCAAGTAGAGACAGAGCCCGAAGAAAACCTCACAGTCAACCAGATTTACAACGCTGCCAATCATGGCGATCCGGGTTTCTTACGTGCTGTTGTCTTAAACCTTGGTTGTGCCAGCATTGATGCTGTCGACACGGAGAATAAAACAGCTTTGATGCTCGCTGTGTATAATAATGATGTTGTTGCGGTGTCAACTCTTGTACATGAAGGTGCTACTGTGAGTCCGCTGATTCTGGACACCGCCATGCAATGGTGTAACGAAGATATGGTGCAGACGCTTCTTACTTCTTCAGACATTGCCGCAAAGGAGGAGCGGCATAAGCGTTCTGTTGATGAGATCAAAGAACTTATTAAATCAAGCAATGCATGTGAAAATAACAACATACCACGCATTGAGGGTAGTCCTGAGACAACAGAAGGATCTGGAAATATCGAGAACCAGGAAGTAGCGGAGAGTTCTGGTAACTGTGGCTTAAATCATTTACAGGACGATTGTGCTGACAATCCAAGCCTTGTACGTCAGAGGGAAGTTGGTGAAACAAGCAACAATGCAATAAACCCATGCGATGCTTCTAATACAGACCGTTGTGACGGTATCGAGATGCCGAATGTTCCTAGCATTACTGACACGAATCCTGACAACACTGACACTAATCCTGACAACACTGACACTAATCCTGACAACACTGACACTAATCCTGACAACACTGACACGAATCCTGACAACACTGACACGAATCCTGACACCAATCCTAAAAACACTGACATAACGCCTTCTAGATCTGACAAAACCACTAACAACCTTGAAACCAATTCACTCTTTGAGTCCATAGCAAACGGTGACGTAGTCACGCTTCAATACCTTCTTGAAACACATCCAGATCTCAATGCCAGAGACTCTAACAATAGAACTCTGCTACACGCCGCCCTCCAGGCTGGTCAACTTGACATGGTCAAGATTTTATTGACAGCCGGGGCTGACTGTAACGCTGAAGACATTGACGGGAACACGCCGTTAATGGTAGCGTGTGAACGCGGCGTTAGGGAGGCGGTATCTCTTCTTGTCCAGCATGGAGCAGAGGTCACATTCGCAAACAGGAGGGGGGAAACAGCTTTGAGAACAGCCGCTGTACGGTCGGACCTCGCCATGCTGTTTTACTTGGGGTATCTGAGACTACGTTTTGGACATAGGACAGCACTGTCCAGTATTGGCAGGACAGCACTGTCAAGTTTTAGAAGGACAGCACTGTCAAGTTTTGGAAGGACAGCACTGTCCAGTGTTGTCCTTATATCGGTATTAGCTGCCCTGTTTTCATTTGTCTATATTGCTATATGAATGTATACATTTAGTACGAAGAGGTTCAACACAAAATTATGATAAGTTTGTTTGATAAAATGCTTTAGTCTTTCAACGGATATTAAGCAAAAATTAAAGGCATGGGATATGTTGGCCTATGTGATACATTGCCATTTTGTAGACCTATGTGATACATTGACATTAAAAAGAAAACATTTAAAAACCGGTTTTATTTGTAATAACATTTTTTTAAATTTAATAATAATGATATTTAATCCTACTTTTTTAAAAGAAAACTATTTTTTTTTATTTTTACATTGCAGCTGTTTTAGGCTAAAATATAAATCATATAAATGAACTAACCATAGAATTAGAGTTTTAACAATTCGTTTTATTTATGTAGGCAATGGAACAAATGGTCTTTAATGGGGTTTTTAAGATAACTCGCCTTTGTTTGCTAGAAAACAAATTATAAACTATATTTTTATATATATTATAGATATATGTATATTATATATTACATAAAATAACATGATTTTGTGAATAAAATAAAAATATAAATGCAACAACTTATTTATAATATGTTAGAAAAAAAAGAGGAAAATAACTGTTGCTGTTATTATCGATAGCTAAAATTTCAACTTTTTACATTATACGAAAGTTTCAGATGATCTTTAGTAAGAACATTGGCGTATTTTGCTGTAACAAGGTTTCTCATTGTACAGGAAAAGTATTACACTCATTGTGCATTCTAATAGTAAATAGAGACACTCAAAGTTCACTTTATAGTGACGTTCAATGTGTATTTTATTTATGACTGACAATGTACATTTTAAAAGTGACAAAGTCAAATTTAATATTGACACCCAGTGAGCTTTTTGATAGTGACATACTCATATTTTCTTTCAAATGTTTCTTACTGCGGTAATCCCATTTATCACTAAACATCCGAATATTAAACGTTTCATACATTTTTATAAAAAGTGTAGATAAAGTAAAGTTTTATAACTCTTTCCAGAGCCAATGTTAGCATGTTTATTTTAGCTGTGCTCTTATATGCTGTTTTTGCTCCCCCCCCCCTATCTAGCATTAATCACACAGTTATAAAGCTATTTCCTGAATTTTGGGTGAATGTAGGCTATTCAGAATGTACAATTCCTACAAATTATTTATTTTGTTTATTTTACAGTTTCTAAAAAAAAGAATAACATACTATCTAGTGAAAGAATAATCCCTCTAAAATATTCTGGACACACTAAAGCTTAAAGTATTTTAAAAAGTTACTTATAGGTAAAAACTTGATCAAAGCATTGTTTGACGAAGTACATCACATCAAGCAATCAAAATGTTCACGACTACATAACACGTCTATACTAAACATGGACATCAATTAAAAATATCAACGATAACATATCACTCAAAATATGAATGATAAAATTTCAATCAAAATATGATCGATAAAACATCAATCAAAATATGAATGATAACACATCAATCAAAATATGAACGATAACATCATTTAGAATATGAACAATAATACATCCATCATATTATGAACGATAACACATCAATAAATATATGAATGATAACACATCAACCAAAACATTAACGATAACACATCACTCAAAATATGAACTATAACTATAATCAAAATCCCTATCAATTAAAATATGAAGGATGTCTCAACTAATGATCTAAAACTTTAAGCACGGCGCTACCATACAGTGCCACAGCCAGGTAGACCTGCTAGGCGGGTGTAGGCCGCATTTAGAACAATCTGACCTACACGTCATTTAAACATAGGTCTTATGTAACTAGACGAATCCCCGACACATTTCGTATTGACGTTCGATTTCTCATAAACATAAATCAATAAAGGTTTGTGAATACATTTAATTATATCAAGTGGTATCGAATTACTGTAGAACTTGACTTGGCTTACTTTTCCAAATGTGTTGGGATTTTCAGAGAAAACTTTAAACATAGATTACCTTCACACTTGAGAATTCTATAAATACTAGGGTGTGTATCGAATGTTTGCACTACCTAGCGCTTATATGGCTGGGTTTATTGTTTAACAGCTGTTGTAATGTGTGCTACACGATCGTGACAATTCTGTTCATTCAGGTTAGTTGCTTTTTCCAGCATTCAGTTCAGTTGATAGTAGTTGCGATTAAAGACACGTAATTTAAAAGCTAATTACTTGTAATTTTATATGATTAATTAAACCGTGTTATTATATAAATACTTCATTTGTGTCCACCATTTAAACTTTGGGTAAACAAATGTCGTTTTTAATAATATGGGAGGCACCTTAGGTACCTAGAAATGTGAGGGAGGAGGGTTAACTACTTTTTAAATTTATTCTTGCGAATTATGTTAGATTAATATAACTTACGAGCCGACCCGCGGCATATCATATGCCGCTATTTAGTTGTTTTATTTTCTACTTTTCAGTAATTCATAATTTGTGAATTCGACAGTACCAATGCTGCCACTGAAAATATTTGCTTAAAAACACTATCAGTAGGTCGTTAAGAACGATACTACCCCCACCCTCCTTTCCCCCAACCCCTACCCCCAACTTCCTTTCCCCCAACCCCTACCCTACACCCCCCTGTGAAAGCAGCCTCCTCTTAGTTACCTCCCCTAAGTTTAAAATCGTTTTAAACTAAATTATCTGCCCCTAATAGCCGTCACTAGACCCGGCTCTACGAATGTAAACATTTAGCGTGAACCACAGCTCACCAGACCATGTAGGGGTGGGGTGGTAGGGAGCGCGCTTACAGCTTGTTTTCTAGCGTCTCCCAGAAGAGAATTATATATATAGATTTCTAACTGTAAATTTTTTTAAATTAATTAAAAAATAAACTTGTGTTAAGCTACAAAGTGGCCTTTTAAACATGGAGCAAGGCGGTGGAAAAGCGGACGTACAAGAGGCACATGCAGGACAAGAAGACCGTACTAATACGACGGTATGGGTTGGTGATACACGAGAAGACGACTTGTTTGTTGCTGAAGACCTTATGGTAGAGCCGGTTCAAGACCAGATTGAGCCGGTTAAAGATCTTGTGGTAGAGCTGGTTTAAGATCAGGTTGAGCCGGTTAAAGACCTTGTGGTAGAGCCGGACACGGACGCTTTATCAGAGACGGATGAAGACCCGGATGAGGACCTTTCGGTACAGCCGGATGAGGACCTTCCATTGGAACCGGAAAATGATCAAAGTCGACTCGATGTTACTGATACTCCTGATCTAAAAGTATATCGACTCTACTTGCATGCTAAATACAATAACATCCAAGCTGTCCGTCAGTTCGACAGTAACCTCAACATGACCAACTCCCAAGGCCGGACAGCTTTAGACTTAGCTCGTGACGTCATGAGAGATGAAAAAGCCGCACGTTTGCTAGAGGAAGCAGGCGTCAAGTGAGTTACTGTCTCTTCTTTGTCTCCATTCAAAATATTGGAGGGGGGAGGGGGTGCTTTGGCGTATAAGTCCCAGAGCCGAGTTCGTGAATTTGTGTGTTGTATTTGTGTGTTGTGTATGTGTGTATGTGTTTTGCATGTCTGTGTTGTGTAGGTGTGTATGTGTTTTGCATGTCAGTGTTGTGCTTGTGTGTTGTGTTATGTGTGTATGTGTTTTGCATGTCTGTGTTGTGTTATGTGAGTTGTGTTATGAGTGTATGTGTTGTGTTTGTATGTTGTGTGTGTATGTGTGAGTTTTCAAAACATGAACCATTTCAGTTGGAGGTGTCTTCTTTAACTAATTCAATATGATCTATACGGTTGTAAACCCCGAACAACCTACTACCGAGGTTAAATCGTCGTAAATTGCTGAGATTTTTTTGGAATGTATTGGCAAGAGTGTTGTAGTGACTGGGTTATGGAGAGTTGTTTACACCAGATGCTGAGCATTGTAACGACAATATGTTTTATCTAGCAGTAATTTCACAAAATTTCACCCACCTAGGTCTGCGCATGTCAAGCTAAGCGAACAACTGGAGACAGAGAACCAAGAAAATCTCAACGTAAAACAGATTTACAACGCTGCCAAATTTGGCGATCCGGGTACCTTACGTGCTGTTGTCTTAAATCTCGGTGCCAGCATTGATGTCGTTGACACACAGAATAGAACAGCTTTAATGCTCGCTGTGGACGAGAATGAGGTCGTGGCGGCTGCTACTCTTGGACAGGGCCACGCCTCGGTGAGTGAAGATATCCTGGACACCGCTATACGAGGGGGCGGGGAGGATATGGTGCAGACATTGCTGACGTGTGCTGAGATCAGTATGCAGGGTGGGTGTGGAGCGGGGAACGAACAGCCTGCAGCTGTTGATGATATCAAAGAAATGGACCTCTCTAATGATGAAGATGTAGTTGAAGATTTGATAGATATTCAGGAGCCTGAGAGATCTGGAACTGAGAAGTCCCAGGAGGAAAGTGAAAGAATGAACGATGTACAACAGACGGATGATGATAGCGTTGGCTCAATGAATGATGTACAACAGACGGATGATGATAGCGTTGGCTCAATGAATGATGTACAACAGACGGATGATCATAGAGTTGGCTCAATGAATGATGTACAACAGACGGATGATGATAGAGTTGGCTCAATGAATGACGTACAACAGACGGATGATGATAGCGTTGGCTCAATGAATGACGTACAACAGACGGATGATGATAGCGTTGGCTCAATGAATGACGTACAACAGACGGATGATGAGAGAGTTGGCTCAATGAATGATGTACAACAGACGGATGATGACAGCGTTGGCTCAATGAATGACGTACAACAGACGGATGATGATAGAGTTGGCTCAATGAATGACGTACAACAGACGGATGATGATAGCGTTGGCTCAATGAATGACGTACAACAGACGGATGATGATAGCGTTGGCTCAATGAATGATGTACAACAGACGGATGATGATAGCGTTGGCTCAATGAATGACGTACAACAGACGGATGATGATAGCGTTGGCTCAATGAATGACGTACAACAGACGGATGATGAGAGAGTTGGCTCAATGAATGATGTACAACAGACGGATGATGATAGAGATGGCTCAATGAATGATGTACAACAGACGGATGATGATAGAGATGGCTCAATGAATGATGTACAACAGACGGATGATGATAGAGATGGCTCCAGCTTGTTACAAAATTGTGGTGGGGGAGCTACAGAGAAGGAAGAGACAACAGCTAATGACATGCTTAACTGTCACGACATGACCGCTCATTGTCACGTCATGACATCTGATTGTCACGTCATGACATCTGATTGTCACGTCAAGACGGGTGACTGTCACGATATGACTCCATCATGTCATGACAAATCGCCTGCATGTCGCGACAACCCGGCAGCTTGTCATGATACGGCATCTCATTGTTCTGACAACGAATCTACCGTCAGTTCGCCGAATGACCAAGACGATGTCGACGCCGTCAACGATTGCAGCACCCAATGATGCCAAAGTAAAGTAGAATCAAAGACAGCTTGACTAAGGAGTGTCGAAAAATGGGAAGATATGGTGGCGCCACCATATCACTACTAATCGTGTTTTATTTGTTGCTCATCACAGTTGTGAACATTTAATTTAAATAGTCAAACACGTTTTAACTGCTAAAACGATGCTTCACTCTATTAAAGTTTATAATGTATACAATTTAACAGCATAGAGCTGATTTTTACTTTCTCGTATATACGTAGTATAGAGAAAGTATTGTAATCGTGCAAAAAAAAAAATCGAGATTTTTACAGATCTCGATGTTTTACACCTCTCTGATACGGAAAAACATAATTTTGCAATCTTGTCCGTATGTCTGTGTGTGTGTGTGTCTGTGTGTCTGTGTGTCCGTGTGTAAACACGATAACTTGAGTACCGTTACAGCTAGGTTGATGAAATTTCATATATAAGTATTATATCAAAATCGTAGATCCGTATCAACTTTTGAGCGATTTCCGACAACCGGAAGTGGTACTTTTTCTACTATGAATTTTTCAAAAGCCTATAACTTGAGTACTATTTCAGATAGATAAATGAAATTTCACATGTAAGTAAAAGATCTAATTCTCTACCTTCTGTTTAATTTTGAGTAATTTCCGTTGACCGGAAGTAGTAATTTACGCTACTTCCGATTTCTCAAAAAACTAATGTAAATTTTAAAAGTACTAATAATATTGCGCACTATTATGCGCTTTTTTATTTGGCGTTCACTTGGTGTGCAATTAATTTGTCTACGAGATTTTATTCTATTTTTAAAACTTTAAGTATTTAAAATGGATTAAAAATCATGTCTATAGCCCGAGTTCCCATCCCCTGTTATTTTATATACGAATATTCGAGAAAGTTTAGGGGAGATCACACCCGGTTTATTTATTTGGCGTTCACTTAGTGTGCAATTAATTTGTCAACAAGATTTTATTCTATTTTTAAAACTTTAAGTATTTAAAATGGATTAAAAATCATGTCTATAGCCCGAGTTCCCATCCCCTGTTATTTTATATAAGAATATTCGAGAAAGTTTAGGGGAGATCACTCCCGGTTTATTTAAAATTAACATTTTAACTTTATATTAAAACGCTGCATTTCTTATTGTATAGAATATTGTTTAAATTTTTGAATTACTTCAATTCCTAAATTTAAGTGGAATTTAATTTACTTTTTAAAACACACATGGAATATTAATGATTATCAAATATAAATATTGAACATTTTATTTCATTTCTGGAAGATAAATGCTTTGTAATGAGCTGGGTTAAATCAGAACTTAATCAGTTGTGTTATTTTATGCTCGATATGAATCAGAGGCGTAGCGACCCTTCCCGGCGCCCGGGGACATACTTTCAATTTGGCGCCCCCCTCGGGAGCAAATTTTCGATTTGCACCCCCCTCTAACTTTTCATTCGCATCCCCCCCCCGAACTTTCAATTTGCACCCCCCCCCCTCGAACTTTTCATTTGCACCCCCCCCCTCAAACTTTCAATTTGGCGCCCCCCCCCTAAGGTCAGCGCCCGGGGACATATGTCCCCCCCCCCCCGCCCCCCCCCCCCTCGCTACGCCTCTGATATGAATATGATAAAATACATTTTATACCATGAAAGCGATAAACTGTTTCTTTTAAAAAGGTATTTGTGTGTTTAGCTAATCTGACCATGCACTTTTTCTTAAAAAATCGCGTATTACACAGCCCGTTAAAACCACCGTCTTTAGCCTGGCAATTACAGTCTTTATCTTCATTACATTATCCCCCACCCCTCCCTTGCATGTAATGCTTTCTCCCCTATATAAGATACTGAAAATCAATCGTGCTAT
This sequence comes from Physella acuta, assembly GCF_028476545.2. Classification (NCBI taxonomy): domain Eukaryota; kingdom Metazoa; phylum Mollusca; class Gastropoda; family Physidae; genus Physella; species Physella acuta. Next base: position 174,370 of record NW_026732027.1, read on the forward strand.
ATGCAAACATCAAATCTTGGGTTTCAATCTCAATTACACATGTTCCTTGATTTTTCGTCGTTCATTTTAGTTTAATAGGATAACACTTCACACACGTAAAAAAATAAAGTGAAATACTTTATTTTATTAGTGAAGAACGCCAATTGATAGTGCTAGAAAAAGCCAAAGAATTACTTGTGACAACTCCAGCTTTCTAATGTGCCATAATTCACTGCTCTAAGCAGATAATCCGCCACAAATTAACGTTAGGTTGAAATTTTTAGTCTTTAGTCCCTATTTTTAGCGCAATTTCCATTCTGGAGAATTGCGTTTATTAATTAACTCGTCATTTCTGGGAATGGATGGATGAATGAATGAATGAATGAATGTATGGATGAATGTGTGTCCGGGCTTTAAGTCGTATCTTCTCCTCAACGAAGCAATATCGATGACTAGTTCCAAAAGCAATTATGTTAAGCAAGTTACGAGAATGAGCATAGGCCATAAAAATTCCGGGTTTCTTTCATGTATTTCCCGGAAAAGCCAAAAAACCTCGAAAAAATTAAGTTTTTGGCCCATATCTCGGCGACCAGACCATTTAGCGACTTGAAACATGTACCAATCGATTCCTGCCATAATTTAGAACAATATTGCCGAAGAAAGTTTTCAAAAATATCCTCTCTTTCGGTCACAAATTTTAAAATTACATAAACACCTACAAACCGATCGTTCTTCTAGCTTGAACGTACCCCAGCATTATACGTCAGAGCTATTTTTAGATAACATAAGGAAATTGCGCATAAATGTCACTAGACTTTTTTAATTAACTTGTTTTTATTTTGAACTTTTATGTTCAACTAAAACAGTTAACATAAAACATTTGCTTGTAAGCAATTGTCTGTGGTAACATACATACATAGTAGAATAGTCAGAACATAGTTATTTTACATAGATTTCATCACATTTTGTACATTAAAAGAAACGAGCTGACCAGCGTCGTAGCATACGCCGCTATCAACTTGTTTTATTTCCTACTTATCAACAATTAATAATTTGTGAATTCGACACTATCCCACCCCCCACGGTGTTTATGTTTATTTGAATGTATAGTACCGACAGGTTAGGGGTGGGTAGGCGTGTAGCTATCACGGGGTGTGGGGATACAGTGGAGTTTTAAAGGTCAAAATTTGGTTAACAGTGTTCTGATAAAAGAGTTCAAATAAGGCCGTACATGTTATTAAAGTTAACAAAACAACTGTAAGTATTAATTTAGGGATAATAAAATGAATACAAAAGGAGGAGGGGTCATTTGGGTAGTTTTGTACTTTGTGGACCAAAGTACCGTACATATATAATAATAGTAAAATAGTGTCAAATGATGACTTTACAATGTTCGTTTGTAAGCTGTAAAAATAAAACAATACACTAATAAGCAACAATAGGAAACTGAGTGACAAATGATAAATGATGCGAAACATGGTGGGGACATGGGGATTGTGGGGGGTGGGAGTCAAATTAATGTTGTTAGAAATGTATTTGGATAATACATCATTTTCAGTATTTAAAATAGTATTTCAACACAGGGGTGGGGTCGTGGGGACGAAGGGGATGCAGTAATGGGGGCAATATGATATTGGGGTCATGAGGTTGAGGTTCGGGGAAGGTGTGATGAAAGGGGATGTGTCGGTTAGGATCAGGCGGGCAGAGTTTCTCCCCCCCCCCCCCCTCCCCGAAAAAAAATCTACCGCCCCCCCCCCCCCTGAACGAAATGAAATTTATATAATTTATATAGAAAATATATACTTTTAACAGTGTCCGCCCCCCCCCCCCCCGAAGAAAGTCTACCGCCCCCCCCCCCCCCCCCCCCCCGAAAATTTCAAGTGCCCCCCCGGAGAAATAAGTCTAGAAAAAACACTGTAGGCGGGCCAGGTGGCCAATGCAGCGTAATATGTCCTTTACGTTGTGGTCTTGCTAATTATGGTATATGTGTTTGAGTGCTGACATTGCCGAGTCGTCTACAATAAATCAAGTCTAGTGCGTGTCCCGTGAACTGTACCTTGTCGTGTTTTGCTTTTATTCTACTGTTCCAAATAGTCTGTCTATAGATAGCTACCGTTCTTACTTTTTGCTCTAGGTCTCTAGGTTCGTCCTGTCTCTGTGTTTAGGGATTTTGTTTAGAGTTGTAGTCACTTTTTTTTTTTTTTTTGTATTTGCAAAACTTTAATTTGACTATTTCCCATATTAAAGATACTGATAATATTGTGGCTGAATGTCAAGAATGTAACCTTTTTTATTGATATCCACTTGGTTCATGTGAGATTTTTGTTGGTTTGTTGTGACCATTTTCAGGTTTTTACTTAGGTGATTTGCCCTGTCTTATTTTTTTCTCTATTTTTTTTCCCGCCTCAGACATGTAATTTACAGCGTCGTTGTGTGTTCGCTTTAGTATTACAGTTTTCATCATCGGCTTGTGAGGACTGATACAGATTTACAATAGTAATATTTCTTTCTTACTTGTAGCCTACTTTTATTCATTTAAGATGGTTTACTTATACATAGATCTAATACAAAACGTCTAAATATAAAAAAAAACACCTGAAAATGTAAATGTGTAATTAAATGATGATTCAAGGGATTTTTTTTTTTAGGTTTTTAAGTAGAGCTGAAATAAATTTGGGATTACAGAGAATTAAAATGATACAAATTTTAAGCAATCGGAAAAGTTATATTATTACAATGAAACACATGAAAGCAAACATTCTTCCCTTTCAAACATCTATATCTATACAGTCCTCAAACAGTTCTAACTTTATTTTTTAGTTTTTTATTAATTCAATTGTTTTAAACATTTAAATCAGTAATAATAATTTATTTGTTAGAGTTGTTGTCCCTATTCAGGGATCCAAAATTAAGACTAAGTCAAGGCGATCTGTGTTGCACGATATTAGCGGTGAGTAATCCAAGTATCCGAATAAAACTCGAAAGAAAGCTAAGGCTTTTGCTTTCAACACTAAGTGCATTTTAATATATTTTCTTAAATAAAGCAATATTTTGAACAATCTTAAAATTAATATATTATTATGTGTTTTTAAAATAATACAATAAATTAAAAATATATTCTTTAGTTATATCTGAAATATCATATTCGAATTAAAGTATTTTATTAACAAGTTACCTCCCTTGGACAAATTTTTGATATGTGGCCTGGGTAGTAGCAAGGGAGGGAGGAGGGGGGATAGTTAAACTATATTTTAAATACAAATTTAATTTTTTTCATATTTTGATCACGCGAGGGTGCACTGCAACCAAATCTAAATTTAAAAATAAACGAGTACAAAAATGTCACAAGTGATGAAGGTGAGTATGTTAATGTTAAGGTCTTGTCAAATATTACATCATATTATACAGGCAGTTCTAAAGGGATCATACCAATTGGAAGGTCGAAAAAGGAATTTGTAATGATTTTTTTTTCGGTCTAAATTAAAACACAAAAAGGTAGAGTTTTGTTATGAGGCTACTCATTGTTCATAGAATATCTCAGTAATAAGTAGATATTGTTGTGTTGTCTTTTTTTTGTTTAAATTCGATGTATTTTTTATTATTAAATATTTCAGGAAACTGAACTGTTTTTTAAAGCATTTTAAAACATTTCAATTAATAACTACTAAAAAGTAGGAAATAAAATAGATATAAAAACTGTTACTATAAAGAATTTAAAGAATGAAAATAACACAACTGTGCGAGTAAATAAAACAAACTTGCTTAACTTATTCAAAGCATTTGGACGCTCATAAATTATCTTACACATTTAAGCGATCAATGCTTTGATACCAGTGGCGTAGGCAGGCGGGGGGGGGGGGGGGTTAGGGGGGGGGTCATATGACCCCCCCCCCCCATAGACCCCTCGGTATATATATATAAAGTATGAGGCGGGTGCAAATCGAAAGTTTGATGTTGGGGTGGGGGGGGGGTGCAAATCGAAAGTTTGTCCCCGGGTAAAAATTGAAACCTCCCCTTGAGACGATCCTGGCTACGCCACTGTTTGATACAGTGGTGTCGCAGAGTTGGGCGGGATTGCTGCGGTCCACATCGGGTGCCATCATTTTAGAGGGGGACACCAAACCAAAAAATCGTAAACGTTTCTGACAAAACCATGTTTTATCCAGAAAAAAATAGTGAAATATAAGGGGAGGGGGTTGAAATCATGCCAAAATTGCTAAATTGTTTGAGCGCGGGGTGGGGGTGGGGGAGGGGCAGAGGCGTAGCGATCCCTCCAGGCGCTCGTGGACAAAATTCAATTCGCCCCCCCCCCCTCATATATATATTTTTTAAATATTTTTAATTAAAAATAGCGGCTAAAATCAGCTTATTTTGGCGCCCGGGGACATGTGTACCCCCCTCGTCGGTACGCCTCTGGGTGGGGGGGGGGGCGACAATCTAGAAATAGTACTGATTTTATTCAAGAAAGCCAGTTTAATTAGGTAACTGGTTTATTTTTGTCCCGGTTGTCAACATCATTTGACCTAAAACCACGTCAAGTTTACTGTAGTAGAGATAGACATTACAATAAGCCATGTGATCGACGATAGCTTCAATCTGCAATTTATGATCACATTGCATTCTCAAAGTTTCTACAAACTAAAACCTAAAGTCTATTTCATCTAGACATACGTATTGTTGTATTAGTATTTAGCACGTAATGTAATCCTATATCTTTAAAGTCTGTTTTTCATGATCACATTTTGCCGTATGACTTGTTTCCGATGTTTTAGATTTCAGCATTGTTATCAAAGCTGATAAACTAATGACTAATATTATGGGAGTTTTTCCTATGAGCTTCGCGGAGTATGTGTCGTTGATAGTGAAACAATTACAACACTTACAACACAGCTCACAGCACAGCGTAACACAGGTGACCTACGACACAAAAAGGTAAAGTTTTGTTGTGAGGGGACTCATTGTTCATATTATATCTCACTAAGGTATTGTGTGTTGTGTATTTACAACACAGTTAATAGAGTGCGCTAGGCTACCTTTGTTCGAGTAAATATAAAATACCTCTGACACAAGTAGGTTTTGCTATATGGTAAAACTATTTTTAAAATGTTGATATTTTAAATTTGTTGATATTCTTTGACACTTCTATAGATCAAAACTTGAAAAATAACCCACTTGAATAAAAAAAGGTTATCAAATAATCAAGTTTGTTTTAATCTAAAATATTTTCAATTTTTTTATTTGATTAGTATAATATACTTTGATCCGATACATTTTTTAAAGCAGAAAGAAAAGTGTATAGGCCTATACAATATTAGAATACAATTTTAAATCGTCTGATTTATATAACTAAATTCTATGATGTTTCTGTTATCTGACTGTCAATTTGGTAAAAATTTGTTTTATAATATCAACATTAAATTAAAGCAGAAAGAAAAGTGTATATACAATATTAGAATACAATTTTAAATCGTATGATTTATATAACTAAATTCTATGATATTTCTGTTATCTGACTGTCAATTTGGTAAAAATTTGTTTTATAATATCAACATTAAATTAAAGCAGAAAGAAAAGTGTATATACAATATTAGAATACAATTTTAAATCGTATGATTTATATAACTAAATTCTATGATATTTCTGTTATCTGACTGTCAATTTGGTAAAAAATTGTTTTATAATATCAACATTTAATTGTCACAATCTAGTATGGGATCCCATAATCTCAAGTAGTTCACTATAACAACTCTCCAGTCATTACTCTATAGTCTGTCACTACCGCTTCAATTCTGACACACAGCAAAAGTGTCTTGTTTTCACAATTATCATTTCCTCCTTTACATCTGTCACAGCAGGCGCCAATCATGGAAGAACAAGGCACCCTAGCACCAGCAATCTTCGTCATGGGGATGGGATTCCTCATCCATACAATTGCTATGGCGACCCCATACTGGGTGCAAATGGGAATGGCCAACGCTGGACTGTGGGCATCATGCGTGCTGGAGACATGTGTAGCATACGTCGAGAAACCAGGTAATTTTATGATTTTAATGACATTTTTGTATCAGATGATTAGATACGTTGAGAAACCAAATAATTTGATAATTTTAATTACATTTTTACTTTCTCGTATATACGTAGTATAGAGAAAGTATTGTAATCGTGCAAAAAAAAAATCGAGATTTTTACAAATCTCGACGTTTTACACCTCACTGATACGGAAAAACATAATTTTGCAATCTTGTCCGTATGTCTGTGTGTCTGTGTGTGTGTGTATGTGTGTGTGTGTGTAAACACGATAACTTGAGTACCGTTACAGCTAGGTTGATGAAATTTCATATATAAGTATTTTATCAAAATCGTAGATCCGTATCAACTTTTGAGCGATTTCCGATAACCGGAAGTGGTACTTTTTCTACTTTGAATTTTTCAAAAGCCTATAACTTGAGTACTATTTCAGATAGATAAATGAAATTTCATATGTAAGTAAAAGATCTAATCCTCTACCTTCTGTTAAATTTTGAGTAATTTCCGTTGACGGGAAGTACTAATTTACGCTATTTTCGATTTCTCAAAAACGCATCTAAATTTATAAAGCACTAATAATATTGCGCACCATTATGAACATCTTTATTCGGCGTTCGCTTGGTGTGCAATACTTTTTTCTATGAGATTCTATTTTATTTTTAAAAGTTTATGTATTTAAAATGGATTAAAAATCATAACTATATCCCGAGTTCCCATCCCCTGTTGTTTTATATAAGAATATTCGAGAAAGTTTAGGGGAGATCACTCCCGGTTTATTATATCAGATGATTAGATATGTTGAGAAACCAAGTAATTTGATAATTTTAATGACATTTTTATATCAGATGATTAGATACGTTGAGAAACCAAGTAATTCGATAATTTTAATCACATTTTTAAATCAGATGATTAGATATGTTGAGAAACCAAGTAATTTGATAATTTTAACGACATTTTTATATCAGATTGAGAAACCAAGTAATTTGATACTTTTAAATACATTTTATATGAGTTGATTAGATACGTTGAGAAACCAAGTAATTTGATACTTTAAATGACAATTTTATATGAGATGATTAGCCTAGACTGAGAAACCAAGTAATTTGATAATTTTAATGACATTTTTATATCAGATGATTAGATACGTTGAGAAACCAAGTAATTTGATAATTTTAATGACATTTTTATATCAGATGATTAGTTACACTGAGAAACCAAGTAATTTTATAATTTTGATGACATTTTTATATCAGATGATTAGATACGTTGAGAAACCAAGTAATTTTATAATTTTAATGACATTTTTATATCAGATGATTAGATACGTTGAGAAACCAAGTAATTTGATAATTTTAATGACATTTTATATCAGATGATTAGATACGTTGAGAAACCAAGTAATTTGATAATTTTAACGACATTTTTATATCAGATGATTAGATACAAATTAAACAAAAAAGACAGTGCAGGGAAGTTCTTAAAAATAGAGAATGATATTTATATGAATTAAGTTGTATTATTAAAATACATGTAAATACTTAACCTGTGGGTACGAGATGGTGGTCGCGTAGTAGAGTAGGCCTACACGATTGCTAACCACGAAGTCTCGAGTTCAATTATCAACCTCGAGTGTGTAGGACGTCCTCCCCCCCACGAAATTTTTTTACCGCCCCCCCCCCCCCCCGAAAGAAATGTAATTTATATAATTCATATAGAAAATATATACTTTTAACAGTGTCCGCCCCCCCCCCCCCCCCGAAGAAAGTTTACCGCCCCCCCCCCCCCCGAAAATTTCAAGTGCCCCCCCGGAGAAAAAAGTCTGGAAGAAACACTGATTCAGCTTTAAAGAGTACCTTACAGCTGTAACGGTACTCAAGTTATCGTGTTTACACACGGACAGACAGACAGACAGACACACAGACAGACACACAGACATACGGACAAGATTGCAAAATTATGTTTTTCCGTATCAGTGAGGTGTAAAATGTCGAGATTTGTAAAAATCTCGATTTTTTTTTGCACGATTACAAGACTTTCTCTATACTTCGTATATACGAGAAAGTAAAAAGGCTCAATATTGTGAAGATAGAGCAATCCCTTCAAACACAGGAGCCACATACATAGGTGAACTCTCTCTCTACCGGTTCGAAAGGGAACTAAATCTTTAAATCTGTTTCCTTGACATCACAGGGGGATGTCAACTTCCCGGTAAAAGGCAGGATTATGATTGGTTTTAGCGAGTTAAACAGGTTTTGTTTTGTAATAATATGAGGTGTGAGCGGGTAAGGAAAACATTCCGACAAATAACCTTTTTAAATATATGCTGGAAAACTGTTCATTGGATAAAGCTTACAACCGATAGTTCGCTAAGGGAGACAAGCCAAATAATTTAACAAAAAAGTAGTTGTGTTCTCTTGACGCATTGTGTTTTTATGAGACATAAAGAATAAAATGAATGAAATTTAATTGATAACCAATCAATATACTGGTTTTTCTATACGCTTTAGGTTTTACCTTTTTTCAACTACAAAATCTATTTTACAATTAGAACCAAATTGAGACATGAGTTTATATTTCGTATTTAAACCCACAAAGGAATATACATCTCACTGCCCTCAGTCAAAATGTAGTTGTTGATGCCAATCTCTCGTTTCTCTGCTGTTACAGACTGGATGATGGCGTGTGAGGCCTTCTCTGTTGTTGGTACCATCTTCGGCGCTGGAGCTCTGGCCTTCACCACCGTCAACTTCTGCAACGATTGTTTCCGTCGTCCGCAGAACGCCAGACTTGCCGGCTTTCTTCTGGGCAGCAGCATCTTAGCGTGTAAGTCTTTGTTAGCGTGTAAGTCTTTGTTAGCGTGTAAGTCTTTGTTAGCGTGTAAGTCTTTGTTAGCGTGTAAGTCTTTGTTAGCGTGTAAGTCTTTGTTTGCGTGTAAGTGTTTGTTAGCGTGTAAGTCTTGTTAGTGTGTGAGTCTTTGTTAGCGTGTAAGTCTTTGTTAGTGTGTGAGTCTTTGTTAGCGTGTAAGTCTTTGTTAGCGTGTAAGTCTTGTTAGTGTGTGAGTCTTTGTTAGCGTGTAAGTCTTTGTAAGCGTGTAAGTCTTTGTTAATGTGTGAGTCTTTGTTAGCGTGTAAGTCTTTGTTAATGTGTAAGTCTTTGTTAGCGTGTAAGTCTTTGTTAATGTGTAAGTCTTTGTTAGCGTGTAAGTCTTTGTTAGCGTGTAAGTCTTTGTTAATGTGTAAGTCTTTGTTAGCGTGTACGTCTTTGTTAGCGTGTAGGTGTTTGTTAGCGTGTAAGTCTTTGTTAGTGTGTAAGTCTTTGGTTGGGTGTAAGTCTTTGTTAGTGTGTAAGTCTTTGTTAATGTGTAAGTCTTTGTTAGCGTGTAAGTCTTTGTTAGCGTGTAAGTCTTTGTTAGCGTGTAAGTCTTTGTTAGAGTGTAAGTCTTTGTTAGCGTGTAAGTCTTTGTTAGCGTGTAAGTCTTTGTTAACGTATTCCTTTTTGCTAGCGTGTAAATCACTGTTGACATCTTAGCGTGTAAGTCTTTTTTAGCGTGTAAGTCTTTGTTAATGTGTAAGTCTTTGTTAGCGTGTAAGTCTTTGTTAGCGTGTAAGTCTTTGTTAGCGTGTAAGTCTTTGTTTTCATTTAAGTCTTTGTCAGCATCATAGCTTGTTAATCTTTGTGAGCATGTAAGTCTTTGTTATCAAATTTTATTGCAATTTTAGTAGAACAAGTGCTTCGCATTGTGAAATATTACGTTTATTTATTTAGTATTTTCTTTTCTTTATTTATTTAATAACGGTAACAATAGCAGGCACGGAGGCCTTTTTTTCACATTGGCCGTTTTAAAATAAACAAATAATACAACAATTTAATAACAGTAAAATATCATTAAAATGTAATAATGTTTTGGGTGTGTGTGTGGTATCATTTTACATCCGATGTTTTTCATCTTTCTAATGTACAGAATTATCAACTTTTGCTGTTATCAGATTATCATCAAAAAGCATACTGTTGTTCACTTTGCACCTAGACTATCATTGTAACAGTATGCACTCACAATGCCCTATAACAGCCCTAGTGAAATAAATCTCTAACCCATCTCTCATATTTCTACCTATAGTCGCCTGTATCATGACGTGTATCGGTATCTTCGCTGGATACGCCAACTACGGATCTTCCTTGAGTTTCTCTTTCTACATGTCGTCATGTGGTGGAGTGTTGATGGTTATGGGAGGCATCATGGGATACGTCATCGTTAGGCGGTGTGGATATTAAACTAATTAATTAACAATTCTTAAAATACCCGGCAAGTTGTGTATTATTGTATGCAAAATTAAATATCTACATGGTAATTAGTGTATTTTTTATTCTGTTGCCTTATGAACAATTTTTTTTCATAATTTTATACATTACGTGTAATAATACGTTTAAGTGTGCTCTACATGTGGTTTGATTGTTTTTACCTGACATTACCAACAACAAATACAAAGCAAAACATAAAGACGACACATTTACAAAGAAAAAAGGCACAAAAACTGGCTTAAATACTAGCACCAATTAATCAAACGCAATGGCTATGAACAACTACATAAATAAAATAATGACACTTGAAAACCAACTGGACAAAAATGAAACATTTTTATCCTGAAAGTGTGGCGTCTATTAAGGTATAAACGACCACGTTGAAAGTAGATTCAGCACGGCCAGATACGCCTCTGAAAGTTTATGGGAGGGTGTGGTTAAAAGTTGGTGCTAACCTTGCTCTCAGGCTCTTGTTTGTACGATATACCAGACAGCTCTAATGGTTACCTTACCAGGTTACAGCTAGGGAAAGTAAAGGCGGCTGGGCATAGAGCTGGTCTCTTCTTATGCCGAGGTCACTGAAACAGGTGAACTCTGCTTCACAAACTACATGGACCGTAGGTTCGGAGATAAATTCATGACGAAAAGCTTCTGGGAAACCCTAATGCATTGTAAAGAAACAAAAAGCTTGAAAACTTTTGCACAAATGTCAACTCTGTTTTTCTGTATGGTTTAGTGACATGAAACTAAACAGAAATGTTGTGCACAAATGTCAAATCTGTTTTTCCCTATGGTTTAGTGACATGAAACTAAACAGAAACATTAACTCACATTAACTAACAAGCACCTGGGTATTTATATGTTGATCTATTATATACGTCTTGACTTGAAGGTAAACTTGTTTGACAAGTACCAGTGGAATACAAAATAAGAGAAAGGAAGTTTGGTGGATTGGGCACTAGAAAGACAGTCTATAAAACCACTGGGCATGTGTTGAAATGGACCCCCCCCTCCACATGAAGACGTTGGAGAGAATAAGAGTGCAGTAGAAAATATCAAACTGGCCTAAAATTAACAACTATACACACACACACGCATATATATATATATATATATATATATATATATATATATGTGTGTGTGTGTGTGTGTGTGTATATGTATATATATATATATATATATATATATATATATATATATATATATATATACATATACATACATACATACATACATATATATATATATATATATATATATATATATATATATATATATATATATATATATATATATATATATATATAAATGTTTATTAAAAATTAATATATATTGAGTTGTTTGTATTTTTATTTTCAATAGTGTGAAGTAAAACTATTTTAAGAAATGTTTGATTTTAAATATCAATTTTTGTTTGTTACTTCCCATTTGTGAAGGAAGTAATACTAGGGGGGAAAAATAAAAATATGTTATAAAAAGTCGTTAAAAGTCATTGAAGTTCTGTTGTAATAAAAATATTTTTAATGACATTACAAAATATACATATTTTATTTCTGGTGCTATTATTTATGTTTAAATTATCTTTAATAGTTTTCTTTAGAATTATTGTTTGAATCGAGTTAAAATAGTAAACTATTAAGTGTGTAGCATTTCTAATCTGCGTTTATTATCTACCAATTTGAATTTGATGTTTGTACATCTGAATCAGTTATAAATTTTAGTAATGACTTTGAGTTCCATCATCTCTCAAGTATTCATCTTTCTCAGCGTGGTAGCTCTCAAGAAGATGGATACTATAAAGCTGTTTCTTATGTTGTCTCGCCCTAAATTGTTAAAGGAATTAACAAAGAAAATTAAATCTTATTGATGAAAAAAAAAATTTAAAAAAAAAAAAGAATCAGTTATGAAGCCACCGGCCGTGGGAGTATGGTCGCTCTACTTCTCATACTGATGTATCATTCCTAATTTTTTTCTGAGTTTAATTTCTTTCTATTTATTTGTGAGTTTAAGTTACTTTTTATTGTTAAGTTTACTTTCTTTTTATTTCCGTTTTTTTTCTTCTTTATTTTTAATGAGTTTAATGTCTTTCTTTTTATTTCGGAGTTTAATGTCTTTCTTTTAGTGGAATCTGAATTACAGGTATGTTAAAACTTATTTAGCAAGAATCGAACTAAAGCCTATGATCTTATTGGATCTCTAACCTTCTGGGTCGCAGTAAAGTGCTCTGCCACGCGTCCTCAATATTATGTAAACAAACGCTCGAATAAGGAAGCAAGAACAATGAGTTCCGATGTTGTTCCTGTCATTTACTTGTATACTTCTTGATGTTTCTAGACACTTTACTCTCATTTGTCTCCTTGTAAATGGAACTCTGAAACTCAGAATACGTGTCGTCACGCCAATCAGCCTTACCTTCTCCGAGGTTTTAAACGACATCACAAAGCGGAATAAATAAGGCTAAATGAATCGCTATGCTTCAAGGTATGTCTTGTCATTTCCTTATTTAGACACCCCCACGCAGGAGAGAATGTGCTTAAATGTATTTACTTCTTCGTTCTTAATTGTAATATTGAAGCGATTTCCTCCAACACAATTAAATACCTATTACCTCTAGAAACGTTGAGCATTATACGGCTCATTGACTTAAACTAGCTTAGTTTTTGGATTGGCTTTTGTACATCCAAGAACAAACTACAAGCCAGCAGTAGTTGTTTGATTTCCTTTCTCTCCTAGATGTGCTGCTGTCCTCAGCTAACGAGCCTAATCTTCCCGGGAATTTGTTTACAACTTGAAAACTTTGAATGACACTTTGACTGCCGATATGACTTTGATGGTGTGTCTTTCCTTGACTGTCCACGTGACTTTGACTGACCATGGGGTATTGTGACAGACCTCATGATTTTGACATTGTCAAGTTTTTTTGACACACCATGTAACTTAGAAAAATCACGTGACTTTCCGAGACCCTGCTATCCACCGACAGTAAAAAAAAAAGTTCCCTTTTAAACCTGATGAAGTAGAGTTCGCCTGTTTCTGTGATCTTGGCATATGAAGGGATAGTGACGTCAGTACTATGCACAGCCGTCTTTACTTCTACTGACTTGAACCCTGATTCGAGCTCTCTACCGCTAGGCCACCCCGTCCCCCTGACAGTGCTCATGTCATAAAGCCCTCAGTTGCCAAACGTCAGTGTAGCCCTGTACACAGATAACATCTTATATCTTCCTTACATTTTCACGAGAGTTATCTCCCCTGTCGTGTACTTTGTGACGAAGTGTAAATGTGAAATATAACCAGCAATTTTAGCAACCAAAGTACGCGACGCGAGACATTAGTATCTTACGCCTAGGCTAAATTTGGTCGCGTTTTCAGAATTGTCTTCCTTGACATACTCCTTTTTACTCCTTGTGGAGCATTGGGCCTCAATCATAACCTTTGTGTGAGTAGAGGTTTTTTTTAAATGAATATATTGGAATAGAAATCAGTCATATACGGGGATCCATTTCTTCATTTAGCTTTGCAATACCTCTTGTATTCATACACTATACAACGACACAATGCCAAGTTAAAATATCATTACAGTTTATTTACACTTAACACATGCACAAATCATTCTACTTAGTGTTTAACTACAGTAAAATAGCGTTAAATAAGCTAGAGGTAAAAGCTGCTTTCACACAGTAAAAGGCGTGTTTTTGCAACTAGTTTTAAAATATAACCACAACTTTTAAGCAGCTGTCTGTATTCTTAAAAATAAACTATCAACAAATTAATCGACATTAAACAAAACTAAACCTACAAAAATAACTAACCAAAGTAAAAACACCATTTTGAAACAGCACACAGCTATTGAGAAACAACACACACTAGATCAGGGGATCTCCAAACTTTTCAGCCTGCGGGCCGCATTAACTATCAAATATAACTTCGGGGGCCAGAGTTTCTTCCAGGCATCTCATTGGGGTGGCATTTTTCCACAGTCACCTACGACAAAAAGATCTCCGTGGGCCGGATGAGAGGACCTTGCGGGCCGCATCCGGCCCGCGGGCCGTAGTTTGGAGACCCCTGCACTAGATTATAGTCTCCTTATCTTTATAACACAATAGGACATTACACTTCAGTACATAAAGATACAGATGTAGGCTTAATTGCTTCATTATTTTTTTAATAATAGAACTTCATGACGTCACATAAGTGGGCGTTTCCTTTTACATTAAATGTGAACGGGCTTTTGATGATAATTGTCAGGTAAGAGATGTTTTGTCAGCAATATATATAATATTATGTTCATGTTCATAAAATTGTTTTAGATAGAAGTAATATTATTTGTTATCGTTGAAAATATTGTCAAAAATGTATAATCATACATCCAAGTCTTAATCCAAACATCTCAATAGTCTTCGATGTAAAATATTTTCTCACTCCTTATTTCCAATTGTTTAGACAGCGATATAAGCAACATTATCACGAACAGCTGTTTTGTTGTGCTATTTCTTATCATCTCATAGTTGGATACACACGAGTAGAGGGGACTTCACTCTGGATGGCTTAGATTTGTTTACATTTGATCATTGTCTCGCCATCTAGCTTTGCTGTATACTACTCTATAGGCTTTGTTTAATTCACTCAAGGACTGGATGATTATACCAGGAATGACCATGTTACTTTGACTCAATGTATGACTTTTTGAATGACCTTGTCAGTCTTACACTGACTGGTGATAGTGTGACTTTTTTGATTGACCATTTAACTTTTACTATCCATGTGGCTTTGTGACGTTGACAATGTCACGTCTATTTAACTTAGAATGATCATGTTACTTTCTGATATACACAAATAGTATGTATTGAAACCTTTATTAGCCATGCACACGTATTACACTGTGCACTGATATTTATCTCTAGCTGATATCTTCATGAGTGATTTCCACAAGACATTAGTGTGTTATACATTGGTTTCTTTCAGATCTTTTTCTTGGTTGGAGGGTGGGTGGTGAATGTGTTACAGCGGGGAGAGGGGACACAGCCGCCATACCTTCTCCCCACCCCCACCCCTCGAATAGATAATTGAAAAGATCACTGTAAATTATCTAGCCATAATTTGTTATCTCAGTGCTTTGTTCTCACTAATACAGATGTCATCCATAAAAGATGTCACGGCCTTGTGATAGTGTAATATGTGACATAAGTAGTATGGTGTGTGTGTTTGTGTGTGTATGTGTGTGGGTATTATTTGACGTAGCATATATATTTTGTTTTTCTTAAAGATTTAAATATAAAAATTGCGAATGTAAGATTTTTATTTTTTTATGTTATTATTTTGCGGGGGAGGGGGGGGGGGTCGGTTCAAACTGGAATTCAAACCGGAACTCAAATTTCTGTCTATTCTTCTTAATTGCCGTTTTTACTTGATAACCAATTAAACACATTTTAATTAGCTCTTTTACCCACTATATTGTGCAGACTTATAGTGCGTCCAACGCATTTATTTTAAAATGGAGCTGAAGAATGCGTATATCCTTGTTTAAAAAGTGTTTTAAACGTTTCTTGTTATGAACGTTTTAAAAGTTTTTACACTTGTTATATTTAAAATAAAAATCGCAAGTTTAGTTGGAAATATTTTAGAATGAGTCTACAGTAAAACATCCTTTGTTTATTTCCGGAATGTATCAGTCTAAAACTGCTGGAAATATTAATATCAAATCTAATTTAATAGTTACGTGATATTGAGTCTTTTTCTTCTTCTTCGTTCTTAATTATTAGTGTTGAAGGGGATCGAGAATTATCTGCTAGTGCGTTTGAACTCGAGACTTTGTTCAAATTTATCAACCATGAGCTTTTTGCCGACTCGACCACGCCTCCAACACAATTAAGCGATACGTGTCAACTGGTTATGCGCCATTGAGGCCATTGACTCCGATTTCAGCCTGCTTTTCTTTTTGGATTTGCTTCCATAGCCTTTGTCCAACCAAGAACAAACTACAAGGCAGCAGTTGTTTAATTTTGGAGTTGTCTCTCCTAGAAGAGTGGCTGTCCCCAGCTAACGAGCCTCATCTGCCCGGGGGTTCGAACTCGAGACTTTTCGGTTTAGCAACCATGAGCTTTACCGACTCGACCACGCCGTCGTGATATTGAGTTAAAACTATTAAAATACAGTGAAAGATCACAATAAATATGTTTACAGCTATATGAATATAATACATAACTTTTATAAGCTGCCTTCTGTAATTTAAATAATCAACTACCTTCGTATTATACGGCATTAAAAAAAAGAATCCTTTAAAAATTAAGGACCAAAGAATTTAGCAGGGGAAATCCATTTTTAAAACGTCCCATATTTCAAGCGATTGTAAAACAATACACTCTAGATTATACTTATCTTTATGAAACAAAGGTACATTATTACTGTCTGAGGCGTAGCTAGGGAAGGGCGCGTTGGTCGGGCGTTCCGGGCGCCCGAGCTTAGGGGGAGGGGCGCAAAATCGGGTAGAACATTTTAATAAAGCTTATTTTGAGTTGCATTACGGTTGAAATTAAGAAAATAGAAAGCTAGTTTGCTCTACCGACGGATTTCTACATTATTGGTGTGATACGGGAAAAGAAACAATTAACAGTGACTGGGGAGGGGGGGCGTCCTTTTTCGCGAACCTGAACAAATATATAAATATAACGGGGGTTGCGAAATATATAGTTCGCATCAGATACCGAAATGGGTTGCTACGCCTCTGATAACCGTACATAGAGATACAGAATTGTGTTGCATTGTTTCATTCAATACTTTATCAATGATAGGACTTCGTGACGTCACAATAGTGGGAGTTTCTCTTGACTCCGCGAAGCAAAGTTACTAAGACGTATAAAGTAAGTACGGCTTTTGATGATAATTGTTAGTGACCTTTACGCGCCGCAGGTAAGGGACGTTTGTAGACAGAATTGTGTGTTCTTGATTCTGTTTCTTCTGACTTTGCTCATGATTCTGTGTGTTCTGACTTTGCTCATGATTCTGTGTGTTCTGACTTTGCTCATGATTCTGTGTGTTCTGACTTTGCTCATGATTCTGTGTGTTCTGACTTTGCTCATGATTCTGTGTGTTCTGACTTTGCTCATGATTCTGTGTGTTCTGACTTTGCTCATGATTCTGTGTGTTCTGACTTTGCTCATGATTCTGTGTGTTCTGACTTTGCTCATGATTCTGTGTGTTCTGACTTTGCTCATGATTCTGTGTGTTCTGACTTTGTTCTTGATTCTGTTTCTTCTGACTTTGTTCTTGATTCTGTGTGTTCTGACTTTGTTCTTGTTTCTGTTTCTTCTGACTTTGCTCATGATTCTGTGTGTTCTGACTTTGTTCTTGATTCTGTTTCTTCTGACTTTGCTCATGATTTTGTGTGTTCTGACTTTGTTATTGATTCTGTTTGTTTTGACTTTGTTCTTGATTCTGTTTGTTCTGACTTTGTTCTTGATTCTATTTCTTCTGACTTTGTTTATGATCCTGTTTTATAGTATTATATTACTTGATCTTGACTATGTTGGAACTATGTTGGAACTAACTATTGCCTTTATTACGCTTAATTTAATTTTGTTCTAAATTTGATTTGATCTAAATTTTTTCTAGTTTCTCTTCGATCTTATTTCTCTTCTATCTCGTTTTGTGCATGTATCCGATTTATAAACTCTCGTTAAAAGAAAAAAATAAAGGAAAATTATTATTGAATTACTTTTTATCTTTGAATATATTTTCCACTTAAAGTAAAATATAAATAATTAAATAAACTACATTTTTATCTAATTTAATAAATACATTAATGAAAATTAAATTTTAAGGTACTTGAAATACAAGTATAATACTGTTAAAATGTTTTAATTATAATGCTACTATTTTTATTGTAAATATTCAAATTGTTTCATTTAACTAGATATTGCGCAAATACATATTTAAACTAATTTAAACGTTAAAATATAACTATTTTTACACTGCTCGTAATATTATAAATATGTAATAATATCTGCCGTTTTTGTAAGCTGAGTTAAACAAAATGCAATGAAGCAGATAAAGATGTGTTTAAGATTGTGTAGATGTTAGATGACACGTACAGCACTAATGATGTGAAGCGTGTTTACGATTTAATGGTTATTTTTTCATACAGAATCAGACATCGATGTTTGACATTTTAAAAGTGATTTAAAATACCTTGTAACCCCCTCCACCATCCTAGACTCAAGTTTCTATAGTTTTATACTGTAGTATCTCTACCCCCCCCTTCCCCATTTCTAGACGCAAACTAAAAAAAATCGCAATAAATAGGATTCGTTATCAATATTTGCCATGTAGGGGTGTAGGGGGGAAAGGAATTAGCACCCCCCTAGCATCCATATACATATATATATATATATATATATATATATATATATATATATATATATATATATATATATATATATATATATATATATAAATATATATAAATATATATATATATATATATATATATATATATATATATATATATATATATATATATATATATATATATATATATGTTACTTGGAGGTGGGGAAAGGGGGCAACACGACGAGTAGCAGTACCGGGTCAGTCCGATTTAGCGATAACCTTGATCGTGAGCACGTCTTTCCAGTCTTTTATTTTGGTGCAACTTTGGTGTAATGCCAGTGATGTAGAAAGCAGTAACATAAGTCAGTAAAGCCAAGTCGCAGTCTATTTTTTAAATTCGAAGGTGTATCATTCATGGATGCAGCTCAGAATAAGCTTGTGATTTATTTCTACTCTCCTTTAGGCCCCACCCCTCCACCCCCTAGCTACGCCTCTGGCTGTCTCACGTCAAGTTACGGATGTTGGTGATGACCCATTAAGGCAGCTCTATAACAAATAGAATCCGTGATACAGTTTTATTGGGCCAAATCAGTGTCTTAAGTTAAAATTGACGACCCTGATTTTATCTTTAACTTACTTTTAGTTTATCTCCGTGTTCTGATTTATATGTCTACTATTCTCGACAACTGTATCATCATGTTATACGTTAATTACCTACTTAATCAAACTATACTTATCAATCGTTATCTATTATATCTTGTGACGGTGTACGGCATGTGGCTGATCTCGGTGTAAAGGTCGACGTTAAGGTCAGGATAGTTTTATGAATTCGTTTTGAACACACCCCTCGACCTGCTTTTCTGAACTCCGGTTCAGATCCTTAGAAAAAATCAGAATTTAGGCCAATCGTGGGTTTCGGCATAGTTATGCCTTATGGCCTAGACTGTGTTTAGATTAGGAGACGCCATCTTCCACTTAACATCCCCCCCCCCCAACACGCGCATACAACAACGATGCTGGGTCGACTGAAAAGCATTTTTCTACCACATTTTAAAATGTATATGCACGTTTACATTGGAAATCGGAGTGGGAACGGAGTGGTCTAGCGAGAGAGCCTTTCCAGCATTCTCTAAAAGTCTAATTTCACCATCTGTTTTAATAACACAGAAAAACAAAAACAAAAAATAATGATTTTGAGAAATCATAGACTAATTAGAAAATAATATAAAAAAATAAAACAATATAAATAATCTTAACATTTTTCTATTTTAATTATGAACCTTAACATAAAATAATCAATGCGGTAGTAATAAAAAACAATTAGCTTCAATTAGTGATAAGTAAAACTTTTTTTTTGACATTAATCCTTTTAATATGTTTTAGGAATGTGAGGGTATTTAATATTTTCTTTACGTTATGCAAAAGAGTAAAAACAGTGGCGACTGTAAAATAACTTTATGTCGTTATATAAACAAACCCTACTCTTTATATATAATAAGAAACTGCGATGCACTAAAAAGCACTGCATGGTGCGATGTTTGCTTTCATGGTTCCAAATCTGGAACCAAGGTAGGACTGACACATTACCAGCCCGCTTATAATTATAGTAGGTCCCCAACCAGTTCCATGGCTCATGCATGTTTTATTGAGCCGTAGAACTGGTTGGTGACCTACTTAGAGTTCCTATTGTGAAAAGCTGAACAGAGTGGCAAGACACATTGGAGAGTGAAAAGCTTTGACAGGGGACTTAAAATCCCCATGGAGCGAAATGAAAATAATGATGCATTTGGATCTATAAATACATCTTTTAATTCTTCCATTTCAGACAATCCTTCGCAAATGACTCAAATCGTTCCTCTAGCTGCAGCTGCAGGCATCATAGGTCTGGGGGCTCTACTGCATCTGGTTGGCATGGCAACGCCGCATTGGGTGGACGTTGGCTTGGCCAGCTCTGGACTTTGGTCGGCCTGTGCCATGGACAACTGCGGTGCATTGGTAGATAAACAAGGTAACAAAAATATCATCTTTCTAGCAAATATTGTGTGTTCTTTTTTACTTTCTCGTATATACGAAGTATAGAGAAAGTCTTGTAATCGTGCAAAAAAAAAAAATCGAGATTTTTGCAAATCTCGACGTTTTGCATCTCACTGATACGGAAAAACATAATTTTGCAATCTTGTCCGTATGTCTGTGTGTCTGTGTGTGTGTCTGTGTGTGTGTGTGTCCGTGTGTAAACACGATAACTTGAGTACCGTTACAGCTAGGTTGATGAAATTTCATATATAAGTATTTTATCAAAATCGTAGATCCGTATCAACTTTTGAGCGATTTCTGACAACCGGAAGTGGTACTTTTTCTACTTTGAATTTTTCAAAAGCCTATAACTTGAGTACTATTTCAGATAGATAAATGAAATTTCACATGTAAGTAAAAGATCTAATTCTCTACCTTCTGTTAAATTTTGAGTAATTTCCGTTGACCGGAAGTAGTAATTTACGCTACTTCCGATTTCTCAAAAAACTAATGTAAATTTTTAAAGTAATAATAATATTGCGCACTATTATGCGCTTTTTTATTTCGCGTTCACTTGGTGTGCAATTAATTTGTCTACGAGATTTTATTCTATTTTTAAAACTTTAAGTATTTAAAATGGATTAAAAATCATGTCTATAGCCCGAGTTCCCATCCCCTGTTATTTTATATAAGAATATTCGAGAAAGTTTAGGGGAGATCACTCCCGGTTTATTTTCAATGTAACTATAATTTTATCGCTTGTCATTTTTTTTAAAGATTTTTAAAAATTTAGTATGATTACATAGACTTTTCATGCCTATTATTCATTTTTACTTTCTCGTATATACGAAGTATAGAGAAAGTCTTGTAATCGTGCAAAAAAAAAAATCGAGATTTTTGCAAATCTCGACGTTTTGCATCTCACTGATACGGAAAAACATAATTTTGCAATCTTGTCCGTATGTCTGTGTGTCTGTGTGTGTGTGTCTGTGTGTGTGTGTGTCCGTGTGTAAACACGATAACTTGAGTACCGTTACAGCTAGGTTGATGAAATTTCATATATAAGTATTTTATCAAAATCGTAGATCCGTATCAACTTTTGAGCGATTTCCGACAACCGGAAGTGGTACTTTTTCTACTTTGAATTTTTCAAAAGCCTATAACTTGAGTACTATTTCAGATAGATAAATTACATTTCACATGTAAGTAAAAGATCTAATTCTCTACCTTCTGTTAAATTTTGAGTAATTTCCGTTGAGCGGAAGTAGTAATTTACGCTACTTCCGATTTCTCAAAAAACTAATGTAAATTTTTAAAGTACTAATACTATTGCGCACTATTATACACACCTTTATTAGGCGTTCGCTTGGTGCGCAATTGTTTTTTACTGAGATTCTATTCTATTTTTAAAAGTTTCAGTATTTAAAATGGATTAAAAATCATAACTATATCCCCAGTTACCATCCCCTGTTGTTTTATATAAGAATATTCGAGAAAGTTTAGGGGAGATCACTACCGGTTTATTTTAAAAAAAATAATGATCCTTTCCATGTAAACGTAGGAGCTTAATTAAATTAAAGAAGTGTGCATCAAATCAGACCAGCTATGTGGATTTAAACGACTAAACGGGATTGTGCTATAGCATGGTAGAGTACACACATTTTTTACCCAGAAGCCTCGCGCTCAGATCCTGTACTGAGGTTTGTCTGAGTCTATTCTGACGAGTACCTCACTCAAGGAAATCAAAACATAGGCTGGGTGTACAATGCTGATCATACATTTGCTTTTTTAAAATTGTTCCTACAGAGAGGTCCGAAAGTCTTCTTTACTGCTATAACTATACTACCATATAATACTACTAATAATCAATTAATCGCTTACCTCGCTTTGTGGTCGGTGGAACCCCATAGATTTGTGTGGGTTGTCGCGTGGCTGCACCCACCCCTCTCCACAGCCTCCATCTAGGTGGTCGTTGAAGTTCATGTAGGAATTGTTGAGCCCTGGCGGTGGAAGGCCAAACGCCCAGTGATGCCGCTTTAGCATCAGTTATTTGATGTTGGAGTTTACCTCCTTGATGGCTAACTGTTCCCAAGCTATCGCGTCTCATCAGCCTGGGGGTTCGAACAGAGGATTTTTCGGTTTAGAAACTAATATACTATAGTATACTTTATTAACATATATCAAAATGTTATAAAAAAAACATTTGTTAAAATTGAGGCTAAAAAATTGCAAGAAAAATATGTTATGCTTAGAGTTTAAACTCAAGCAGTCTAACCTTTTTGCCATCAGTATCTATCCCCTTAGCTCCACCCCCTTCCCTCAGTGCTACACCACAATCTTTTACTTTATGCTCCAGGCTGGCTTATAGGATGTGAGGTCCTCTCTGTGATTGGTGTGTCTAGCAGCGCTGCTGCCCTCATGTTTATCGCTATCATTTTCTTCAACGAGTTCAAAGGTCGTTCACAAAACTCAAAGTTCTCCATTTTCCTGCTAGCAGACAGCTTAATGGCAGGTAAGTCAAAATGGTACTTAGATCTATATCCAAATAGTAAGTCATTATGGTAAAGTAATGTAAGTAAAGTTCCCTTATCTAATCTGACGATCTATAGGGCAAGTGAAGTAGAGGTCACTTGTTTCTGTGACCTCGGCATACGAAGGGATAGTGTGGTCAGCACTATGCCCAGCCGCCTTTATTTTCCCTAACGTGAGTTAGGTACCCATCAGTGCTATGAGAATTATTGATAGTTATCGACATTGCCTTCAAGTGGCTTATTGCTAATCGTTTTAGTTGTGTCTGTTTATAATAATAAATACATGAAAACGTTTAAAATTACAAGCTTTTATAAATGCACTAAAAAGAAGAAAATAATACAATTTTTATTAAATATAAAATAATTTTAAAAAATATAATAAATCTGCGGTTACTTTAAATATATAAAAAAATTACTTTCTTTAAATATATTTAATGCACTACTATTTATATCACTATAAATAAAAGCGTAGGCCGCTTGTTTAAATACTTATTATTATGCGGCCCACGCTTTTATTTATAATGATATAAATGATAGTGCATTAATATATTTAAAGAAGTTGTGTCTGTTTATAAAAAGAATATATTATAACACTTCAGTGTGTGCTGATCCTGTTTGTAAGCCAAATATTTTACAATTTTAAGAGGAGTTACTGTAATAAATTTGGCGAATCGTTTCCACAAATGTTTTAATGCGTCTTATGTTGTTTCTTTTAAATAACAGGTACCTGTATCATCATCTGTATCGCTGTATATGCAAGTAAAGTGCACGACACCTCACTGCTAGGTTATTCCTTCTACCTCGCCATTGTGGGCGGAGTTTTGATCAAAATAGGGGGAATAATTGGATTTATCATCAGCAGACGATTGAGTTACGGCGCAATGTAACTTATACTGCCTCAAACATCCTGCCATCTTTTTAACTTATTACGTTGTAAATATTTGTAAACTATTTTAAATGTACTGCTTTGCTATGTTGATTGAATTATGTATACATTATCTAAAATAAAACAATCTAGAATATATCTATTACGGTCATGTTTTTTTTTCTCAATAAAATGTTGAAAGTACGCCTCCACTCTCCCCTTTAAGATGGAGACTTGAGACTAAGCTTATGTAACAAACTCATGTATTCTTGTGTTTGACCACTTGATACACTTTTTATTATAATTAAGGTGTGTAAAGCAATAAATAAGTGTGTAGGGATATGCGTGTTTTACATAAAGATGTATTATGATACTTGACAAAGTAGATTAGTAAAAAATATTTATCCACAAGTTTTAAATATATATATATATATATATATATATATATATATATATATATATATATATCTAATATATAAAGCTCAGTTCTGTATGTAATGCATTTGTATATCCTTGGAGTTGTACGAATTTAAGTGTTAGAAAATTATCGTGCGCATTTGTCTAAATTTATGAGCTAAAAAATTACCATTGAAAGTGTTGGGAAATAATTTTCATTTTTCAAATTACAGTAATAATTGTCGGCATGTTCATTAAACACAAGTTTTAAAAAAAATATCATCTTTTACAAAAATTCTAATTATGTCTTTATTTAGTCCTATAGCACTTACTTCCCTTTGATAAATTAGGAAAAACACAATTACTTCCCTTTATAAAATCATTGCATTAGTCGAAAATAATTTACTTTTTAATTACTTTGTTTTGGTGTTGGGAAAAAAAAATAATTACATAATTAGCGGGGATTGATCAAGTGCAAATGTTGTAGGTATTTTACGGATAAGCTTGGAGTATTAAAATTGTTCATCACATTGAAACAGGCGCGTTCGTTTAAGTGAGTGCAAAAGACTATGAATAAGTTGGGGTACTATAGTCGTTCATTAAGCTAAAACAGGTGATTCCGCCCCGGGCGTTTATGTTCGCGTTAGTGTTTTCTTTGTGTTTAGGTGGGTTTGCGTTAGTGGTTGCGTTTTGATTTGGTTCGTTTTTGTTCTTTCTTTTTTCGTTTTTGTTTGTTTTTTTTTTTTTTTGAGTTTGTATTTGTGTTTTTGGTTGGTTTTGCGTTTGAATTTGGTTTGTTTTCGTTTGCTTTTTCGTTGTTTTTTTTTTTTTTTGTTGGTATTGGTGTTTGTGGTTGGGTTTGTTGTTAGGTTTTTGTTTTCGTTTGCTTTTTTGTTTGTTTTTTCTTTGTGTTTGTATTGGTGTTTGTGGTTGTGGTTGGGTTTGTTGTTAGGTTTTTTGTTTTCGTTTGTATTTGTAATTGTGTTAGCGTTATGTTTGCGTTTTGTTGTTTTGGTTTTGGTTGGTTGTGGTTTGGGTGGGCAATGCCGGGTTTATGATGATTACTAAACACACAGGTAATGGTCTTTAACAGAAAGGTTTTTCACAGAAGCCAGAGCAGGGCCTGGCCGGGACGGCTAGTATCTAATATATAAAGCTCAGTTCTGTATGTAATGCATTTGTATGTCGTTGGAATTGTACGAATTTAAGTGTTAGAAAATTAGCGTGCGCATTTGTCTAAATTTATGAGCTAAAAAATTACCATTGAAAGTGTTGGGAAATAATTTTCATTTTTCAAATTATAGTAATAATTGTCGGCATGTTCATTCAACACAAGTTTTAAAAAAAATATCATCTTTTACAAAAATTCTAATTATGTCTTTATTTAGTCCTATAGCACTTACTTCCCTTTGATAAATTAGGAAAAACACAATTACTTCCCTTTATAAAACCATTGCATTTTGTGGAAAAGAATTTACTTTTTAATTACTTTGTTTTGGTGTTGGGAAAAAAAATAATTACATAATTAGCGGGGATTGATCAAGTGCAAATGTTGTAGGTATTTTACGGATAAGCTTGGAGTATTAAAATTGTTTATTAAATTGAAACAGGCGCGTTCGTTTAAGTGAGTGCAAAAGACTGTGAATAAGTTGGGGTACTATAGTCGTTCATTAAGCTAAAACAGGTGATTCCGCCCCGGGCGTTTATGTTCGCGTTAGTGTTTTCTTTGTGTTTAGGTGGGTTTGCGTTAGTGGTTGCGTTTTAATTTGGTTCATTTTTGTTCTTTCTTTTTTCGTTTTTGTTTGTGTTTTTTTTGTTTGGGTTTGTATTTGTGTTTTTGGTTGGTTTTGCGTTTGGATTTGGTTTGTTTTCGTTTGCTTTTTTCGTTGATTTTTTTTGTGTTGGTATTGGTGTTTGTGGTTGGGTTTGTTGTTAGGTTTTTGTTTTCGTTTGCTTTTTTGTTTGTTTTTTCTTTGTGTTTGTATTGGTGTTTGTGGGTGTGGTTGTGTTTGTTGTTAAGTTTTTGTTTTCGTTTGTATTTGTAATTGTGTTAGCGTTATGTTTGCGTTTTGTTGTTTTGGTTTTGGTTGGTTGTGGTTTGGGTGGGCAATGCCGGGTTTATGATGATTACTAAACACACAGGTAATGGTCTTTAACAGAAAGGTTTTTCACAGAAGCCAGAGCAGGGCCTGGCCGGGACGGCTAGTATATATGTATAGTGAATCATTTGTAACTGTAAGTACAGAATAATGTGTATTGAAACTTAATAATATTTTTTAAAAAAATACCTATCAGTTTATATTCTATTTTGTTGACTGATGAATGAAAATAGGGCCAGATCCTTATTATCAACTTATATTACCGGTACATTTTGCGATACTTAACTCTAAAGTACTTGTGATGAGTGAATAATTAAATACCCCAGATGGGCGTTAAATACGTATTACCTTAATAAAAAAAAGAAATCGCACTGGAGAATTAATTTTTAAAAAATACAAATTTCTGTCAAAATAAACTACATAAGCGCAGAATAGGACAAACGAACTTACTTTTTTTTTAAAAACACATCTTTCAGTTATAAGTAAATACACATATTCTCGATATTAAAAATTATTAAATTTGCGCGTCTTTATGCTTAAAAGTATAGAAAAAGAAATAAACAAATAGTTAATGTATACAAGCATATATAATATCTAAATCGAACCAGTACATCATCATAATTATATAAATATTAATGAAAAGTTCTGTAAAAATAACATGCACCAAAAACCACACTCCACCTGTGACAAGTACATCCTGACTTAACACATTTTGGTTAAGATCTGAATTTTAAAACATCGCCACAAAAGCAGAGCTTGAATGTACCAGACACTTTTACACTGATCAGCCCATTTGTGTGTCAGAAATAAGACATCTATTATTTTAGTGAGCAATGGTGTAGGTATCCGAGCAAAAAAACGCGTGTGGAGGTAAGGTTGTGGTGGGGTGTGAGTGGGGGGGAGGGGGTGGAGTGGAGTGGAAAATGGTGGGGGCGTGTGTTGACGCTTTTTCATTTGGAACAACTTATGTTTGACGTTTGTGTGGTAAATTTATTTGTTTGTAAATTAAACTTTCAAACAATCTTTAATCTAACAGAAACAAAAGTCTGTAGGAAAATAAATTGTACTATAGCACCTAAGAGCAAATTTTGGGACCCCAAAAATATCTGAGTCCCCCTATCGCTGCCCTCTAAGCCTCCCTTCTTAAAGTGCCACTGATTACCTCCACTAACATGCATCATGTCGGACACTAAAAACACATATAATTTAATATTCAAATATACTCTGATACTATTGGATTTATCAAAATTAATAGTTGCAAAGGCCACAGAGAATTCAGCAGTGTTTTTAAACAGGGTTACCGTGACAGCATATGGAATGGTTTCATATACGTTCCAGCTCATATGTTCACCTCCCCTGTCGGCTCATCTTAAATATACTCTAACTGAGGGGTGGGGCGCTCAGGACAACCATTCCAAGCGATTGTGAAACCGCACACTAGATTATAATATCAGTATCTTTGTGAAACAATGGGACGTTATTACGTAACAGAACGATACAGGAATTTCGTCATTCAATATTTTATCTCTGATAGGATTCGATGACTCACAAAAGTGGGATCTTCTGCTGAAACAAATTTTGTGAGACCTATAAAATGAGAACGGATTTTGATGATAATTGTTATTGACAATCACACGATTCAGGTAAGGGATGTCTATTCGATCTAATTGTGTTCTTTATTCGGTTTGATAGTACTTTGTTCTTGACTAAGTTTGAACTATTTAATATCTTTATTAAACTTGATCTAATTTCGTTCTACATTTTATTTGGTACGCGGACCTTTGACCACAGGTGCTTTGACCATAGGGGCTTTCAACATAGGTGGTTTGTCCACATGTGCTTTGACCAATGACAATATGAGCTTTGACCATATGTGGCATCTCCACAGCAGGGTTTTAACCATAGGGGTTTTGTCCATAGATAATCTCAGACCACAGGTGGTATTTGAAAGGGGGGGGGGCTTTAAATAAAGATGCTTGGGCCAGAAAGGAAGATAAAATTCGTCAAGCAAGCGAGAGGTCATTTACGAATGTCCCTGAAACCCACAATTATCCAATGGATAATAGATCGTCTCGTAAATTACTAACTGTATGCACATTTTTTGTGTTCATTTGGGGTGTATAGTTTTAAATCAGGCAAATCTTTTGTATAAAAAAAAATTAATTTTTATGTAAAATAGTATTAATCTTTACTATTAATATTTACGCCCAATTATATTTATCTGTATTTGGCTTTTATTGATGTAACTGTATTTAATCATATATATATATATATATATATATATATATATATATATATATATATATATATATATATATATATATACATATATACATTTTTATTATTTAATTTTCAGACAAACCTTTTAAAATGTCTCAAATCGCTGCTCTAGCTGGAGCTGCAGGCATCATAGGTCTGGGGAGTCTACTGCATCTGGTTGGCATGGCAACGTCGAGTTGGTTGAACATTGGTTCAGGCACTATTGGACTATGGAAACTCTGTATCCATGGCCACTGCGGAACCATAATGGACAAAGCAGGTAAAAAAATCTCATTTCAAGGTAGACGTCGTAACAGCTAATTTTAATTCATTAATTTTGAATGGAGAATAGAGTTAGCGATAAAGATATTAACGATTAAATAGGAGTATGCTGTCACGTGATATATAACCAAAAATCTCGAGTTTGGATCTTGTGGTCAGGCTTGCGTGGGTCTACTGTGATGGGTACTTGAATCACGTCATGGATAATCAAGACTAAGTGTATGATCTGACCATACTGTTACTGATGCGGACAGGTCTAGAAGTCTACTATACTATTATAACGTAGCTGAAAGGCAATGTTTAAAAAGTGATGGTCATAATTAAGGCTAAAAGATTTACTAGAAAATAAAGTTTGGGTCTAGGTTTTGAGTTATTTGTATTTAAACTCCCGAAGTCTTAACGAGTATACATTCATATTCATATCTACCCACTTAGCCCCACCCCCTCCCATCAGTCCTTCACCACAGCCTCTTACTTTAGACCCCCTCTAATTTAGATTGGCTGATGGGATGCGAATCGCTTTCTGTGATGGGTGTGTTAAGCAGTGTTGCTGCCCTTGTGCTGATCGCTTTCAAAGATCCCTATTTTCCTTATTGCAAGCACCACATTGGCAGGTAAGTCAGTACGATACTTGTAAACTTAATTGCAGATACGTCATTGTGGCACTTTAAAAAACACGACACAACTATATCGAGGGTTCTCGTTCGACCTTTAAAAATACACGGAATACTTACATAATACGTTTTAATATGTATCGTCATCGCTTTAAAAGGTGTGATTGGTATCGTAATTGCCTTTAAAAGTTGCGATAGGTATCGTAATTGCCTTTAAAAGTTGCGATAGGTATCGTAATTGCCTTTAAAATTTGCGATAGGTATCGTAATTGCCTTTAAAAGTTGTGATAGTTATCGTAATTGCCTTTAAAAGTTGTGATAGGTATCGTAATTGCCTTTAAAAGTTGTGATAGGTATCGTAATTGCCTTTAAAAGTTATGATAGGTATCGTAATTGCCTTTAAAAGTTGTGATAGGTATCGTAATTGCCTTTAAAAGTTGTGATAGGTATCGTAATTGCTTTTAAAAGTTGCGATAGGTATCGTAATTGCCTTTAAAAGTTGCGATAGGTATCGTAATTTCCTTTAAAAGTTGTGATATGTATCGTAATTGCCTTTAAAAGTTGGGTTGACGCGTGCGGACTGGGAGGAAGGAGGGTATATCTGAAATTCAAAATGTGTGTGAACGTCATAAATGGGTGACCCCATATCGTAATTGGCTTCAGCGTTATTGATTGAACAATCGTTACAGTTGTGTCAATATAAGATTTATAGATTGTTACACATTGATGTCTATTATTTCTATCTTCGAATTTGCTGAGAAAAAGCTATATTTGAATCTTGCAAAGTTTAAAAAAGTAAATTTAATTTAAATTTTACTGATGAAAATAATAATTTTTAACGCTACGCTTGATTCAATTAAACCTTAGAAATTGAACTAAATTTTGTTTTCTTATACTTACATAGTTTTTTTCTTCTTTTTAAATGACAGCTACTTTTATCATCATCTGTATCATCATATTTGCAAGCAAAACGTCGAACACCGCAAACCTTATGTATTCCTTCTACCTATCCACTGTGGGCGGAGTTTTGATCACAATAGGGGGGATAATCGGATTTATCATCAGCAGACGATTGAGTTACGGTCCAAAGTAACCAGATGATTTTTTACTGTAATCTTTTGCTGTATTGTTTGTATTTATTTGCAAATAAAATAAACGAGCCGGCCCGCGGCATAACATACGCCGCTATTTAGTTGTTTCTAATTTTCAATAATTCATAATTTGTGAATTTGACAGTACCAATGCTGACACTGAAAATATTTCTTTAAAACACTATAAGTAGCTCGTTTTCTAACGGCTCGAAGAAGAGAATTATATATATAGATATCTTTGTAAATATTTAGATCTAGCAGTTTCATGTATTTTTATTTATTTTTTATTTTAAGAAAATGGTGAAAGCACTCCTCTTCTTCTCCTGTTTAGGATGTTGACTTGAGATTAAGCTAATGTATCAAATTCATGTATTCTTGATACTATATAATATACTTGATAAGGTGTGTATAGTGATCGATAAAGATATCTGAAGATACCACACTAACAACATAGATATGTAAATACAAAATATATATGGAAAGACAATTTATCCACAAGTTAAAAAAAAACTTTCGTATATATATATATATATATATATATATATATATATATATATATATATATATATATATATATATATATATATATATATATATATATATATATATATATACTAGCTGCATCCCGTGCTCCGCCACGGTAAATCTTTTTTAAATGTACCAACTTTGGAACAGAACAAAACTAAACACAACACAAACGAACGCAAAAAAAAAACAAAAAAAAAACGAAAAAACAAACACAACACTCATAACATAAACACAATTTAAATGCAATCATAAAGGCATATTGCTCACAGTCTAGCCCGTAGCGCCAAATCGCGCCCTTTCCGGTGATTTGCACCCCTTCAAACTTTCGATTTGCACCCCTTCCCCCCCCCCCCCCCCGCGCTAAAACTTTCGATTTCCGCCACCCCCCCCCCCCCTCGCAAATTTTTTCCAACCCAATTTGGCGCCCCGTAAGGTCGGCACCCGGGGACATATGCCCCCCCCCCCTCGCTACGCCTCTCCTATAAAACCCGACAGTATAAATAATACGCAGTATCTATAATATATACAATATTTCACTTTATCCATTCACGCATTTTTTTTCCCAGTACTTTAAATTTTTTAAATTTACAATAGAGTTTCATAACTAAAACCATTGCGCACCTAATGAACGTGATGACGCGTCTATAATAGTGCTGAATAGTTGATTAAAAATTATAAGTAATAAACAGTAGGGCCTACATTCAGTGAATAAAATAAATAAAATATTGCCTTTTATCAATCCATGCTAATTATAATTTTCTAACAATAATTTCCTCTTACACATCCGAATAATTTGCATTCACATTTTGCTAATTATATTATTGCAACACTAATTCCTTCTATGACGAACGTATATTTGCATTCACATTTTTTATTAGCGTGAGTTTAATGTATTTTTAAATTACCTCCTTTGTCAAAATTAGAAAAGAGTTAAATTAATTTGATTTTTTCTACCGTACTGTTATTATGTTATTAAAATGTATCCACTTTTTCTAGGAATATAAACGAAAATGATATTTGACATTAATAGTTTTAATATGTTTTAGCAGTGTGCGTGTATTTAATATTTTCTTTAAGTTATGCAAAAGAGTAAACACAGTGGAAATTATAAAATAGCTCTATGCCGCTATATAAACAAACCCTACTCTATTACTTATAATAAGACACTGCGGTGCACTGAAAAGCACAGCATGGTGCGAATGTTTACTTTTATGGTTCCAAAAGCTATAGCGATGACAGAAGGAAGGAAGGAAGGACTGACACTTATATTATAGATACTAGCTGCATCCCGTGCTCCGCCACGGTAAATCTTTTTTAAATGTACCAACTGGGGAACAGAACAAAACTAAACACAACACAAACGAACGAAAAAAAAACACAAAAGAAAAAACAAACACAACACTCATAACATAAACACAATTTAAATGCAATCATAAAGGCATATTGCTCACAGTCTAGCCCGTAGCGCCAAATCGCGCCCTTTCCGGTGATTTGCAACCCCCTCAAACTTTCAACTTGCACCCCTTCCACCCACCCGCCCTGAAACTTTCGATTTCCACCCCCCCCCCCTCGCAAATTTTTTCCAACCCACTTTGGCGCCCCTTAAGGTCGGCACCCGGGGACATATGCCCCCCCTTGCTACGCCTGTCCTATAAAACCCGAAAGATAGAATAATAATTAGAAAACAGTATAAATAATAGGCAGTATTTAAAATACCGTGTTTTACCTACACTATTTCACTTTATCCATTCACGCATTTTTTTCCAGTACTTTAAATTTTAAAAATTTACAATAGAGTTTCATAACTAAAACCAATGCGCACCTAATGAACGTGATGACGCGTCTATAATAGTGCTGAATAGTTGATTAAAAATTATAAGTAATAAACAGTAGGGCCTACATTCAGTGAATAAAATAAATAAAAGATTGCCTTTTATCAATCCATGCTAATTATAATTTTCTAACAATAATTTCCTCTTACACATCCGAATAATTTGCATTCACATTTTGCTAATTATATTATTGCAACACTAATTCCTTCTATGACGAACGTATATTTGCATTTACATTTTTTATTAGCGTGAGTTTAATGTATTTTTAAATTACCTCCTTTGTCAAAATTAGAAAAGAGTTAAATTAATTTGATTTTTCTACCGTACTGTTATTATCTTATTAAAATGTATCCACTTTTTCTGGGAACCTAAACGAAAATGATATTTGACATTAATCTTTTTAATACGTTTTAGCAGTTTGCGTGTATTTAATATTTTCTTGACGTTATGCGAAAGAGTAAAAACCGTGGCAATTATAAAATAGCTCTATGCCGCTATATAAACAAACCCTACTCTAATACTTATAATAAGACTCTGCGGTGCACTGAAAAGCACAGCATGGTGCGAATGTTTACTTTTATGGTTCCAAAATCTATAGCGATGACGGAAGGAAGGAAGGACTGACACACTACCAGCAGCGTTATATTATAGATATATATAGTGAAAATCTTATCAATATATATGTACAATCCCATGCAAATTCCCCCTCAGTACCTTCAAAAAATTAATTGTATAGTTTGTCTATTGTTAGGGGACTCCAGCACAAAACAAAAGTTTACAGAATAAAATATTTGCTTAATATATATTGTGTGGTGATGTAATGTGTATGAAAGGTGTATACGTGGGACGGATCACTGCGTGTGTGTATGTATGTATCATGTAGCGAGACGCGAGGCCGGGTGTGTTGACGTGTATGTTGTCTTACGGAGTGAATGAGGGTACAAGGGAAGCAACTGGTCGAGGGACAGCGGTTGTGTTGTGAGCGAGAAAAAGGAGGTGTATTAGGACGAATGCGGAGGGCAGGTGAAGGTCTGGGTGAAAAGTGGAAGGTTGATATTTGCGGATGAGGAAAAAGCATTAGGATTAAACCATCTTGTATTACCTAACTGCAAGGAGTTTTTGTTGGTGTGTTAATATACCTTGTCACACAATATCCCTGACGCCGTCACATATTGGTGAAGCTGCGACACCCACAACTGGAAAATAGAAAATAGAAGCATTAGATGCAGGCCAATGATTGAATGAGACTGAAATGAAAGACTACAGAACATTATTGAAATATTTCTTGAATTTTACTTACATAATGAAGATTCGTATAGAAAAAAAAAAACCGAGGAATTCAAAAACTAAGTGCTTTATCTAAGAGCTACGTTTACGAAGTGGCTAGAAACAGCTAAAGTTGAGATGAAAGTGGAAAACAATCGAATTCATATTGATCGATAAAGTGTTAGAGTCAGTAGACAAGTAGTTGTCATTTGCAGGAAAGAAAACCTACTACGTTAAAAGAGGTAACAGAAAAAAGCCAAAAAATACATTATAGCCCACCCAGAGAGACCAATATCTAATAAAGAACCTGAGTACGACTCGGTTTTCCTTTCAAAGGCGACCAGTGGAACAACAGTACACGAACGAGTTGTGACGGGGAAAGACGAATACGACAGTCGAGGTTCAAACAGAAGGGAATATGAAGCACAAAACAATGGAGCTAGATACACTGTAAGGTGTTTCCACTGCCACCAACAGCACCACGTAATGAGGAACTGTTCCAATAGAGATTATGGTGTGGGCAACCAACCCAGTAGAGGGTGTTTCCACTGTTACCAACAGGGCCACGTATGAAGGAACTGTCCCAATAGAGATTAGAGTTTTGGTATGAGCAACCAACCTTGTGGTCCTTACCATCGCCCAGAATATAAGAACACACACGGGACTCACGAATATCTCGTCCAACAATACAGACCACGACAGGAGGGAAACAGCAACAATAGCAATAGCCCTGAAAACACCGTTACTACAGATCGCACTGACACTACAAATGGTGATTTAGAGAGCTCATGCGGTATAGGCATTTACAGACACGTGTTGTTCTACTATTGCAGTAAAAAGTAGCTACGTCTAACAGCACCAATACACTGGTGAATGGAAAATGGTAGAGATGTTTGGTGCCACTGTCATACGCCTACCGATAGCACTGATAGACATTAAATCACCGTATGAGCAATAGTGTTTGAAAAGGGATCATTCGAGTTAATCGTCGGGAGAGAGACTATGCCTCAACACTATGCTTCTAATGTAGTTGTAAGGTGATATTTGATCTGGTCACAACAAGACGGCGGTAAGACAACACATGTGTCAGACATTTGACGGTGGTAAGACAACACATGTGTCAGACATTTGACGGCGGTGAGACAACACATGTGTCAGACATTTGACGGTGGTAAGACAACACATGTGTCAGACATTTGACGGTGGTAAGACAACACATGTGTCAGACATTTGACGGTGGTAAGACAACATATGTGTCAGACATTTGACGGTGGTAAGACAACACATGTGTCAGACATTTGATGGTGGTAAGACAACACATGTGTCAGACATTTGACGGTGGTAAGACAACACATGTGTCAGACATTTGACGGTGGTAAGACAACACATGTGTCAGACATTTGACGGTGGTAAGACAACACATGTGTCAGACATTTGACGGTGGTAAGACAACACATGTGTCAGACATTTGACGGCGGTGAGACAACACATGTGTCAGACACTTGTTCTACAACCTACACTATACAGCATGGAACCTTTTGACAAGCTGTACTGAAGGAGGAAAAATTGACGTCTCTTTCAAATTTGAATAAAAGTACTGGTATCTTTTTGTTAAATTTCTTTCAAATGTATGTTTACTGTGTTTATTGGTAATTGTAATACACAGGAAATGTAAATGAATTGTTCTTGTAGAGACTGAAGGTGGATTGTACCCAGGCCCCAAGTACACCTCATGATGGTTTTCTAACAGGGAAAGAGCTAGAGGCAAAAACAAATAATCTAATTATACCTAATTAAACATTTCCGCTCCACTTAATCATACATTTCATTTCAATAGTTCAATGTTTTTAGAATCTGACAAACACTATTTTATCTATTACTATTTTATTTTATACTGTCTTAAACATAATTTTTTAAAAGGTCCTTTTAAAAATATTTTATTAATAAAATTTGATTGTGTGTTACCTGTTATTTTAAGCTAGAGATCGGTACCCGTTATACGTGAATTATATGCCTATACAGTATAAGGTTATACTTGTTTAAGAAAAATATTTAATAAAATCCAGCATAATTAATATAATATAGACTTCCAATACCTATTAAATAAATTAAGACCAAATTATATACATTATTAATCAAAAAACACAATGTTACATGCCCACACTGATTAAGTGATTTAAATGATTATGTTAAAAACCCGGCTATTCAAAGCTATTTTTATTGTTTTTTTTAAATAATTTTTATTTTTACTATTTTTTGGTCGAGGAAATTGTGAAAATTTCATAGTGTACGTCTTAATTAATAGATCTATAGATCTTAATCAAATTTGAATGATGTAGTTCATTTCTTCATATTCTAAAATTAGAAGATGACATCATTACTAATGTATATCATTTTCGACATTTGATTTTCAATTCTATTTTTATTTTCTCGTATACAGCGTTAAAAGAAAGTATTGTAATCATGCATAAAAATCATATGAATATTTTTAGTTTTCACCATTTTACTCCTCAATACTTCATCTTATACGAAATAATATGGGACTTATTTTAATCTGGCGAAAATTCTAAATCCGTATTTATCAAAATCTCGACATTTTACGCGTCATTGAGTTGGAAAAACTGGGCTTTGCAATTTTGCCCGTGTGTTTGTGTGTGTATGTGTTTCTATGAACATGATAACTTGAGTACATTTATAGCTAGGTTGATGAAATTTAATTTATACGTATTACATAAAATTTGTAGATGGTATCAACTTTTCAACGATTACCAATAACCGGAAGTGGAACTTATTCTACTTTCGGTTTTTCAAACGTCTATAACTAGACTTATGTTTCTTATAGGTAGATGAAATTTTTAGTAATTTCTAGTTTACGCTATATCGAATTGCCTTCGGGAAAGTGGCTTTCGGGGGTCTATCGCATTCGGACAAGTGTCCTTTCGGGCATTTGTCGCATTCGGGCAAGTGTCCTTTCCGGCTTTTGTCGCATTCCGGCAAGTGTCCATTTGGGAAATCGGCCGTTGGACATACGGCATTTGGGCAAGTGTCTTTCGGGGAAACGTCCGGCTCCCACGGGGTCGACATGGAAAACGCTTATTTGTACCATACACTTTTTGACACTGGTTATGGGTCGGCGGGTTTGAGTGCTCGAGTTCGAACCCTCGGGCAGATGCGGCACGGGAATTCAGCTTTGTTTCTGCACAGGGTTAATCAAGCCAGCACCTGGAATTGCTTCATATACGTACCAGCTGGTCTGTGCCCCTATCTTGTCGGCTCTTTAACTGGGGGGTGGGGCGCTCGGGCCAACCATTCAAAGCGATTGTGTAACCACACATGAGTGACTTTATGAAAAAATGGGACGTTATTACGTAACAGAATGATACAGCTTTGTATTGCATTTAGTCATTGATTATTTTATCTCTGATTGGACTTGATGACTCACAACAGTGGGAGTTTCAGCTGAAAGAAAGTTTCTGAGACCTATAAAAAGAGATCGGATTTTGATGATTGTTATTGACATTCACACGATTCAG
Source organism: Physella acuta (assembly GCF_028476545.2). NCBI lineage: Eukaryota > Metazoa > Mollusca > Gastropoda > Physidae > Physella > Physella acuta. The sequence continues at coordinate 212,312 of NW_026732027.1, forward strand.
GTAAAGGATGTCTATTCGATCTAAGTGTGTTCTTGATTTGGTTTGATAGTACTTTGATCTTGAATATATTTGAACAAAATAGTGTCTTTATTAATAATTGTGTTTTATATTTTGTTTCGTACACTGACCTTTGACCACATGTGCTTTGACCATAGAGGCTTTGACCATAGGTGGTTTGTCGACAGGTGCTTTGACCAATGTCCATATGGGCTTTGACCATATGTGGTATCTCCACATCGGGGCTTTGGCCAAAAGGGTTTTGTCCTTACATGGTCTATGATCACATGTGATTTTTGACAGCGGGGCTTTACTAAAAGTGCTACGTCCATACAGGAATATCTTCAAGCAAGTTTGATGTCATTTATGAACGACCCCAAAACCCACTGTTATCTAAAGGATAATGCGTGGTATAATAAAGTACTATATGGGCATTGTTTATGCTCATTTTGTGGGAAATTGTTTTAATTCTTTTGTATTAAAAATTAAAGTTTTGAAAAATAAAGCGGGAGTGATCTCTCCTTCAGTTTCGCGTGTATTTCTTATTTAAAAGTAATGGAGATCGCTAAAGAAATGTTTTAATCAATTTTAGTTCTTTTTTTTTTACTTTGTCGTATACAGAGTATAGAGGAAGTAGTATAACCGTGCACACAAATCACATTAAGTTGTGACAGTTTTCATCGTTTTACATCTCAGTACTTCATCATATACGGAGTATAGGGGACTTTTTTTAAATAGGGAAAAAATCTAAATCAAGATTTATCAAAATCTCGGTATTCACGCGTCATCGAGTCAGAAAAAATTAATTTTGCAATCTTATCTGTGTGTGTGTCTGTGTGTGTATGTGTTTGTCTGTGAACACGATAACTTGAGTACCACTACAGCTATGTTGATAAAGTTTCATACATAAGTATTACATCAAATTAGTAGTTCTGTATCAGCTTTTCGGTGATCTCCGATAACAGAAAGTGGAACTTATTCTGCTTTCGATTTGTTCAAAAGCCTTATAACTCGAGTACTGTTTCTGATAAACGAAATTCCACACATAAATTAAAAAAATAATTCTATGTTTATTTGTCAAATTGAGTAATTTCCTGTGACCGAAAGTAGTTCTTTATGCTACTTTCGATTTCTCAAAAAAAAAAAAAACGAAAATGAACTTATAAAGTACTAATGTTCCGCACTAGCATACACGCATTGTTTGCTGTTCACTTGGTGCACAATTCTTTTTTTCTACGAGATTCTAATCTATTTTCAAAAGTTTAATTATGAAAAATTGAATTAAATAATTTCTTTATCCCGAGTTGGCATCCCCCTTAATGTTCAATCAGAATATTCGAGAAAGTTTAGGAGAGATCACTCCCGCCGTATTTATTTTAATTAGAATAAATTCGAGTAGAAAAAAAATTGCGCACCAAATGAAAGTAAAGGTTAAACGTTAACCTACGCATAAAGTTTAAAACGAATCTGTCCGGTGGAAGTGATATTTTTTGAGAAATCGGAAATTTCCTTAAGTACTAAATCTTCAACATTTCAAGAAGATAAAATCTTATATTTTTTATATCGAATTTCGTCCATCAAACAGAAACGTACTAACGGTATATGTATTTTAGAAACCGGAAATTGAGAAACGTACCACTTCTGAATTACGGAGATCATTCAAAATTAGAAACTAATCAAAGTATAAGATCTTGTACTTATGTATAACATTTTGTCTACCTAACTGAAACAGTATTCAAGGTATTGTGTTAGCAATTAAAAGAGAGCAACGTGCTACCACTTCTTGTTATCGGGAATCAGACAAAAGTTAAAAGGAACCAATGCATAACTTTTAATACTTATTTTTAAATTTTTGTCTACCTACAATTAATGGTACTCAAGTTATCAAATGTTGATAAAAAACTAAAAATGTAATATGACATATGGGCTTTGGTCAACATAACTTAAACTTAAACTGCGCTCAAATTATCGTGTTTACAGATACAATCACAAACGGGCATGATGAAAAACTAAATTTTCCGCAGCGGAAGGTTATAAAACGTCCAATGTTGTCAAAATCTCGCTTTAAATGTTTGCTTAAATGTTTATATTCCGTATACGATACAACGGGGAGGTATAAAACTGCGAAACCTATTAAAATATAATTTAATTTAATTACAATACTTTTTCTTTACTCTGTATACAAGAAAGTAAAAAGATCATAAGCAACTATTTTAATTCATTTATTTTCTTCTTTTTCATACATAATTTTAAAAAAGCTTGTCATTAAAACGTTTTGCATTCGTTTTTTTTAAAGAACATTCTAAACTTAAATTGAAATAATTTCTAACATTTGCGTTGCGAAAGACAACTTTCATTTTAATGATCTAAGACGGAGACGGGTGGGAGTTCGTTTTGAAAACACCCTCGGCCTATCTCTCGGAACTCAGGACCAGATCCCTAGAAAAACTCAGAAATTAGGCGAAGCATGGGTTTTTGTATACAGTTAGGGCTTATCAATTTATGACGTCCACAATTTATTTTGGGTTTTGGACCCAACCCCCACCCGTCCACAAAAATCCAATTAATTCCCTTTTAAAAGTCCATATTCGTCCGCAAACGACAATTTTTTTCGGACCCCCCCCCCCCCCAGTGTGGAACTCATAAATGGATGACCCCTTACTGCTATATTGTTATTAGATTAGGAGTCATCCCCCCATAGGCGTAGCCAGGGGAGACGGGGATGCATATATCCCCAGGCGCCGACCGAAGGGGGCGCCAAAATGGGTTTGAAAAAAGATTTAAAGGTTATTTTAGCTGCAATTTTGCATTATAAATATAAACAAGTTAATAAAATGTCTAGTGACAATTTAAGCGCAATTTCCTTAATTAATTTTTTGTGACCGAACGAAAGGATATTTTTGAAAACTTTCTTCGGCAATATTGTTCTAAATTATGGCAGGAATCGATTGGTAAATGTTTCAAGTCGCTAAGTGGTCTGGTTGCCGAGATATGGGCCAAAAACTGCATTTTTTAATGTTTTTTGGCTTTTCCGGGAAATCCAGCAAGAAATTTCGGGAATATTTTTGGCCCATAATCATCCTCGGAACTTGCTTAACATATTTGCTTTGAAACTAGTCCTCGATATTGCTTCGTTGAGGAGGAGATACGACTTAAAGCTGGGGACACACATCCATCCATCCAGAAATAACGAGTTAATAATCGCAATTGTCCAGTATGGAAATTGCGCTAAACATGTATGGGGGCGCCAAACTGAAAGTTTGTCCCGGGGGAGGGGGGATGCGCCAAATCCAAAGTTTGTCCCCGGGCGCCGGGAAAGGTTGCTACGGCTCTGATCTCCCCCCCCCCTTCATAACACGTAAACAGGGATGCTGGATCCAGTGTATTTTTCTACCACTTTTTAAATACATATATGCACGATTACACTGTGAATCTAGTTTAATTATGGCTCAGCTTTACAGCTTTTCGGAGCTAGTAAGTAAACAAGTATTGAACACATTCAATATTTACACCCAATCGTAATTGTTTGTAATTGGATTTTATTGACGTATCTGTATTTATTCCTATATAAATACATTTGTATTATTTTATTTTCAGACAAACCTTTTAAAAATGTCTCAAAACGCTGCTCTAGCTGTAGCCTCAGGCATCATAGGTCTGGGGAGTCTACTGCATCTGGTTGGCATGGCAACGCCGGATTGGGAGCACATTTCTCCATTCAATCTTGGACTGTGGCAAATCTGTACTTCGGGCCACTGTCGAACCATAGAGGACAAAGCAGGTGAAAAAAATGTTACCTTTCTTGTTGAAAAAAATCTCATTTCCATGCCAGCGATGCGGCAGCTACATTCAATTAAATAATTTTGAATAGAGAAGAGAATCAGCTATAAAGGTGTAAACGATTAAATGGAATTATGCGATCACGTGGTAGTGCTGAAGATAACACAAAAGTCTCGAGTTCGGATCTTGTGCTCAGGTTTGTGTGAGTCTACTCTGATGGGTACCTGACTCACTGAGTCCACCCAGCTATGATGGGTACCTGACTCACTGAGTCCACCCAGCTCTGATGGGTACCTGACTCACTGAGTCCACCCAGCTCTGATGGGTACCTGACTCACTGAGTCCACCCAGCTCTGATGGGTACCTGACTCACTGAGTCCACCCAACTCTGATGGGTACCTGACTCACTGAGTCCACCCAGCTCTGATGGGTACCTGACTCACTGAGTCCACCCAGCTCTGATGGGTACCTGACTCACTGAGTCCACCCAGCTCTGATGGGTACCTGACTCACTGAGTCCACCCAGCTCTGATGGGTACCTGACTCACTGATTCCACCCAGCTCTGATGGGTACCTGACTCACTGAGTCCACCCAGCTCTGATGGGTACCTGACTCACTGAGACCACCCAGCTCTGATGGGTACCTGACTCACTGAGTCCACCCAGCTCTGATCGGTACCTGACTCACTGAGTCCACCCAGCTCTGATTGGTACCTGACTCACTGAGTCCACCCAGCTCTGATGGGTACCTGACTCACGTCAAGCAGAATCAAGTCTGATGTCGCAGTGCTGACTATACCTTTACTTTTTACGGACAGGTCTGGAAGTCTACTATACTACCTCAACATAGTACTGCATTAGCCGAAGGATATGATTAAAAAGTCTTGTTTTTTTTTTTAATTGAGGCTAAAAAATGAAAAGAAAAATAAGATTAGGTTAAGGTTTTGGGATAGCTGTACCTATACTCGTGAAGTCGCACCAAGTCTTAGTAAACATTAATATCTTTCCATATCTACCCACTTAGCACATCCCCCTCCCATTAGTCTTTCACCACAGGCTCTTGCTTTAGACCCCCTCCAATTTCAGGTTGGCTTATAGGTTGCGGCTTTCTTTCTGTGATGGGTGTGTTAACCAGTGTTGCTGCCATCGTGTTGATCGCTTTCATTTTCTTCAACGCGCTAAAAGGTCGTCCACAACACTCAAAGATTCATATTTTCCTTATTGCAAGCACCACAATAGCAGGTAAGTCAGTAAGATACTTGTAAACTTAGTGGCAGATGCGTCATTGTGGTACTTTTAAAAAAAAACGACACAACGAGGGTTCTCTGTGCAAGAGGCGTTGTTAGAGGAAGGGTTGAGATTCTGGTTAGTGGCAAGGATAGGTTAAGTACTAGAGTCGGTCGAGCCTTAAAAATATTCGGATTACTTCCTGAAAATGTTTTAATAGGTATTATCAGCGCTTCAAATGTTGTGATAATATTGTAATATTTAAACGTGATAGGTAGGCACATTATAATTTTCTTAAGTGTTATTGATAGTATCACTCATTGATTTAAATCACATCAATATTTGCGAGAAAAAGCTATACTTGATTCATGTATATTACATTTCCATTTCAAGGATTTTAAAATACTTTTTGTGCTACGTTTGATTCAATTAAACCTTAGAAATTGAACTCGATATTTTTTTGTTATATTTACATAGTTTTTTTTTTAAATGACAGCTACTTTTATAATCATCTGTATCATCATATATGCAAGCAAAACGTGGAATACATCAAGTCTTGCGTATTCCTTCTACCTCTCCATTGTGGGCGGAGTTTTGATCAAAATAGGCGGGATAATCGGATTTATCATCAACAGACGGTTGAGTTACGGCCAAATGTAACCATACGATTTTTAATGTAATACTTTGCTGTATTCTTTCTAATTAATAAAATAAAATAAAACATCATAGTAATTATTTAGACCTAGCAGCTTTTTTTTTAAACTGTCATTAGTTCTCCTCCCCCTCTAATTTTTAAGATGGAGACTGGAAACTAAGCTAATGCTACATATTCATGTCTTATTGTGTTTGACCGCTAGATTTTCTATATATAACGTCTGTATAGTATTATGTAAGTGTGTAGGGATATGTGTATTTTACATAAAGATATCTGAAGATAATACACTAACAAAATAGATATCAAATGACAATTTATTCACAAGTTAAAAAACATTATATATATATATATATATATATATATATATATATATATATATATATATATATATATATATATATATATATATATATATATATATATATATATATATATATATATATATCTAATGAAAATCTTTTTGAATCGATATGTAAAGGCCAACGAGAATAGCCACTCATTATATTAAAATATTAAAAAATACTTGTATAGTTTGTCTGTTATTATGGGACTTCTGCAAAAATAAACAAATTTCACAGAATTCAATACTTGCTTAATACATATGGGAGTATGGTGACAAAAATAGCTCTTTTAAAAAATACGGACTTGAAAAACAATTTTGCCCACATTATAAACTTTAGTGAATTATTTGTAACTGTAATTACAGAGTAAAGGTGTTTAAACGTGGAAGATTAGCACACAAAAAACAACTACAGGTGTATTTACTGTATTGTTGGCTAATTAAAAAAAATTGAACCAAAGTCTTATATATCCAATTTTTTTTTCTGCTACTATTTGTATACTTAACTTTAAAGCACTTGTGATGAGTTATTATTTAAGTGCTGCGAATGGGCGTTAAATAATTTTACCTGAATGAAAAAAGCACAAGAAAAAAAAACTACTTAAGCGAAGGATATGAGAAAACAACTTACATTTACGAGAAGATAACATAGTTATTTTTGTTACCCCCGAAGTTCGTTCTATGACGTCAGAAGTTATAAAGAGGTTCCTACGTCTGAAGTTTTTATCGATATGTAGCTCATATAAGGCTACAGTCAGTCGAGGTAAGTTGTGACCCTCTCTTCGTGGATTTTGTGGCCGATTGGCATTTGGGCCTTGTGTTCTCTCGGCCCGAAGCGAGCGCCTCCAAAATTTGATGCGCCAGTTGCGCCGGAAGGGTACTCAATCCGGCATCCGACAACTTTGCTTTATACACACACACACACACACACATATATATATATATATATATATATATATATATATATATATATATATATATATATATATATATATATATATATATATATAAACTAACATTCGGCCTAGCTTCGGTTGGGTTTTCAACAAACATTTCATAATATGAATGACTAATTAATTAAAATTTAATTTGCTTTTATGTGGAATGCTTACGTTTAGTCAGTAATTTCATGTTAAATGAATAATCGCAAACTTATTACTCGCAAGGTAATTAAAACTACAGCGACTTCCTTTATAATATAACTCAAAGATTATATTCAATTAACGTTTGAAGTTAATTTCTACAATAGAATTAGGATAAATACCTTAATGTATAACTAAATTCTTACAAAAAAAAATCCCACGTAGGAACCCTATGAAAACTCTAGAGGATGTACATTTGCCCCAGGGGTTCAGAGAAAAAACGGGAATACCCTCGGTAAAACACCGGAACACTGTTTTAACTGAAGGGGTCGGCGTGGTCGAGTCGGTAAAGCTCATGGTTGCTAAACCGAAAAGTTTCGAGTTCGAACCCTCGGACAGATGAGGCTCGTTAGCTGGGGACAGCCACTCTTCTAGGAGAGACAACTCCAAAATCAAACAACTGCTGCCTTGTAGTTTGTTCTTGGTTGGTCAAAGGCTATGGAAGCAAATCCAAAAAGTAAAGCAGGCAGAAATCGAAGTCAATGGCCTCAATGGCGCATAACCAGTTGACACGTAATCCTTAATTGTGATGGAAGCATGGTCGAGTCGGCAAAGCTCATGGTTGAAAAATTCGAAAAAAATGTTCTCGAGTTCAAACCCTCTGGCAGATAAGTCTCGATTCCTCCCAACACTAAAAATTGAGAACGAATAAGAAGAAGAAAGAAGTTTTAACTGAGCAGAGGCCATGTTTCCTTATATAAACATTTTACTGGTTTTGTAAAAAAAAAAATACAAATATATCTGGACGTAAAAACTCAATCATAACTCCTTAGGTTATAGAATTACCCGCGGGGGTTACAAAAAATAAACGTTATCTTCGGGAAAACTTCCTAAGGGCTTTAGAAGTCGGAATTTGGTGAAAAAAGATAACTATTTTCAAAACAGTTTCGAGGGAACCATGGCTCTATACATCAGGCTCATTTTTTCCATAGACCGATATAAATGAATCGGCCTTATGCAAAAACTATCAGTCAGCATCTGCTCGTACATGCGAGGGCTAAAACGTGACCGAGATGAAATTCTCTATATATGAGCTATATATCGAAAAACAAATTCCCACATAAGATCACTTTGAAAACTCTCAAGTTTGTACAACGACCCTAGGAGTCAGAAAAAAGCGGTGATACCTACGGAAAAACCTCAGAAAAACTATTTTAACTGACGTACAAATCAAATCATAAATCTTGTGGTCGTAGAATTACTCGCGATGGTCACACAAAAGTAGGCGTTATCTTCGGGGAAAACTTAATTTGGTGAAATACGAGGACTATTTTCAAAACAATTTTATGGTACTTTGGCTCTGTAAATCTGGCTCATTTTTTTTCCATCGTCCTGAACAAATGAATTGGCCATACACCAAAGCTATCAGCCAGCCTCTACTCTCGCGGCGAGGGCTAAAATGTGACCACGAGTGAAATTCTGTTTAACTATAAGTCAATATTAATGAACAGCTCTGTAAAAATAAAAAAATCTACCAAAATATCCACTCCGTTTGTGAAAAGTAGGCCTACAACCTGAATGAACATATTTTTTTTTGCTAAGATCTGAACTTTGTAACATCGCTTGTATGCATCATACATTTTTTTAAACTGGTTAGGGGTCGGCGTGTTCGAGTTCTCGAGTTCGAACCCTCAAGGAGATGAGACTCAACAGCTGGGACCAGCGTCTCTTCTAGGTGAGACAACTACACAATAAAATAAAAAACGTCTGCCTTGTAGATTGTTCTTTTTTGGACAAAGCCTTTGGAAGCAAATAAAAAAAAAAGTAGGCTGAAATCGGAGTCAACGACACATATATTTAATTGTGTTGGGGGGGGGGGATCTTTTCAATCACCAAAAATTATGAACGCAGAAGAAGAAAAAACATAAATATATTATGCCCTCTCAGCTCACCATAACATAAATCATATCAGAGACACACACATAAGTTTCTATTAAAATATTCTCTAATACTATACTGTTGCTGTCATCAAAGTCAATAACAGAAAAGAAACTGAGAATTCAGCTGTGTTTCTTCACACTGTTAATCAAGCCAGCATCTGGAATGGTTTCATTTATGTCAAAGCTGGTCCTTGCCCCTCCCCTGTCTGCACATCTTAAATATCAGTACTCTAATTGCGGGGTGGGGTGCTCAAACATAACATTCTTAGCAATTGTGAAACCATATACTAGATTATCAGTATCTTTTTGAAACAATGGGACCTTGTTACGTAACACAGAGATACAGAAATGTGTTGCTTTCGTCATTGATTATATTATCTCTGATAGGACTTGATGACTCACAACAGTGGGAGTTGGCTGCTGAAATAAATTTTGTGACACCTATAAAATGAGAACGGTTTTTGATGATACTTTTTATTAACATTCACACGATTCAGGTAAAGGACGTCTTGTCTATCTAATTCGGTTTGAAATTATTTTAATCTTGACTAAGTTTGAACTAAGTATTATCTTTATTAAGATTGATCTAATTTTGTGCGACATGTTGTTTAGTAAGCGAACCTTTGACCACATGCTATTTTATCATAATAGAGGCTTGATTATAAGTGGTTTGTGAACAGCGTTTTTCCTTAGATGGTCTATGATTGCAATGTTTTTTTTTTTTACATTGAGCCTTTGATCAATAGTGCTTTGTCCATACAGTAAGATAAAATGTAAAAAAAAAGTGTGACAATATTTATGAATGACCCCTTAACCCATTGTTATCCTAAGGATAATGGGTGGTCTAGTAAAGTACTAAATATATACACATTTTTCGTGTTCTTTTGGAGTGCAATTGTTTTTAGTCATGCAATCCTATTAAATAATTATTTGAAATGTTTTTATTTTGATACTTTACTTTTTTTTTTAAATAGAATAGAATCGAGTAGAAAAAAAATATTTAGCACCAAATGAACGTCAATACTGTGTGCATAATTGAGCACAAAATTAGTACTTTATACAGAAACTATTTACATTTTTTAAAAAGGTAATTAATAATTTAATTAAGTCACATTGAATGTCAAAGTACATTGTCATCTACTCTTGACATTGTGTAAAGTTTGAATTAGTCCGGTTGAAGCTAGATTTTTTCATTAAAAAATACTCGAAATTTCAGGAAGATAAGCTATTATATCTTTTTTTAAGATTTTGTTCATCAAACTGAAACATAACTTACGTTACATGTTTTTATATGTTTTTATAGAAACGGAAATAAATTAAAGTACCACTTCTGGATTACGGAAGTCACTCACATTTAGAAATTGATCAAAGTATAAAAGCTTGTACATATATATGACATTTCGACTACCTAACTGAAACAGTATTCAAGCTATTTTATTCACAAATAAAATAGAGCAACGTGCCACTTCCTGTGACCGGGAATCAAACAAAAGTTAAAAGGAACCTTCGCATACATTTTAATACTAACATTCAAAATTTTGTCTACCTAGCATTAATGGTACTCGGGTTATCAGCGTATCTAACGTTGAAAGAAAACTAAAAAATTAAAGATGATACTTAGATATGGGATGCTAGGTTCACGGTATTTTTCTACTACTTTTTAAAAACATACCTGCATATTTACAGTGGGAATCTAGTTCCAATATGGGTCAGCTTTACGGCTTTATAGAGCTAGAGAGCTAATAAGTAAAATAGTATTAATCACATTCAATATTCATGTCCAATTGTATTTGTGTGTATTTGACTTTTATTGATTTATCTGTATTTATTCATATATATATATATATATATATATATATATATATATATATATATATATATATATATATATATATATATATATATATATATATACGTTTTATTCCTTTTCAGACAATCCTTTTAAAATGTCTCAAATCGAAGTCGCTGCTCTAGCTGGCGCTGCAGGTATCATAAGTATGGGGAGTCTACTGCATCTGGTTGGCATGGTAACGCCGAATTGGAAAGACGTTGGTGCAGGCACTATTGGACTATGGGAAATCTGTTTCTCGGGGGAATGTGAAACCATAGAGGACAAAGCAGGTAAAACAATCTTATTTCCATGTAGGCGACGTAGTAATTAATTTCAATTAAATCCTCATTTGAATGAGGATAGAAGCAGCTATAAAGATATAAATGATTAAATGGGATTATGCTGTCGAGTGGTAGATTTAAAATGATTTATAACCCAAAAGTATCAAATTCGGATATTGTGCTCAGGTTTGTATGAGTCTACTCTAGTGGGTACCTGACTCACGTCAAGCATGATCGTGTCTGATGGTACAGAGCCTGGTATGTCGGACTCCTAAATCCCCTACATTATAGCGTGGGGGAGGTGAGGTGCTAGACTGCCGGGAACCAAAAGGGGTCTGCTCTCGACCCTAACAAGATATTTTGACTTTAAGCTGCGGCCTTCACGAGGCTTCGGAAGAGTGCCATTAGTCGGACCAAACTCATGACCTCCCTAATGGGTGCGGAATGGCTAGTGGTAGCCAACAGCAGCTAGAAGCTTTTGATCTGTCCGAATGCCCCCCCACGATCAAGCTGGGTACCAGACGGTAGGACGACGTCCTGCGTCTGGTGGGTGGGGAAAGAAAGCCCGGTGAGAGCCGACGGAGATGCGACCGACGTGTAGCGATCTAACCGGCACTAAACGACTTACTACTACCACCATGTGTCGGAGTTTGCTACCCTGAGGCCTGTCTGGCTAATGGGAGTCAACCTCCTGAGCCGGTTTCCGTAAAGAGAGAGGGTACAGTGCTGACCATACCTTTACTTTTTACGGACAAGTCTAGAAGTCTACTATCCTAACGAAACACAGTACTGCATTAGCCGAAGGATATGATTAAAAAGTTTTTTTTTTTAAATTGAGGCTAAAAACATGAAAAGAAAAAAAAAATAGGTTTTGGTTTTGGGTTAGTTGTACAAGTAAACATGAATATCTTTCCATATCTACACCACAGGCTCTTACTTTAGACCCCCTCCAATTTCAGATTGGCTTATAGCATGCGATTTCCTTTCTGTGATGGGTGTGTTAACCAGTGTTGCTGCCATCGTGTTGATCGCTTTCATTTTCTTCAACGCGCTCAAAGGTCGTCCACAACACTCAAAGATTCATATTTTCCTTATTGCAAGCACCACAATAGCAGGTAAGTCAGTACGATACTTGTAAACTTAATTGCAGATACGTCTTTATGGTACTTTTAAAAACACAATATAACTATATCGAGTGTTCTCTGTGTAAGTGGCGTTGATAAAGAAAAGTTTGGGATTCTGGTTAGTGGCAAGGATAGGTTAAGTACTAGTGTCGGTCGAATTACTTCCATAAAAAGTTTAAATAGGTATCATTGGCGCTTTAAATGTTGTGTTAGATATCGTAATTGCCTTTAAAAGTTGTGATAGGTAGGCACATCATAATTGTCTTAAGTGTTATTGATAGTATCTCTCATTAATTTAAATCACATCTTTAATTTTTGTGAGAAAAGGCCATATTCGATTCATGTAAATTACAGTTCAATATAAGGATGCTAAAATACTTTTTATGCTACGTTTGATTTAATTTAATCCTAGCAATATAACTCTATATTCTTTTGTTATATTTACATAGTTGTTTTTCTTTTTAAATGACAGCTACATTTATCATCATATGTATCATCATATTTGCAAGCAAAACGGCACACACCTTGAAAATTAGGCAATCCTTCTACCTCTCCACTGCGGGCGGAGTTTTGATCAAAATAGGGGGGATAATCGGATTTATCATCAGCAGACGATTGAGTTGCGGCCCAAAGTAACCCAACGATTTTTAATGTATTACTGTGCTTATATTCTTTCTAATTCAATACAAATAAAACAAAACATCATAGTAAATATTTAGATCTACTAGCTTCATTTTTTAAAAATGTCCATAGTACTCCCCCAAAGAAATGTAACAAATTAATGTATTCTGGTGTTTAACCACTTGATACTGATTATACTATATGTATGTAAAGCAATAGATAAGTGTGTAGGGATATATATGTGTTTTACATAAAGATATCTGAAGATAATACACTAACAAAATAAATATGTAAAGACAGTTTATTCACAAGTTTAAAAAAACATTTATATATATATATATATATATATATATATATATATATATATATATGTATATATATATATATATATATATATATATATATATATATATATATATATATATATATATATATATATATATATATATATATATATATATATACATATATATATATATATATATATATATATATATATATATATATAGAGAGAGAGAGAGAGAGAGAGAGAGAGAGAGAGAGAGAGAGAGAGAGAGAGAGAGAGAGAGAGAGAGAGAGAAAGAGATGAGAGAAAAAGAGAGAGATAAAATCTTATCAAAATAAATGTATAGTCCCATGCGAATTCCCCATCATTATATTCAAAAAATTAATTTTATAGTTTGTCTATTATTAGGGGAGTCAAAACGAAAAAAACAGAAATTTCACACAATACTAAACTTGCTTGAAACATATTTGACTATGGTGCTAAAATATCTTTTAAAAATAAAATATAGACTTGAAAAACAATTTTGTCCACATTATAAACTTAAGTTTAGTGAATTATTTGTAACTGTAAATACAGCGTAAACGTTTTTATACTTGGAAAATTAGCAAAACACTATCAAAGTATTTACTGTGTATTGTTGGCAAATGTTTTAAAAATTAGACCAAAGCCTTTTATATCCATTTTTACATTCTTGTATACAGAGTCTAGGGGGGTATTGTAAAGTAAAGTTTCCCTTTGAAACCTGAAGTAGAGTTCACTTGTTTCTGTGACCTCGGCATATGAAGAGATAGTGTGGTCAGCACTATGCCCAGCCGCCTTTACTGTCCCTAACGTGAGATATGTACCCATCAGAGTTGGGTGGACTCAGGGACGGTTTACTGACTTGAACCCGGATTCGAACTCGAGATTTACGGGTTAACAGTCCAGTTCTCTACCGCTTGACCATTCCGTCCATAGGGGGAGGGTATTGTAATCGTGCACAAAAATCACATGATATTTCGATAGTTTTCATCGTTTTACACCACAGTACTTCATCATATACGGAGTATAAGGGACTTATTTTATTCTGGCAAAAATTAAAAAATGCAGATTTATCAAAATTTTGATGTTCTATGAGTAATCGAGTTGGAAAAACTGGGCTTTGCAATTCTGTTCGTATGTCTGTTTGTGTGTACAAATATTATATCTAATTTGTAGTTCAGTATAAACTTTTCAGCGATTTCCGATAACCGGAAGTGGGATTCTACTTTTAGTTTTTCAAAAGCCTAGATAAACGAAATTTCACGTATTAGTAAAAGATCTAATTTTCTGCCTTCTTTCAAATTTTGGGTGGTTTCTGTTGGCCGGAAGTAGTAATGTACGCTATTTCCGATTTCTCAAAACACGTTTATGAATGTATAAAATACTAATAATATTCCCAACTATTATACACAGATTGGTTGGCGTTCACTTGGTGCGCAATTTATTTTTCTACGAGATTATATTCTATTTAAAATGTTGATATTATTAAAAATTGATTAAAAATCATGTCTATATCCCGAGTTGCCATCACCCGTAGTGTTATATAAGAATACGCCGCTATCTAGCTGTTTTATTTTCTGCTTATCAGCTATTCATAATTTGTGAATTCGAAACAACGTCCCCCCCCTCCCGCGCCTCCGCCCAGTGAAAGCAGCCGTTTACAGATGACAGTGAAAAGATCAAATAGAAAATGTTACCTCCCCTTCGTTTCAAATCGTTTAAATTCTAAATTATCTGCCCCTAATAGCCGTCACTAATTCAACCCGGCTCTACGATTGTAAACATTCGTCGTGAACCAAAGCTCACCAGATTGATAATTGAAATTAATTGGTGATTGGCTGTCATGTGGAATGCTTAAGTTTAATCAGCAATTTCGTGTTAAATGAATAATCGCAAACTTATTACACGCAATGTAATTAGAACTACAGAAGCTTCCTAGAAAGTATAAAGTAAAGATTATATTCAATTATGTTTTAAGTTAATTTCTACAATTGAATAAGGATAAATAACTTAATGTATAACGAAATTCTTACCAAAAAATCCTTTAAAAATTCTAGAGGTTGTACATTGGCCTCAGGGGTCGAACAAAAAACGGTACTACCATCGGGAAAACACCGGAACATTGTTTTAACTGACCAAATGCCATATTTCCTTATATAAACATTTTACTGTTTTTGTAAAAAAAAATACAAATATATCTGGACTTAAAAACCCAATCCTAACTCCTGAGGGGTTTACAAATAAAATAGACGTTATCTTCGGGAAAACTTCGTAAGGGCTTTAGAAGTGACCGGTCCTTTTATAAATGAGCCCATTGTTGATGTTATTAGGTTATCCACCCCTTCCCCCACCCCCCTCCCGCCCATCACCTGAACTGGGACATCCCCGCCCTACCTAGACAAGTGCGGACTAGGTGTAATGCCGGTCGCCTAGTCTTTGACCTGGGATGCAAATTTGGGGAAACACGTATTCGAGGTTAAGCCAGGGCATAGACACCAAAGCTTGGTGGTGAGGGCCAGAAAGATAGGACAGTTGAACGTTAGACTTGTGAGGATGTAGTTGTGTTTTGTTTTTGTAAAGTGTGGTAGGGCTGGGCTTTAAGGCTGGCCACTATTGAGGTTCTAGATTACTATGTTATCCAAGACTAAAGTATCAACCATAAAATTTAAGAAGCTAAAATTGCGTTTGTGTTTTTCTTGAACCTCTCACTGCATTCATCATTACCAACCATACTAATGACGTCATAACAGAGGATAATTTCAACAAAGTCTTCAAGGTATTTATCGTCTGTATATCTGGCTAATTTTTAGCATGCACCTCGGTAAATGGCTAGGCCGTATGAAAACGACTACCCCTGATATTTTATGATGTCATAAAACGACCCTGGAGAATAACAAAAAATGTTTTGCAAGTCGGAAAAACCCCATAGGGCCGTTATTTTTGTCTAGATGTCGTATTTTCTTATATAAACATAGCAATTGTTTGTAAAAAAAAGACAAAGACTACGTCATTCGGTCTATATACAAGGGGAATCTTTCTAAAGTAATTATTTTTAAATTATTTTTATACTATTTTAAACAAAAACAGAAAATGACGAAATACAGCATTCGTGTAAGTAAGAATTTCGTTACATATTAAAGAATATATACCAATTAGATTGTATGGATTAACTTCAAAAGTTAATGTAATATAATCCTTGCTTTATACTATCTAGGTAGCCTCGGTCTGTAGATCTAATTACCTTGCGAGTAATACGTTTGCGAATATTCCACCAAGGGGTTTCTAACAAGAAATTACTGTTTAAACTTAAGCACGCCACATAATAGCCAATCACCAATTAATAGATCATTCAAATTCTCAATTTGTTTTTAAAACCTAACCGAGGCAAGGCAGATTGCCTAGTATATTAGATCATATCAAGAACAAATCAGCACATAACTATATGCCAATATTAATTAACAGCTCTGTAAACATAAAAACAGGCACCAAATCATCTACCCTGACAAGTAGGCCTACACCCTGAATGAACATATTTTTTGCGAAGATCTGAACTTTGTAACATCGCTTGTAAGTATCATACACTTTTTGACACTGGTTATGGGTCGGCGTGTTCGTGTTCTCGAGTTCGAACCCTCGGGCAGATGAGGTTTGACAGCTGGAGACAGCAACTCAAAATTGAAAAAAAAACCTGCTGCCTTGTAGATTTTTCTTGGTTGCACAAAGGCTATGGAAGCAAATCCAAAAAAGAAAAGCAGGCTGAAATCGGAGTCAACGACACGTATATTTTTTAAGGGGGGGGGGGGGGATCTGTTTCAACATTAAAATTATGACCACAGAAGAAGAAGATCATTATATACCGAAGTCCCCTGGCTGCTGCCCTCTCAATCCAACCTAACATAAATCATATCAGAGACGCACACATAAGTTTATATTAAAATATTCTCTAATACTGTTGCTGTCATCAAAGTCAATTACAAAAAGAAACTGAGAATTCAACTGTGGTTCTCCACACAGTTAATCAAGCCAGCATCTGGAATGGTTTCATTTACGTCACAGCTGGTCCTTGTCCCTCCCCTGTCGGCACAACTTAAATATCAATACTCTAATTGCGGGGTGGGGCGCTCAGGTCAAACATTCCTAGCAATTGTGAAACCACTCACTAGATTATCAGTATCTTTTTGAAACAATGGGTCCTTGTTACTTAACACACAGATACACAAATGTGTTGCATCTCGTTATTGATTATTTTATCTCTGATAGAAAGTTTCTGAGACCTATAAAATGAGATCGGCTTTTGATGGATAATTGTTATTGACATTCACACAATTCAGGTAAGGGACGTCTTGTCCATCTAAGTTTGTTCTTGATTTGGTTTGATTGTACTTTGATCTTGACTAAGTTTGAACTAATTATTATCTTTTTTAAACTTGATCTAATTTTGTACTATATTTGGCTTGGTACGCGGATCTTCGACCACAGGTGTTTTTGACCATAGGTGCTTTGACTATAGGTGGTTTGACCACACCGGGACTTTGACCACATGTATTTTGTATTTAGATGGACTATGATCACGTGGTTTTTTTACATTGGTCCTTTGATCAAAGGTGCTTTGTCCATACAGTAAAATAAAAATAGTCAAACAAGTGTTACGTCATTTATGAATGACCGCTAAACCCGCTGTTCTCCGAAGGATAACGGGTTGTTTAGTATAATTATTAATTATATACATATGTTTCGTGTTCATTAGAAGTGCAATTGTTTTAAGTCATGCAATCCCATTAAATAATTAATAAAAGTAAAGTGGGAGGATAATGGGTGGTCTAGTAAACTACTAATTATATGCACATTTTACCTGTTCATTAGGAGTGCAATAATCTTAGTCATGCAATCCCATTAAATAACTATTGAAAATAAAGTGGGAGTGATTTCCCTTTAATGTACTTGTATATTTCTTTTTGAACAGCAATGGAGATGACACTTTCAGTGCAATCTGGTTAAAGAAATGTTTTATTGATATTTTGATACTTTATTTTTATTTTTTAAATAGAATAAATAGAAAGAAACATATTTTGCACTAAGTGAACGTCAGAGTGTGCTAAATTGAGCTGAAAATTAGTACTTTATACATAAATTTTAAGTAAAGTTTAAGAAGTTAATTAATAATTTAATTAAGTCCGTTTAATTCTCAAAGTAGGCCTCATCGAATCTCGAATTATGTGTAAAGTTAAGATGAATCAGTTCGGTAGAAGTTATATTTTTTGAGAAAACGAAAAAACCGTAGTATTTCATCCGGTCACAAAAAATTACACACAATTTAAGATCTTATACCCATTTATAAAATGTCGTTCATCTAACTGAAACTCTACTTATGTTATCTGTATTTTAGAAACCAGAAATAGAGTTAAGTACCACTTCCGGACTACGGAGGTCACTCAAAATTAGAACCTTATACAAATATAAGATTGTGTAGGCTTTCTTATGAAATATCGTCTACTTTACTGAAACAGTATTCAAGTTATTTTGTTCCCATATCAAACTGGCATTATGGCCAAACTAAGTTTTTCTGACTCAGAAAAGTTATAAAAAGTTAAAATATGTGAAAATCTCGTTTTACATTTTTGCACGATTGCATGCATCCTTTATGTTCCGTATTTTATTCTTTTCTTGTTTTTTCGTGCATAATTAGTATACAAAAAACTTGTTATTAAAACGTTTTGCATTAATTTTTTCTAAGAACATTCTTAACTGAAATAGTTAACTTAAATTGACATCGTTCCTATTAGTTTTTTTTTTCTGTAAGACAAATTTGATTTTCGTGATCTACGAAGAAAGGGGGGGGGGGTTTGTTTTGAACACACCCCTCGGCCTACTTCACTGGACTCGGAAAAAAATCAGAATTCAGAACATGCATGGGTTTCTATATAGTGCTTAGATTAGGAGTCGCTCCACCCCACCCCCTAACACACACATACAACATAGATGCTGGGTACATTGTATTTTTCTACCACTTTTTATAAACGTATATGCACGTTTACAGTGTGACACAAGTTACGCGTGGCTCAGATTAACAGAGGTAATAAGTAAACTAGTATTAATCACATTCAATATATACGCAAAATTGTATTTGTTTATATTTGGCTTTTATTGATGTACCTGTATTTAGTCTTATATATATATATATATATATATATATATATATATATATATATATATATATATATATATATATATATATGCATTTTATTATTTTGTTTTCAGACAATCCTTTTAAAATGACTCAAATCGCTGCTCTAGCTGGAGCCGCAGGCTTCATAGGTCTGGGGAGTCTACTGCATCTGGTTGGCATGGCAACACCACATTGGTGGAATATTGGTTCGGGTAGTATTGGACTATGGCAAGTCTGTGAGGGCAATTGTTTAACCATAGAAGACAAAGCAGGTAAAAAAAATGGTACCTTTCTTGCAGAAAATAAAAGCTCATTTTCATCCAGAAAAAGTAGTAGCTAATTTTAATTAAATAATTTAAAAAATATATATAATAAGATCAGCTGTAAAGATATTAACGGTTAAATGGGATTATGCGGTCGCGTGGTAGATCTAAGGATTTATAACCTAAAAGTGTCGAGTTCGGATCTTGTGCTTAGATTTCTAATAGTCTACTCTGATGTGTACTTGCCTCACGTCATGGGTAATCAAGACTGAGTGTATGTTCTGACCATACTTTTACTGATACGGACAGGTCTGGAAGTCTACTATACTATTATAACATAGTACTATATTAACCTAAAGGAAATGTTTAAAAAATGATTGTTCAGGTTAAGGTTATAAAGAATTACTAAAAAATAAAGTTTGTGTTTAGGTTTTGAATATTTAAACTCGCAAAGTTTACTCGCACCACGTAAATATCCATAATCATCCATATCCACCCACTTAGCCCTATCCCCTCCCATTAGTCCTTCACAACTAGCTCTAACTTTAGACCCCTTCCAATTTCAGGCTGGCTTATAGGATGCGATTTCCTTTCTGTGATGGGTGTGTTAAGCAGTGTTGCTGCCCTCGTGCTGATAGCTTTCATTTTCTTCAACGCGTTCAAAGGTCGTCCACTACACTCAAAGATTCCTATTTTCCTTATTGCAAGCACCATCTGTGCAGGTAACTCAGTACGATACTTGTAAACTTAGTGGCAGGTAAGTCATTGTGGTACTTTAAAAAAAAACACGACACAACTATATTGAGGGTTCTCTGTGTAAGTGGCGTTGTTGAAAAAAAACACTATATTTTTGCAAATCTCGACGTTTTACGCCTCCCTGAGTCGGAAAAACATAATTTTGCAATCTCGTCAGTATGTCTGTGTATGTGTGTGTGTGTGTGTGTGTGTATGTGAACACGATAACTTGAGTACCGTTAAAGCTTGGTTGATGAAATTTTATATATAAGTACTATATCAAATTTATAGTTCTGTATTAACTTTTCAGCTATTTCCGGTAACCGAAAGTGGAACTTAATCTACTTTCAATTTTTCAAAAGCCTGCAACTTGAGTACTGTTTCAGATAGACTAATGAAATTTCACATATAAGTAAAAAAATCAACTTTTCTGCCTTCTGTCAAAGTAATTTACGCGTTTTCCGATTTCTCAAAAAACTCATTTGAATTTATAAAGTACTGATAATACTCCGCCTTATTATACACAGATTGTTTGGCGTTCACTTGGTGCGTAATTCTTTTTTTTTCTCTAAGATTCTATTCTATTTTAAAAAGTAAATAAAAATGGATTTAAAATATTGTCTATATCCCGAGGTGCCATCTCCCGTCGTGTTATATAAGAATACTAGCCGTCCCGGCCAGGCCCTGCTCTGGCTTCTGTGAAAAACCTTTCTGTTAAAGACCATTACCTGTGTGTTTAGTAATCATCATAAACCCGGCATTGCCCACCCAAACCACAACCAACCAAAACCAAAACAACAAAACGCAAACATAACACAATTACAAATACAAACGAAAACAAAAACCTAACAACAAACCCAACCACAACCACAAACACAAATACCAACCAATAACAACACAAAAAAAAACGAAAAAGCAAACGAAAACAAACCAAATCCAAACGCAAAACCAACCAAAAACACAAATACAAACCCAAAGAAAAAACACAAACAAAAACGAAAAAAGAAAGAACAAAAACGAACCAAATCAAACCGCAACCAACTGACGCAAACCCAACCTAAACACAAAGAAAACACTAACGCGAACATAAGCGCAGAGTGCTCACAGTCTAGCCCGGGGCGGAATCGCCTGTTTTAGCTTATTAAACGACTATAGTACCCCAACTTATTCATAGTCTTTTGCACTCACTTAAACGAACGCGCCTGTTTCAATTTAATGAACAATTATAATACTCCAAGCTTATCCGTAAAATACCTACAACATTTGCACTTGATCAATCCCCGCTAATTATGTAATTATTTTTTTTCCCAACACCAAAACAAAGTAATTGAAAAGTAAATTCTTTTCCATTAATGCAATGGTTTTATAATGGGAAGTAATTGCGTTTTCCTAATTTATCAAAGGGAAGTAAGTGCTATAGGACTAAATAAAGACATAATTAGAATTTTTGTAATAGATGATATTTTGTTAAAACTTGTGTTTAATAAACATGCCGAAAATTACTACTTTCAGTTTGATAAATGAAAATTATTTCCCAAAACTTTCAATATTAATTTTTTAACTCATAAATTTAGACCATAAGGATTTTAATTATCTAACACTTAAATCCATAGACAAACAAACTTATTACATACAGAATTGAGCTTTACATATTAGAAGAATATTCAAGAAAGTTTAGGGGCGATCACTCCCTGTTCATTTTTCAAGTAATAAACTCAAAATAGCCACGTAAGGTTGGAAATTTAAATAACAGCGCATGTAGGATGTGCTCACATAGTCAGGTATGTAGAGATCACGAGAAAAGAGGGAGAAGTGGTTTGTTACGAAACACGTGTAGCGAGAAGTGTCCTTAAGGTTGAGTAAAAGGGATCTACGACAAATTCCCGAAAGACACTTGCCCGAATGCCGTTTGCCCGAAGGCCGATTTCCCGAATGGACACTTGCCCGAATGCGACAAATGCCCGAATGCGACAAACGCCCGAATGGACACTTGCCCGAACGCGACAAACGCCCGAATGGACACTTGCCCGAATGCGACAAATGCATTTAACATTTACTTTTCTAGACAATTTCCAGACTTTGCACGAATCCTTACCGCGCCAACTTTTTTTGTGGACGTCAGAAATGGATGACCCCATATCGTAATTGGCTTCAGTGTTATTGATAGTATCACCATTAACTTATAGCAATCGTTGTAGTTGTGTCCAATGCAAAATGGGAAGATTGTTACACTGTGAGCCAATCGATTTCAATCACCTCTTCGATTTTTGTGAGAAAAAGCTATATCTAATTTATGTAAAGCTAAAAAATAAATTGCATTTCAATTTTACGGACGCTAAAATACTTTTAATGATAAATTTGATTTAATTTAATCTTAGAAATGGAACCCTATATTATTTTGTTATATTTACATAGTTTTTTTTCTTTTAAAATGGCAGCTACGTTTATCATCATCTGTATCATCATATTTGCAAGCCAAACGCCAAACGCAAAAAGACTTGCGTATTCCTTCTACCTCTCTATTGTGGGCGGAGTTTTGATCAAAATAGGTGGAATAATCGGATTTATCAGCAGCAGACGATTGAGTTAAGGTCCAAAGAAACCAGACGATTTTTTAAGTGTTATACTTTGCTCAATTGTTTGTAATTATTTGCAAATAAAATAAAACATCTTTGTTAATATTTAGATCTAGCAGTTTCATGGGTTTTTTTTTATTTCAACGAAATGGTGAAAGCACTCCTCTTCTTCTCCTGTTTAAGATGTAGAGTTGAGACGAAGCTAATGTATCAAATGCAAGTATTCTTGATACACATTTTACTATTTTTAAGGTGTGTATAGTGATAGATAAGTGTGTAGGGATATGTGAGTGTTACATAAAGATATCTGAAGATACCACACTAACAACATAGATATGTAAATCCAAAATTGATGTGGAAAGACACTTTATTCACAAGTTTAAAAAAACACCTTTTGCATATATGTATATATATATATATATATATATATATATATATATATATATAGATATATAGATATAGATATATATATATATATATATATATATATATATATATATATATATATATATATAGGGGAATTAAGGGACTTAAGTGCAATACAAAACTTCAAAGAATACAATATTTGCTTAATATATATTGTGTGGTGATGTAATGTGTATGAAAGGTGTATACGTGGGACGGATCACTGCGTGTGTGTATGTATTCTGTAACCAGACGCGAGTTGTTGACGAGGATACAAGGGAAGTGACTGGTCAAGTGACAGCGGTTTTGTGTTGTGTTGTGAGCGAGAAAAAGGAGGTGTGCGGGGATGAATGCGGAAGGGCAGTTGAAAACCTGGGTGAAAAGTTAGTTGCCTATCTGCTAAGAGTTTTTGTTGGTGTGTCCATATACCTTGTTATACGATATCTTTGGCGCCCTCACATTTTGGTGGGGCTGCGAAAAAGGTTTTACTTACATAATGAAGATTCGTATGGAAAAAAATTCCACAACAGACTACCACCCAAAGCTGAGGACTTCAAAAACTACGTGCTAAAGTGGAGATGAAAGTAGAAAACATAATTGAATTCATATTGATCGATCAGTAGTACTGTCTTAAACATAATTTTTTAAAAGTTTAGTTTAAGCAAGCCATTGGTACACGTTACACATGGATCATATGCCTATTTTGTTTAAATGTTATACTTGTTTGAGAAGAATATTTTATAAAATAGTTATTGGTTTTAAAATGTAATGCTTTACAACACGTTGAACCGTATAAGTGGTAAATAGCTAAAATCCAACACAGTTAACAGTGGCGTAGCTAGGATTTTCGGGCCCCCATGCAAAAATAGTATTGGGCCCCTAAGTTAATCTGTAACTTGTGTATTTTATACGTCCATAGATGTGTATTTATACGGTAAAATACCTTTGATTTTATATCATTTTTTTGAAAAAAGAAACTAACAAATTAACAGTAAGCCTGTAACCTTTAAGTAACCTAACACAGTAGCTTCAAGAGGCGGGGGCCTTACAATTTAGGCGTGACACCATGACGAAAACTCGTAAAATGTACCATCAAAACTATGTTTTATTCAGTTAAAATAATAAAATATTAAGGAGAGGGTGTAACAACCCACTGGAAATGCAAAAATGTTAGACGGGGTGGGAGTGACACTCACTAAACGCACCAGGCGATATCGAACCTTGTGACGCCACTAACCAAATACAAATTTTAAAACGTTGCTCATGTTTTTTTTTCTTTTTTTTTCTTTTTTTCTTTCTTATAAGTTTGCAAAGTGATTAATATTCTCATTGAAGTCTATTTTAGCTGCTTCTGTATGTTTAATACTTAGGATAGCCAAGTTACTGACCCAAAGGGCATATTTACAACTTGTTTCATAACATCATCATAATGGAGAGACTTGTGACGCACAACTATATTACTGCCAAGGCGGCTGGATAACACACCTAATTTTCTTTAACTATTGATTATAGCAGACCTCAGTATTGCTAGGGCATGACTCTCATTAGAATAAGTTTATGCGCTGTAGTACTCACGGAAGGAGCCCAGGGCGCCGGCTGATGCACATGTGCAGGTTGACTGTTGAAATAAGCAGTAGCCCTGACCCCTTGTGCAGGACATCCAATTAACTGACCCCGTGTGCTAAGAAAGCCTCTCCGAACGAAATAAAAAAGATATTTAATGGCAGAAAACTTTGCAGGAGTTTCTTTCTGGCTTCTCTTCGAGGGGAGAGGCACTGCTCTTCAAGTGTGGGGTTGTGGTAGGAAATTTCACGGTCAGTAGAGGTTTATCTGAATTATTCTAAACGACTTCCCAATGTTTCTTGGCGATTGGATCATTTTCGTATTGATGCATAAATAACAAGGAAACAAACAAAAATCTTTAAATAGTGGCATATTGATTAGAGATAAATTAGATCAACAAGCGAATTGTGATTAAGGTTAAAACTAGAAAAACATTGACACAGTTATGACGTAGCTTATTGTGAAAACACTGTCAAAGTTTGTTATTAAAATCAATGCGCAATTGTAATCATGGATGGATGGAATTTCACTGAGGACACTGAGGACAGACAGTTTAGAGGGGAGGGGGTGCAGGTTTGTGGCGGTGGGGTAGAGAGTTTTTAGTGATGCGTATAAATTTGCGGGTGCCGGATTCCAATCTCACAAAATAGTCAATGTTCATGTTTGTTTATATACTAATTCGCTTAACGGCTTGCCCGACAATGCATTAATGCCTATTATTAATACCGATGGGCCTTGTACAACCCCCGCAACCCCCCCCCCCCCCCCAGTAAGAAAGGTTTGGGGGCCATTTTATTTTTTAACCACTTCTACAGTAGAAAAGAAACTGGATTTCCGTTTTCTTTTTAAAAAAAATTTTATAATACAAATATTAAAATTCCAATGTAAAAGTTATTAAAAATGTAAAGAGGGAAAAGGGTCCCTAATTACCTTGGGCCCCTATGTCATGCTTACGCTAGCTTTTCGGTAGCTACGCCACTGACAATTAATATAACATAGACTACCAATGCCTATAAGAAAAATTAAAACCAAATTATATATATTATTATTCAACATGTTACATGCCCACGTTGATTATGTGATTTAAATGTTTCTGTTAAACCCCAGCTTCTCAGTGGTATTTTTTTTTCAATATTTTTTTTTACCTTTTTTGCCGAGGAAATAGTATACATTTCATAGCATACGTCTTCATCAACAGATCTATAGATCTAAATCAAATTTGAATGAAATAGTTCATTTTTTCCTTATTCTAAAATTGGAAGATGACATCATTAGTATTGTGTATCATTTTCGACATTTGATTTTCAATTCTAATTTTACTTTCTCGTATACAGAGTATATTTTGTATGGTTTGTATGAGTCTACTCTGATTGATGTCAGAGAAACGCGCCATATCTGGGGAAAATCTGTACAGCAGATAAAACTGACCAGTCGCATTTCTCTATATAATCATTGTAATTTATGTGAAAAACAAAGAATAATTTCAACAAAGATTCTAAGGTATTTACCGTTTGTACATATGGCTAGTTTTTTGCATGCACCTCGGTAAATGGCTACGACCACAACCGATATTTTGTTATGTCATAGAATGACCCTGGAGGGTAACAAAAAACGTGTTGCATGTAGAAAAATAACAACATAGGGCCGTTAGATTTAGTCTAGATGCCATACATTTCTTATATAAGCATAGCAGATGTTTGCATTAGCATTTTGCTAAGATTTAAACTCTGAAATATCGCTTGTATGTACCATACACATTTGACACTGGTTAGGGGTCGCCGTGTTCGAGTTCTCGAGTTCGAACCCTCGGGCAGAAGAGGCTCGATAGCTTGGGACAGCAACTTTTCTAGGAGAGACAACTCCAAGATAAAATAAAAACTGCTGCCTTGTAGATTGATCTTGGCTGGACAAAGTCTATGGAAGCAAATCCTTAAAAGAAAAGCAGGCTGAAACTGGAGTCAACGAAACGTATAGGTACTTAATTGTGTTGTGGGTAATCTCTTCCAACATTTAAGTTAAAAACGCAGAGGAAGAAGATCATTACAAAACGAAGTCCCCTGCCTGCTGCCCTATCAGCCCAACCTAACAAAAATCATATCAGAGACGCACAAACACACATAAACTTAAATTAAAATATTCTTTGCTGTCAGCAAAGTCAATAACAGAAAAGAAACTGATAATTTAGCTGTGTTTCTCCACAGGGTTAATCAAGCCAGCACCTGGAATGGTTTCATGTACGTCACAGCTGGTCCTTGTCCCTCCTCTGTCGGCATATCTTAAATATAAATACTCTAATTGCGGGGTGGGGCGCTCAGGCCCAAACATTCCAAGCGATTGTGAAACCATATACTAGATTATAAAATCAGTAGCTTTATGAAACAATGTGACGTTATTACGTAACGGAACGATAAAGAAATTTCGTCAATCAGTATTTTATCTCTGATAGGTCTCGATGACTCACGATAGTAGGAGTGTCTTCTGAAACGAACTTTGTGAGACGTATGAAATGAGAACAGTTTTTGATGATCATTGTTATTGACATTCACACGATTCAGGTAATGGACGTCTTATCGATCTAATTGTGTTCTTGATTCGGTTTGATTGTACTTTGATCTTGACTAAGTTTGAACTAATTATTATCTTAATTAAGATTGATCTACGTTTGTACTATATTTTGTTTGGTAAGTGGATCTTCGAACAACGATCTTTGACCATAGGTCTTTGACAACAGTTTTTTTTTTTTTTTACATTGGGCCTTTGATCAAAGGTGCTTTGTCCAAACAGTAGGATAAAAATAGTCAAACAAGTGTGACGTCGTTTATGAAAGACATCCCCTAAACCCACTGTTATCCGAAGAATAATTGGTGGTCTAGTAAACTACTAATTATATGCACATTTTACGTGTTCACTAGGAGTGCTATTGCTCTTAGTCATGCAATCCCATTAAATAATTATTGAAAATAAAGTGGGATAGATTTCTCTTAATTGTACTTGTATATTCCTTTTTGAAAAGTAATGGAGATGACACTTTCAGTGCAATCTGGCTAAAGAAATGTTGTTATTAATTTTTTTGATACTTTATTGTTTTTTAAATCGAATATAATCGAGTAGAAACAAAATATTTTGAACCAAATGAACATAATTAAGCTGAAAATTAGTACTTTAATACAGAAAATTTTATCAATTTTAAAAAGATAACTAATATTGATAATAATCTAATTAACTCCCATTAATTGACGAAGTACATCGTCATCGAAGCTTGATCTATAGGTAAAGTTTGAAATGAATCAGTCCAGCAGAAGCTATATTTTTTTGAGAAAACGAAAAAACCGTAGTATTTCATCCGGCCACAGAAAATTACTCAAAATTTAAAGATATTACTAGACTACCCGTTATCTAGTTAGATAACTGTGGGTTTTGGGGGGTCATCCATAAATGACATCACGTCTGCCAGTACTTATCATCCCAAAATAACCAGACCCCACATTCAAAAAGACGTTTTTTATATTTTAAAACTCTACTAAACTCTACTTTATTTGCACAGTGCCCCGCCAAGTCTCAGGCATGTTTGTATTTTTAAAAAAAAACGATTCCGGCCGAGCATGGCTCTGACCACACTATCCCTTCATATGCTGAGAACATAGAAACAGGTGAACTCTACTTCACCTGCCCTATGCCCGCGAGGTCCTGATAGTCAACCTTATCATTCACATATAGAGCTTTTTTTCTTTTTTTTTTTTTTTAAATAATTGAAAACATTGTTGTGAAAAGAAAATAAATCATTTACTATTACTAAAGTCATTGTTCTAAACTTTTATAATCAATATGGTTAATCTACCAATGAATATATCAATAAATTAATTAACGGCTTTAAATTATTTTAACAGTGTGTTTAAGAAAGAACAATATTTACCACCCAAAATCCTATTTTACAGCTCTACATATAATGCAGATTCTCCCCAAAAAAAATTTAAAAAAAAAAATGAGTTATCAAACGTCACTATTCAGTCAAAGTTAAGCCATTGTTCTAAAACTTTAAAATTAATGTGGTTAATCTACCTATGAATAAATCAATAAATTAATTAACGTCTTTAAATAAATGTGTGATTAACAGTCTGTCTGCAATCAAAAATTGTTCTCCACCTACATACTATTTTACAGCCCCCCATATAGAGCAGTTTCCTTACAGTACCAAATCAGACAAACATATAAATATTCAAACATGTAAACAAACTTGAGTTTTAGTAGTATATAGATACCTTTTTATAAATTTCGTTCATCTAACTGAAACGGTATTTATTTTATCTGTATTTTAGAAACCGGAAATAGAGTAAAGTACCACTTCTGATTTACTGAGGTCACTCAAAATTACAAAGTGATTAAAGTACTTGTACTTGTATTTGAAATTTCGTCTACTTAACTGAAACAGTATTCAAGAAGAGAGAAACGTGCAACTTACTGTTACCTGAAATTGTACAAAAGTTAAAAGGAACCTTTGCATACATTTTATTGCTTCTATTTTGAATTCAGTGTACCTAGCATTAATGGTACTCCAGTTATCAGCTTATCAAACGTTGATAAATAACTAAAAATATCTTTTAAAACATATAGGCTCTATGAGCTTTGGTCTACATAACTTAAACGATACTCAAGATTATCTTGTTTAAACACACGCACACACAGACACACACACATACACAAACGGGCATGAAAGCCAAACTAAGTTTTTACGCACCGGAAGGTTATAAAACGACAAATTTTGTCAAAATCTCGTTTTATATTTGAATTTGAGCACGATTACATGCATCCTTTAAATTCCGTACATGATTTTGTGGGTAGGTGTAAAACTGCGAAAACTATTCAAATTTAATTTCATTTTTCTGCACAATTACACTGAAAAGTTCATAAAACGATTTTAATGATTTTATTTTTTTTTCCTTCATAATTATAAAATTTCATAAAAAAACGTTTTAATAACAAACTTTTGTGTAATAATGCACTAAAAAATGAGAAAATAAAATATACACTAGTATTTAAATAACTATAAAGAAAAGCGTGATTTACTTTAGTATCTCTTGGATATCTTTACTAATATTTACGAAGAGACCCACGCTTTTCTTTATAATTATTTAAATAGTACCCAGTGTATAATTTATTTTCTCCTTTTTTGTGCATTATTACATATAAGCTTGTTATTAAAAAGTTTTTATTAATTTTTTAAAGTACTTTACATGTTTTTATTTACAATAGAGTTACATGACTAAAACCATTGCACACCTATTGAACGTGGTGACGCGTGTGGGGTAGTTGGATAGGACTGATACTAAATTGGTCACATTTTTAAATTAATTCATAAAAAATTAATCAGGCGACAAATTAAGTCAAATTTAATGTCATGATGCATTGTCTTCATGTCTTGACCCACGTACCAATCACGAACCGTATCTGTCAGTTAGAAGTGCCTGCAATTTCGCTCGGCCGATTCGATCTAGACTGAAGACAGACTGACGACAGATTGACGAGGAAGTGAGTTAAAGAAAAGCTTGTAATAAAAGCTTGTTATTACAACGTGTTGCATTGATCTTTTAAAGAACATTCTGAACTAAAAGAACTTCGTTGCTAGTACTAGTAGTTGAGTTTTGTCAGACAAATTTGATTTTAGTAATCTTCAAGGGGAGGAGGGGGTGTTCGTTTTGAACACAACCTTCGGCCTACTTCACTGGGCCAAATATCAAGAAAAACTCAGAGTTTAGGCCATGCGTGAGTTTCGATGTAGAGTTATGCCTATATAATGCTTAGATTAGGAGTCGCCCGCCCGCCCCCTCCCGCCAACACGCACATACAACATGGATGCTGGGTCCAGTGTATTTTTCTAACACTTTCTATAAACGTATATGCACGTTTACAGTGTGACTCTAGTTACAATATGGCTCAGCGTTACAGAGCTAGTAAGTAAACTAGTATTAATCACTTTCAATATTTACACGCAATTGTATTTGTTTGTATTTGGCTTTTTTATGTATCTGTATTTAGTCTTACTTATATATATATACTAGTCGTCCCGGCCAGGCCCTGCTCTGGCTTCTGTGAAAAACCTTTCTGTTAAAGACCATTACCTGTGTGTTTAGTAATCATCATAAACCCGGCATTGCCCACCCAAACCACAACCAACCAAAACAACAAAACGCAAACATAACGCTAACACAATTACAAATACAAACGAAAACAAAAACCTAACAACAAACCCAACCACAACCACAAACACCAATACAAACACAAAGAAAAAACAAACAAAAAAGCAAACGAAAACAAAAACCTAACAACAAACCCAACCACAAACACCAATACCAACAACAACAAAAAAAAACAACGAAAAAGCAAACGAAAACAAACCAAATCCAAACGCAAAACCAACCAAAAACACAAATACAAACCCAAACAAAAAAAAACACAAACAAAAACGAAAAAAGAAAGAACAAAAACGAACCAAATCAAAACGCAACCACTAACGCAAAACCACCTAAACACAAAGAAAACACTAACGCGGGGCGGAATCACCTGTTTTAGCTTAATGAACGACTATAGTACCCCAACTTATTCATAGTCTTTTGCACTCACTTAAACGAACGCGCCTGTTTCAATTTGATGAACAATTATAATACTCCAAGTTTATCCGTAAAATACCTACAACATTTGCACTTGATCAATCCCCGCTAATTATGTAATTATTTTTTTTCCCAACACCAAAACAAAGTAATTAAAAAGTAAATTCTTTTACACAAAATGCAATGGTTTTATAAAGGGAAGTAATTGTGTTTTCCTAATTTATCAAAGGGAAGTAAGTGCTATAGGACTAAATAAAGACATAATTAGAATTTTTGTAAAAGATGATATTTTTTTAAAACTTGTGTTTAATGAACATGCCGACAATTATTACTATAATTTGAAAAATGAAAATTATTTCCCAACACTTTCAATAGTAATTTTTTAACTCATAAATTTAGACAAATGCGCACGATAATTGTCTAACACTTAAATCCATCCAAGACCAACGACAAACATATGCGTTACATACAGAACTGAGCTTTATATTTTATATATATATATATATATATATATATATATATATATATATATATATATATATATATATATATATATATATATATATATATGCATTTTATTATTTTGTTTTCAGACAATCCTTTTAAAATGACTCAAATCGCTGCTCTAGCTGGAGCCGCAGGTATCATAGGTCTGGGGAGTCTACTGCATCTGGTTGGCATGGCAACACCACATTGGTTGAAGTTGAATGATCCGGGTAGTATTGGACTATGGCAAGTCTGTATACAATTCTGTTTAACCATAGAAGACAAAGCAGGTAAAAACATGGTTTCTTTCTTGCAGAAAATAACATTTCATTTCCATCCAGAAAACGAAGTAGCTAATTTCTATTAAATAATTTTGAATAGAGAAGAGAATCAGCTATAAAAATATTAACGATTATGCGGTCGCGTGGTAGAGCTAAGGATTTATAACCCCAAAGTCTCGAGCTTGGATCTTGTGCTCAGATTTCTAATAGCCTGCTGTGATGGGTACTTGCTTCACGTCATGGATAATCAAAACTGATTGTATGTTCTGACCATACTTTTACTGATATGGACAGGTGTGGAAGTCTACTATACTATTATTACATAGGGATCTATTAACCGAAAGGAAATGTTTAAAAAGTGATTGTTTAAATTAAGGCTATAAAGAATTACTCAAAAATAAAGTTTGAGTTTAGGTTTTGAGTATTTAATCTCGCAAAGTCGCACCACGTAAACACCCATATCCATTCATATCTACCCACTTAGCCCCACCCACTCCCATTAGTCTTTCACCACAGGCTCTAACTTTAGACCCCTTCCAATTTCAGGTTGGCTTATAGCATGCGATTTCTTTTCTGTGATGGGTGTGTTAAGCAGTGTTGCTGCCCTCGTGCTGATAGCTTTCAGTTTCTTCAATGCGTTCAAAGGTCGACCACAACACTCAACGATTCCCATTTTCCTTACTGCAAGCACCTCATTGGCAGGTAACTCAGTAAGATACTTGTAAACTTAGTGGCAGGAAAGTCAAAATCGGACGGCCATCCGGTTGTCACCAAGCTTCTTTTGGAGCTTTCTATGGGTAGTCTAGTTATATAAGGTGGGAACAACACATTTTTAAAGCGCCTAAAGTCTCAAGACAGCAGTCTTGCAGAGATAACCACGCTCGTTTAAATGAACGAATGATGGATGGGTGATGGGCTGTTTCATTGAAGACCAACATAAGTAATCATATTAAACGTCGCATTAGTGTCAAAACGGCAGTGCTTGTTTTTTTTCTATAAAATTAGCCGAACCGTCGGCGGTTCCAGTACATGACGTCACGCGCGAGCGTTAACTCGGTGACGATGTGCTAAGTGGGGTTCAAGAATTGTGACGCAGCATGCTTTTTACATTTCTTGACCCTTTTTAATAGTTCTATCGTCCCCACTGACAAAATGGATTACCAATGAATTGAATACGCGTCATACTTCTACAGATGGTCTTTCTCCCACAACCATCCCGTTTTTGGAAGTAAAAAACCTTACCCGTCTCAAAATCACATCGCTGAGCTCTACTCAACCTCTCCCCACCACAAATCACAATTTCTATCTGAAACAATCATATTTGTTCTGCAATAGTGCACGCTTTCATAACTATCTCAACCCCGTAAAAGCGACGTCATTTATGGGCGGTCTAATTTTTATTTGATTACTGCTAAAAAAGTGTTCAAAAGTTCGACCTCCCAACGATTGTTGTGGTCTTGGATGCAAAGGTCTATTAGTCATATTAGGCATATATTAAAACAATATAAAACCATATAAAACCACAAAATCAATACAACAGACATGCGAATAGACAATGTTTCAAGGGAAACTATTACTGTTTTTGAAACATGGCCGCTGCTTATATCTATATATATAATTCTCTTCTTCGAGCCGTTAGAAAACAAGCTGCAAACGCTCTCCCTACCTCCCCACCCCTACATGGTTTTAGTGAGCTGTGTTCACTCTAAATGTTTACAAGCAGAGCCAACGATTTTAAACGTAGGGGGGGAGGAGGGGGGGAGGGAAGGAAGGGGGGGGGTTATGGTCCTTAACGAGCTACTTATAGTGTTTTAAAGAAATATTTTCAGTGTCAGCGTTGGTACTGTCGAATTCACAAATTATGAATTATTGAAAATTAGAAACAACTAAATAGCGGCGTATGTTATGCCGCGGGCCGGCTCGTATTATATATTCTTATCGTTGTCTCGAAAGGGGTAGTTTAAAGTTGATTCCAGGATATTTTTGACTGGTTTGGTTAAATATTTTGTATTCAATTTTCTGTTATATTATGTAAACTATGTCATAAATATGGTCAAATGAAAGATATATTCATTAGTTACCTCCACCGCACATTACTATTTTGAAGTATTTTCGTTGGAATTTACGATTCTAAACTAAGGTTTTCCCTACGTTTGATGAAATTAAACCTTAGAAATTGAAATCTAAATTGTTTTTTTTTATATTTACATAGTTTTTTTTCTTTTTAAATGACAGCTACCTGTATCATCATATGTATCATCATATTCGCAAGCAAAACGGTACACACCTCACTGCTGGGTTATTCCTTCTACCTCTCCATTGCGGGCGGAGTTTTGATCACAATAGGGGGGATACTCGGATTTATCATCAACAGACGATTTAGTTACGGTCCAAAGTAACCGGATGATGTTTTTAGTGTAATACTTTGCTGTATTGTTTGTAATTATTTGCAAATAAAATAAAAGCATCCCCACTGAGTGAGGGTTACATAATATTTAGGTCTAGCAGTTTCATGTTTTTTTTTATTTCAACGAAATGGTGAAAGTACTCCTCTCCTTCTCCAGTTTGAGATGGAGACTTGAGACTAAGCTAATGTATCAAATTCATGTATTCTTGATACACATTTTACTATTTTTAAGGTGTGTATTAAGGCGATAGGTAAGTGTGTAGGCATATGTGTATTTTACAAAAAGATATCTGAAGATACCACACTAACAAAATAGATATGTAAAGACAATTTTTTATTTGCAATTTAAAAAACAAACATTTTGCATAGAAATATATATATATATATATATATATATATATATATATATATATATATATATATATATATATATATTGTTTTAATAAAATTATTTTATTAAATGTGCGCGCCTTTAAGCTTGATATTCTAGAAAAAAATTAGGCAAATACTTAATGTATAAAGAATTAATAATATCTAAATCAAACCAGTACATTTTAATACTAAAAAGTATAAAAAATAATAAATACATAAAAACGTTTATAATTACAAGCTTTTATAAATGCACTAAAAAGAAGAAAATAATACAATTTTTTATTAAATATAAAATAATTTTAAAAAATATAATAAATCTGCGGATACTTTAAATATAAAAAAAATACTTTCTTTAAATATATTAATGCACTATAAATAAAAGCGTTGGCCGCTATAATAATAAGTATTTAATGGGATATGCGGGGGGAAAAAATCACACAATTTCTTATTTTTCGTCATGATGGGTTTCTTGCACCTTTGGATACTTTGTCCATTTTTGTATAAAGAAAATAATAACTTTAAAGAGAAAAAAATATTTTATGTGTTGAAATTACGATTTTTATGACCCTATTAATTAAAAGATAATCAATTTTTCCCAATCTTACAAGCTTTCTATGAAAAGTTTTATATCCGTCATTATATTGTATTTGACATCATTGGAAAGCTGGATTTCTCATGTATCGAATAAACTTAATTTCCTTCATCTCTGAAACACCCAAAGCTTACAATCGGCTTTGCAGTTTACACAGATATGGTACTTTCCTGACCTAGTTTTCGTTACTTTTGGCTGTTTTTCTCAGTTCACAGGTTTTAACACTAAAAAGCCTACTACTTTTTTATTTATTAAACAATGCCAACCATATTTTTAGTAAATGTTCTTGATGCAAAAATACAACTTTTGTCACGAGGGAATTGTGGTTGCTTTCCTAGAAAAAAAGTATTTGGTAATTAATATGCAGATTTTGAAACTTTTGCATACTAAAAAGGGTAAGATTTTTTAAACCTTGTAAAATTCTTACTAGTAATTATTTCAAAAAGTTGTCTTGACAAAAGTTTTAATATATACTGAAATATAAGCAGTTTAAATTTGATTGCTATAGGTGCAGAAATAAAAAGCCTTAGTATTTTTAAAAGTACCGAAAAATTCAAAATGGCGGAGGTTTTTTGGGTTTCCATGACAACCGAAATTGTGTTCGACCCTCTTTTTTTTACTTACTTTTATATGCCAAGTATGATAAAAGTATTCAAAAGGCTTTAGATCTTAAAGTGTAGAAAATAGAAAAAAACATAGCATATACCCTTAAACAAGGGGCCCACGCTTTTAGAGAAAAATCTGTATTTAATTTATATAGAAGTTAAAAAGTAAATTACATTTCAATTTTACGGACGATAAAATACGTTTGATGCAATTAAACCTTAGAAATAGAACTCTATAATGTTTTGTTATATTTACATAGTTCTTTTTTATGACAGCTACCGTTATCATCATCTGTATCGCCATATTTATAAACGAAGCGCCGAACAGATCACGACTGGGGTATTCCTCCTGCCTCTCCATTGGGGGCGGAGTTTTGATCCTAATAGGGGGGATAATCGGACTTATCATCAGCAGACGATTTAGTTACGGTCCAAAGTAACCAGATAATGTTTTTAGTGTAATACTTCGCTGTATTGTTTGTAATTATTTGCAAATAAAAGAAAACATCTTTGTTAATATTTAGATCTAGCAGTTTCGTGTTTTTTTATTTCAACGAAATGGTGAAAGTACTCCTCGCCTTCTCCAGTTTGAGATGTAGACTTGAGAATAAGCTAATGTATCAAATTCATGTATTCTTGATACACATTTTACTATTTTTAAGATGTGTATTAAGGCGATAGGTAAGTGTGTAGGCATATGTGTATTTTACAAAAAGATATCTGAAGATACCACACTAACAAAATAAATATGTAAAAACAATTTTTTATTCACAATTTAAAAAAACAAAACATTTGGCATACAAATATATATATATATATATATATATATATATATATATATATATATATATATATATATATATATATATATATATATATATATATATATATATATATATATATATATATATATATATATATATATCGTTAAAATCTTATCAATATATATGTACAGTCAAGTGCAAATTCCCCCTCAATGCATTCAAAAAATTATTTTATACTGTGTCTATTGTTATGGGACTTTAAACAAAATTTCACAGAATACAATACTTGCTTAATCGTATGGGACTATGGTCACAAAAAAGCTCTTAAAAAATACAGACTTCAAAAACAAGTTTGTCCACATTGTAAACTTAAGTTTAGTGAATAATTTGTAACTGTAAATACAGAGCGAAGGTGTTAATACTTGGAAAATAAGAAAAAAAACTATCTTGTGTTTACTGTATTATTGGCTAATTTTTTAGCCTTATTTATCAAAGTATTTTTACTGGTACTATTTGTGATACTTAACTATAAAGCACTTATATGAATGAATATTTAAGTACTGTGCATGGGTGTTAAATAATTATTTGGGAAAAAAAACTTGCGCCGAAGAAATAATGTGAAAATACACATTTCTGTCAACTTTAACTACATAAGCGCAAGATAGGACAAAGCAGCTTACATTTTTTTGAATCAACCATTTGTACAGGAATATACATATTCTCAATAGCATATTTAAAATTTATTTTATTCAATGTGCGCGCCTTTAAGCTTGATATTCTAGAAAAAACTAAGCAAATACTTAATGTATAAAGAATTAATAATATATAAATCAAACCAGTACATCACTATATGTAAATATTTATGTAAGTAAGTAAAGTAAAGTTCCTTTTCAAACCTGACGGTCTATTGACATGAACCCGGATTCGAACTCAAGACTTACGGGTTAGCTCTCTACCGCTAGACCACTCCGTCCCCCATATATTAATGAACAGCTCTATACAAATAACAACATGCACCAAAACACCCACTTCATCTGTGACAAGTACATTCTAAATGAACACATTTTTTATTAGGATCTGAACTTAAACTTAATAACATATTTAAAGTATAGGTAAATAACATTCTTTTCTTAAATTAGTCAAGCATTAAACATTTTTTTTCCCTTTAATATTGGTAAATAAGTTCTAGTTCTCAATACAGTAGATATACTGGACAAACTATAACAGATTTCATAAAAATTATACGTCATTTAGAAAATTATATTGGTTGGGCGCCTTAAAAAGCTATATACTTTTTTTCAATTTGTTTTAGAACATAGATAAGCTTTCAGGGGAGATTACTTTTCCAAGATTATTAATGAAAAATAGTTTTGGTGATTTGAGATCATGTCGATCTATTTTTACTTGTACAGCTCCACCAATACAGTTATCAGGCTAATATCCATAGTTACTACACCAAAATAAACAAGAGAGAAAACAAACATTTTACAAACGATAACTTTACGCTTCAAAATGTTCTGATATAGTTATAGAAATTTCGTACATTTTAAAAAATGAGGTGATGTCACCACCGTTCACACAAATGATTTCAACAAAAACATAATTCTATTGGAGTCGCGGATCACTTACTTTTTATAAAAGGGGATCGCCACACGAAAAAGTTTGGGAACCACTGACTAAAGCAAAGGATATGACAAAGCAACTTACATTTTTCTTTAAATCTTTCATTTAAATATAATTACATATATTTTCGATTGCAAATTTAAAAATTTCTTTTATTTAATGTGCGCGCCATTAAGCTTGAAAGTATAAAAAAAAAAGAACTAAGCAAATACTTAATATATAAAGAACTTATAATATCTAAACCAAACTAGTACATCATTATAAGTAAATATTAATGAGGCTCTGTAAAAAAAATCATAAAAAAACGTTTTAATAACAAGGTTTTATATAATAATGCATTGAAAAGTAGAAAATAATTGATTTTCTTTAAATATTTAATAATACACTACCATTTAAATAACTTTAAACTTGGAAGGATACAGAGAATTTAGCAGCTTCTGGGTTGGTTTCAAATATCGTAGTTGTTCTGTGAACCTCTTTTGTCGGCACATCT
Organism: Physella acuta; assembly: GCF_028476545.2. NCBI lineage: Eukaryota > Metazoa > Mollusca > Gastropoda > Physidae > Physella > Physella acuta. Next base: position 251,433 of record NW_026732027.1, read on the forward strand.
TAAATATAAATATTTATAATTGCAGGATTGAGAGCTCAGGATAACATTCCAAACGATTGTGCAACAAGACACGATGTTATAATATCAGTATCTTTATCATACAATGGGGCCTTATAACGTTACAGAACGATACAGAAATATTTTATCTCTGATAGGACTAGTCTTGATAACTCACAACAGTCGGAGTTTCAGCTGAAACAAATTTTCTGACACGTATAAAGTAAAAAGGATGATAATTGTTATTGACATTCACAAGATTTAGGTAAGAGGAATCTTATAGATCTATTTGTGTTCTTGATTCGGCTTGATATTACTTTGATCTTTACTTTTTTCAACTAAATATTTCCTTTATTAAGTTTGATATAGTTTAGCTCTATATTTTGTTTGGTACGCGGTCCTTCGACCACAAGTGCGGTCGCCATAGGGGTTAGTCCGCAGCGAGGCTTTGTTAATAGATGGTCTATGAACACGATTTTTGACAGCTTGGCTTTAATCAAAGGTGCTTTGTCCATACAGAAAATAAAAAAAAAAAACGTCAAACAAGCGTGACGTCATTTATGAATGACCATCGAAACCCAGTTATCCAAAGGATAATGGGTTGTCTAGTAAAGTACTAGTTATATGCTCGTATTTTAATTGGGCAAAATTCTAAATATACATTTATCAAAATCTCGGTATTCTACGTATAATCGATTCGGAATAAATTAATTCTGCAATCTTGTCTGCATGTTTGTGCGTGTGTGTCTGTGTTTCTGTCAACCCGGTAAATTGAGTACCGTTACAGCCAGGTTGATGAAATTTCATATATTAGTATTATATCACGTTTGTAGTTTGTATCAACTTTCAGCGATTTCGGGTAACCAAAATTTGAACTTATTCTACTTTTGGATTTTCAAAAGCCTATAGCTTGTGTACTGTTTCAGATAGATAGACAAAATTTCAGATATAAGTAAAAGATCTAATTTTCTGCCTTCCGTCGAATTCTGAGTAATTTCCGTGTACTGGAAGTAGTACTTTAGGTATCTCCGCTTTCTCAAACAACGCATATAAATTTATAAAGTACTAATATTCCACACTTTTATAATAAATTGTTTTCTACCACACTCTATCCTATTTTTAAAAGTTTAAGTATTAAAATTTGATGAAAAATCATGCCTATATCCCGTGTTGCTAACCCCCCTAAGTGTAGGCATCCATTTATGACGTCCACAAAAGTTTTGAATTATAGAGGGGGGGGAGGGTTCGGGTAATGGTGCACGTCCACATGATGAATTTATTAACAAAATACTTAAATTTTAAAAAAAAAACCTGCACATAAATGTAGATTAGACATTAAATCGATAGTTCTCGTGTTTAATATCCTCATCACAGCGGGCGAATCAAAAAGGTTACTGGATACCGCCCTATTAAGATTTGTTTTTTTTTAATCGGGAGGGGAGGGGGGTCAATGACAGCGCAGAGGCGTCCGGAGGAACTTACAATTTACTAGCTGGCTAGTTTTTTTTAAACAGAAAACACTTTAGACATTTTTTTTATTTTTGAATATTCAAAGTTTGGTATGGTGAAAAATCATTAAAAACAATGCAAAATCCTTTTCTATCCCCCCCCCCCCCCCACCCCCCACCCCCCCCCCCCCAGTTCGCACGTTTCCACAAAAGCCGATTTTTATTTTCTGGACACCCCTCGTGTGGACGCCATAAATGGATGACCCCGTGTATAAGTAAATTCGAGAAAGTTTATGGGAGATCATTCCCGCTTTATTTATGTAAACACTGCTATGGGGGTGGGGGTAAACTACACTACCTACCCTTCCTAGGCTTATCTAAATAAACTGTTCAGTCAGTGCAAGTCCGGCTAAACCCAGACTGGTTAAATCTTAACCTTAGACTAGATAAGAAACAAAAAAAAAATTTAATAAAATTTATTTTTTAAAAATGGAACCAATCTTTTAAGAAAAGATATAAAAGAATCTAGAAACAAAACTAGACGAAACAAAACATACAAACAAAACAAAACAGCCAAACTCGGACTACAGTCCTAGAAAGTGAAAAAAAAATAGACAAATCATTTCAAATGTAAAAAAAAAAGTTATATACAAAGTATAAAGATGGATATTGAACAAATTAAACCTTTGAATTAAACACATACTGACTGGATTAAATCTCAACATTCTGCATGTAGTTCACACAGAATAAACTCAAAAAATTACCTGGAATATTACCAGGACACTGAGCTCTAAACTAATAGCTCAAACGAGAGTTACCAGCCTTGACACAAGGCTCACGTAAAATAAAGTTGTATACTATCTATTAATATCATCTGCACATCCATAGTGGCTTAGAATAAACTAAACACTCTCCTGGAAATCAAGAAAGATCACTTCAGGAAGTGAAAGTCAACTATAATGACATAAAAATAGTACAAACAGCTTACAAGTAACATAACCAAAGGGGTCATCCATAAATGACGTAACGCTTTTTTGGACGATTTTTACCTCCCCCCTCCCCTCCGTCACACGTCGTCACAAAAAGCCAGACCCCCCCCCCCCCCTTGAAAAGACGTCACACCTCAACCTACAACCCCCCTCAAATTTGCAGTTGAATTTTTTTTAAACACCGATATTTTTCTAAAATCTTGTCTAAACTATTACAATTTATTAAAACAGTTATCTAAAATACGAAATAACTTCTAAAATTCGTTTTCTAACATTGCTTTTTTATAATGCAAAAAATGTGACGTCGCAACATCTGAACCCCCCCCCCCTCCCCCTCATCACACATCGTCACAAAAATACGGACCCCCCTCCCCCCCCCCCCTACGAGTGTGACGTCATTTATGGATGACCCCGATCCCGACAGTCTGGAATGAACCGTAACTTTTGGTCAGGCAATAATAAACCTTACCTCTGGCTTAACACATGCCCAAGGTATACAACTAATAAAAATTACTGCACCACCTAACACAACAGCCTGGAGTAAAACATAACTGTGGGTCAAGTATAAACCTTGTCCCTGGCTTAATTAACACAAGCTCAAGGGATACAACTAACAAAAACCATTGCTGGGAATAATATACACACAGCGGGTTACAAGTATAAGCCTAAATAGTACACACACATCCGAATAAAAAATAGACTACAATAAAGATAAGGTTATCTATCGTTTTAGCGTAATCAATTCGGCCGGCGCTAGTAATGTCGGGATAAGGTAACTAATAAATATGGCTTAAATATGAATATATTTTTGCATATTCTACTAAAATAATAAAGATAATTGAATATTAAACCACATTTAAGGGTTAAATCAATAAAAATGTCATGAAATTACGGTTTAACAACGATGTTCCAGATACTAAATTTGCTATTAAAAACAGCGGCCATCTTAAGAAAATATTATTTTGAGTCATTTCCCTTTCATTTCCCTTTCATTTCTATTTGTATGGAAATGTATTGATGTTTGCTATTAAATACGTGTGTCTTGTGTTTAAATACAAAGCATGCGTTTTCTTTTTTAAATTCTGCGATTTAAACAATTTAATCTACTGACAATAAACATCAGTTTTAGAATTATTATTATTAGATGCAGTTTTTATACATTAAATCCCTATTTTTATAGACCTACCACTACATACATGACATATTACATATCTAATGTTTATTTAAATATTAGTTTGAGTTAGGCCTAAATGTTATGGTTTGTTTGCTATTTTCATTTCATATTTTTTTCCTTTAATTAGTGATATAATCATAAATGACGTCACGTTTTTTGACCTCTCTTCGCCTTAACCTTAATATAAATATTGACAACAATATAAACAAAATATACAGACTAGCAGTAAACAGCGACGTGAACAGTTACAGAACGGCGCCTTAATACAGGACTACATAACTAAAAAGCACGATCAGTTTACGTGATGAAACGAAACGATACATTCGCCTTTATAACTACAGATAATAATTATAATACTATACTCCAGCCACTCACATTTATTTTCCTTTTCAGACAATCCTTTTAAAATGTCTCAAATCGCTGCTCTGGGTGGAGTTACAGGCATCATAGGTCTAGGGGGACTACTTAATCTGGTTGGTATGGCAACGCCGAATTGGGTGGAGTTTAGTTATGTCAATATTGGACTGTGGCAAGTCTGTCTCGATGGCCACTGTGGAACCATATACAACAAAGGAGGTAATAAAATGTTGACTTTCTTGTTGAAAAAAAAATCTCATATCCATGTAGACGACTTAGCAGCTAACTTTAATTAAATAATTTTGAATGTAAAATATAATCAGCTATAGAGATATTAACTATTAAATGGGATTATGTGGTCGCGTGGTAGATCTAATTTTATAACCTGGAAGTCTGGAGTTCGGATCTTGTGCTCAGGTTTGTATGAGTCTACTCTGATGGGTACCTGACTCACTGAGTCCACCCAGCTATGATGGGTACCTGACTCACTGAGTCCACCCAGCTCTGATGGGTACCTGACTCACTGAGTCCACCCAGCTCTGATGGGTACCTGACTCACTGAGTCCACCCAGCTCTGATGAGTACCTGACTCACTGAGTCCACCCAGCTTTGATGGGTACCTGACTCACTGAGCCTACCCAGCTCTGATGGGTACCTGCCTCACGTGAACCGTTTTCAAGACAGTGCTGGCCATTACATTACTTTTTGCAGACAGGTCTGGAAGTCTACTCTACTACCATAACATTGTGCTATATTAGCTGATAGAAATAAAAAAAAATCACTATTTAAATTAAGGCTACAAAAATTAGTAAAAAATAAAGTTTATGTTTAGGTTTTGAGGTTGTTGTATCTAAACTCGCAAAGCCGCACCAAGTAAACATCGATAGCCACCATATCTACACAGTGGCGTAGCAGAGTTTCTTCCAGGCATCTCTTCGAAAATTTTTTACCCCCCCCCCCCCCGAAACAAAATGAAATTTATATAATTTATATAGAAAATATATACTTTTAACAGGGTCCGCCACCCCCCACCCCGAAGAAAGTCTACCGCCCCCCCCCCCCCGAAAATTTCAAGTGCCCCCCCCCCGGAGAAAAAAGTCTGGAAGAAACACTGGTCGGGTGTCACCCGGTGCAGCACTTAATGGTGTCACCCCCCCCCCCCCCAATGGGCGATGCTGACGTACATAGATCAAGGCGTTTTGTTGTCTCTTTCAAGTTTTTTCCCGAGCCGACCCCCATCCCATCCCTCTTTCTTAGACTCGCATGTCTCGAGTAGATAAATGTATCGTTTATGAACTACTTCCTAACCTTACATTCAATACTTGAGCACATTTTGTTAGGCAGTAGACAGCAGTAGTCAACAGATGTTAATTTATTTACATAGTACTAGATCTAAGCGCATTTAATTTACAAAATAGAGAAGGTAAGATTATTGTTTATATAGTTATTTAGAAATTAATTAGAACGTTTAGAATTAATTGGGATTTATTAAAATAGTCAATTACCATTCATAAAATAACGTCATAGGGGGTACGCGTCTGGCTTTTTGTAAGTCGTTAAAAAACGTGACGTCGTATGTGGATATATATATATATATATATATATATATATATATATATATATATATATATATATATATATATATATATATATATATAGGGGCCAAAAAATAAATCTGCGAGGGGGGGGGGCTTTTTTTCCCAGTTCCGCCACTGCTTCAGTGTTATTAATAGGATCACCATTAACTTTGAACAATCGTTGCAGTTCAGTTCTGACCACTTAAGATTTATAGATTTTTACAGTGTGTGCTCATTGATTTCAGTCACCTCTTCATTTTTTAGAGAAAAATCTGTATTTGATTTATATAAAGTTAAAAAGTAAATTACATTTCAATTTTACGGACGAAAAAATACGTTTCATTCAATTATACCTTAGAAACAGAACTCTATATTGTTTTGTTATATTTACATAGTTCTTTTTTTCAATGACAGCTACCTTTATCACCATCTGTATCATCATATTTGTAAACGAAGCGCCGTCAAATTCACGACTAGGGTATTCCTCCTGCCTGTGCATTGTGGGCGGAATTTTGGTCCTAATAGGGGGGATAATCGGACTTATCATCAGCAGACGATTGAGTTACGGTCCAAATAACCAGATAACTTGAAATTATTTGCAAATAAAATATCTTTGTTAATATTTAGATCTAGCATCTTCATGTTTTTTTTTGGTATTTCAACAAAAAAGTACTTCTCTCCTTTAAGATGGAGACTTGAGACTAAGCTAATGTATCAAATTCATGTATTCTTGATACACATTTTACAATATTTAAGGTGTGTATAGTGACAGGTAAGTGTGTAGGCATATGTGTATGTTTTACAAAAAGATATCTGAAGATACCACACTAACAAAATAGATATGTAAAGACAATTTTTTATTCACAATTTAAAAAAAAAAACATTTTGCATACAAATATATATATATATATATATATATATATAATATATTTTGTGAAAATTTTATCAATATATATGTACAGTCCAATGCGAATTCCCCCTCAGTGTATTCAAAAAAAGTATTTTTATAGTTTGTCTATTATTAGAGGACTTAGCACAAAACAGAAATTTCATAGAATACAATACTTGCTTAATACATAATGGGACTATGGTGAAAAAAAAATACAGACTTGAAAAACAATTTTGTAAACATTGTAAACTTAAGTTTAGTGAATTATTTGTAACTGTAAATTCAGAGTGATTGTGTTTATACTTAGAAAATTAGCAAAAAACTATCAGTGTGTTTACTATACGTTGGCTAATTTTTTGAAAATAGGACCAGAGCTTTATTTATCAAATAATTTTTACTGGTACTATTTGTGATACTTAACTATAAAGAACTTATATGGATGATTTAGTACTGCGAATGGGCGTTAAATAATTATTATTTGAGAAATAAAACTTGCGCCGAAGAAATAATGTGAAAAATACACATTTCTGTCAACTTAAACTACATTAAGCACAGGATAGGACAAAGCTGCTTACATGTTTTTAAAATCAACCATTTGTACATGAATATACATATTCTCAATAGCATATTTAAAATTTATTTTATTAAATGTGCGCGCCTTTAAGCTTGAAAGTGTAGAAAAAACTAAGCAAATACTTAATGTATAAAGAATTTATAATATCTAAATCAAACCAGTACATCACTATATGTAAATATTAATGAACGGCTCTGTAAAAACAACATGCATCAAAACACCCACTCTATCTGTGACAAGTACACCCTAAATGAACACATATTTATCAAGATCTGAACTTAAGCTTCATAACATGTTTGAAGTTTAGGTAAATAACATTCTTTTCTCAAATTAGTTAAGAAAATTAACATTCTTAACTAAAATTAATAAAGCCTTATATCATTCTCGGATCTAGTTTTCTTGGCTCTAACTCAATTAACTATCTTGGCTCTAATTAGTTTTATCCAAATAGCTTTGGCTTTAATTTATTCATTCATGCAGCTGTATTTATACAATTGCCAACAGTAAAAAAAAAATGTCATGAAAAGCAAATATCCAAAACAAAGGGGGGCAAATGTTTACACACAAAAGGAAATGTTTTAAGTTCTTTATTACAAAAATTCACAGCCATTTAGGGCACAAGGAAAAATATACAGTATTAAACCTTATATTCACTTTTATATTGATACATAAGTTCTAGTTCTCAGTGCAGTAGATATACTGGACAAACTTTAACAAGTTTTAAAAAAAAATACATTATTTAAAAAATTATATTGGTTGGGTGCATTAAAAAGCTAAAGATCTATACTTTTAAAAAAAATTTGCTTCAGAAAGTTAAGCTTTCAGAATTACTGCTCAAGGGGGGGGGGGGGGATTACTTTTCCAAAATTATTAATGAGAAATGGTTTTGGTGATTTGAGCTCAGTTTTTATTTTGATATATTTTTACTTGTACAGCTCCACCAATAGAATTTTCAAGCTTGTTGCCATGGATACTACACCAAAATAAACAAGGGAGAAAACAAACATTTCACAAACAATAACTTTACCCTTCAAAATGTACTGATATAGTTATAAAAATTTTGTACATTATCATATAAATGAGGTGATGTCACCACCTTTCATACAAATGATTTCAACAAAAATATATCTGCAACACCTCTGTACACATATATCCCACATAATCCTCATTGTATGTTGTATTCCTGTACAACAAGTCCTCTCAGGGTTAACATTTGTTTTGGCTTTACTAGTATGTACAAATCATCAACATATATATGTTCCTTGAAGCACAATCAACAAACTCCTATTCTTTTGTGACTTTCTCATTATTTAGAATCTTAAGTGACATTCTCATAATCTAGAGTATTACAAAATGACAAGAAATCTTCTGAAAGACAAGTCCCTTTGTCAAATTATTTCACAGCACAGGATTTAAACATGAAGCAAGCTCAGCCTCATGCTAAAGCATTGTAAGAACACTTGGGTCTTCACAGTTCAGAGACATTCTCACTGCTAATGCCCCCAAGAACAGGGTCTTCCTGATTCACTGGGGTCTTCTGGGTTGACTGGGGTCTTCTGGGTCGACTGGGGTCTTCTGGGGGTCACCACTCAAACTCCCATGTCTCCTAGAACAGCCCAGCTGGTTGCTTCAGCTGCTTCTGCCTCCATTGAGGGGAACTGTAGAACTCTTCTCTGCCCACACCAAGGACCTCCTGAGACATAGCAATGTAACCATGAATTATAAATAAGGAAGAAAAATATAAAAATAAAAGAAAATAACACAAGTGCGGAAAACATACAGTACACTGAAAAAAATGTAATTAAAATGTAAGCCAAATTGTATAACATTTTTTATTTCTATGAATCAAAATTCAAAGCACCAGTGTTAAATACTTTGGACTTATAAAAAATAATCTAGTAAATCTTGACAGTCGGTTGATTCATTTTTTGTGTTTTTAAATGTTTTTTTTTTTAAAAAAATCTTTAAAACCCTGACCTGAAACTCCGCATCATTCAGGTATGATCCCAACTTAAGTGTTTTTAAAATCTTTAAAAACCTCACCTGAAACTCTGCATCATCTAGGTAAGATCCCAACTTAAGTGTTTTTAAAATCTTTAAAAACCTCACCTGAAACTCTGCATCATCTAGGTAAGATCCCAACTTAAGTGTTTTTAAAATCTTTAAAAACCTCACCTGAAACTCTGCATCATCTAGGTAAGATCCCAACTTAAGTGTTTTTAAAATCTTTAAAAACCTCACCTGAAACTCTGCATCATCCAGGTATGATTCCAACTTCAGTGGGTCAACGCCTTCAGGCAAGGGCCGCTCCTGTAGCTCGGCCAGAGTGTAACGAGTCTTGGTCAGCCTACGATGGACATCAGAAACTTTTTCCTTGTAGCCCACGGCTTTACCCTCCTGCTAAATCGTAAATTATACAATCATTAGTTCATAGGATGCAATCATACAATCATTAGTTCAGATGATCTGATCATTAGTTCATAGGATCCAATTATTAGTTCATAGGATCCAATTATTAGTTCATAGGATCACATCATACAATCATTTTATAGGATCCAATCATACAATCATTAGTGCATAGGAACCAATCATTAGTTCATAGGATCCAATCATACAATCATTAGTTCATAGTATCCAATCATACAATCATTAGTGCATAGGATCCAATCATACAATCATTAGTGCATAGGATCCGATCATACAATCATTAGTGCATAGGATCCAATCATTAGTTCATATTATCCAATCATACAATCATTAGTTCATAGGATCCAATCATACAACTATTAGTTCAATGTTTACAATCATTGTTTTCTGTATAATCACCCTATCAAGTCATTAATTTATTATTATTAATAAAACCATAAAAGCATAATGCATTACAGATTTTCTACACTGCTAACTGCAGCTGTTTCCCATATACTGATCACTATGTGAATATATTTCAGCTTTAAATCACACAAAACTATCTCTATTATAAATTACTTTATTATACTTGGAATACACATTCTAAGATAATTTTAATTCAAATGAAATAGTGATTTTATATATTTGGTCCATTAATCATTTAAAGCCTTGAAAAACATATATGTAAACACTAATCCAGTTTTTTACGTTATAAGAAAACAACGAAACAAACCAGGTGCTTACCTCTATAGCAATTTCTGTGACCTTCTCATCACCAACCCAGTAGGGGAACAAAGTTGTGAAGCACTTGGGTTCAACTCCAGCACACACCAAATAGGCTGTGGGTGGCTCTTTGGGGTTTTTAGCTGAGGGCAGGAAACAGACGTGTGTACATGTTGTCAGGAGAAATGTAGACAGCAGACAAGTGTACATGTTGTCAGGAGAAATGTAGACAGCAGATGTGTACATGTTGGGAGAAATGTAGACAGCAGATGTGTACATGTTGTCAGGAGAAATGTAGACAGCAGATGTGTACATGTTGGGAGAAATGTAGACAGCAGATGTGTACATGTTGTCAGGAGAAATGTAGACAGCAGACATGTGTACATGTTGGGATAAATGTAGACAGCAGACATGTGTACATGTTGTCAGGAGAAATGTAGACAGCAGACATGTGTACATGTTGGGATAAATGTAGACAGCAGACATGTGTACATGTTGCCAGGAGAAATGTAGACAGCAGACATGTGTACATGACAAGAGAAATGAGACGTGTACATATTGACATGAGAAATGTAGACATCACCAAGATGGCTATACCAAGCTTAGCTAAATAGAACTTAGCCTTAAGCTGGAACATGTTTAACTTGTTAAACCTGGCCTATGTTAAACCTATCCATGTTAAACCTTTCCATGTTAAACCTAGCCATGTTAAACACTCACCATGTTAAACCCAGCCCATGTTAAACCTAGCCAATGTTAAACCTAGCCATGTTAAACCTAGCCATGTTAAACCTGGCCCATGTTAAACCTAGCCAAGTTAAACCTAGCCCATGTTAAACCCTCACCTTTACAATAATTAAGCGTTGTCTCCATAGCACATCTCCTGTCCATGTTAAACCTAGCCGTGGCCGAGCCTGTGTGGACATTATCCGTGTCATGTGACCCAAAGGGCCACCACCCCTGCCACAAGTACACCTCATGATGGTTATCCAACAGGAAGAGAGCTAAGAGGATAAAAAAACTAATCAAGCTAATAATACCAGCAATAACATTTTCACTCCATTTAATCATACGTTATATTTTCAAAAATTCAAACTTTTTAGAATATATCAAACATTCTTTAGGCCATGAATATTTTAACTGATTGTCTAAAACATAATTTTACAAAATGACCTTTTTAAAAATAATTTCTAATTAAAATTGATAGTGCCTTACTTAATATTTTAAATAAGTGACAATATTAATAGAAATAGATTTTTTTATGATGATGATCTTTTCTAAAAAATTTTGTCACCTAACCAGCTTTGTAAAATAAACCTTCCTATACAATTTAAAAAACTATTTAATGATTGCTCGCCTCCCCACCCCCAAAAATTAGTTACCTGGTTGTGAGACCCTGTAGAGATCAGACTGGAGGAAGGGGAAGGGTGTGTGAAGGTCTGGGACTCGAGAAAAGTTGAGCTGCTCGTGGGCCTCAAACACCATGTTGACACTCGACATGTGGAACAGCCTCAGGGTGTGGCTGTAAGGCCGGGGGTCTGAAATCATTCATGCGGAACATTTACAACGCTGTGCTATAACTAGATTACATATATATATATATATATATATATATATATATATATATATATATATATATATATATATATATATACAGAGAGAGAGAGACTAATTAATAGTTATATTAAATGCAATTAAAAATAAAGTTTAATTTTAACATTTTCCTATCAGATCTTTTTCTTTTAAAAGCAACAAGTAATAATTAAAGGGAGGTAATCTTTTAAATGCTAAGTCAGGTAATAATGGGAGGTAACTGTATACCTTCCAACAGGGAATGGTAACTGCTTCTATCTTTACTATCAAATGCGGCCCAGATTTCTTTTTTCTCCTCCCCTTCATTCACTTCTATCACTGTAATAACTGCACTTTTGTGAAGACTGAATTCTAAAGGTGTTCTACAAGACAAACACAGATTCAACTGAGTTATAAACAATAATGAAATAAAAGCAACATAATAATATAAAATCTCATTCTACATTTTAAAAATTGCTACAAAGAAATGACATTTTCATATTCCTAAAATCAGTTTATAAAATATCCACATTAATTATAGATAACATTCATAAAATCTGAAATGTTCAACTTCCACATTTATCCTTTCTTAACATTTTTAAAATATAAAAATGTTTTTTTAATGTATTGCCTGCATAAATCATTGAATAAATTAAAAAACTAAACCTGAAAATGTGACTTACCTTTCTTTGAACCTGTTAACTGCTTTACGACACAATTCCTGAACATGCTGGGGTGACTTGGCCCCATGCCATATATACACTAGCCCAGTCTTAACATTCAACAAAACTAAAGAGGATCTGCTACGAAGGTTTTCTATACACACTGGGATCTGTGAGAGAAATATTGTACAGATTCAACTCTCCATGCCCTATCATCACATAAAACTAATCCTCTAAAATCAATGACAAAACTTCCATCCAACCAATTCAAGCAAATGAAATACAAGTTATGTCCCTTTTTAACCCCTTTTCCAAGACAGAGTTATTACAAAAACCAGATCTGTTATTTATATATGATCATATGTATTAATATTTCCCTGGTAATCACATTAAGTGAAACAGCCTCACTACTGATATTCACAATCCGCCATGTATGACATTTTCACTTTTGCCTTAAGTACCTTAAATAACAAACAACGTTACATTGTATCACTCCTAGTATATTATAGAACCTACCTCAACAAGACACATCTCATTCTCATAATCTCCACGTAAACAAAAGAGGCGCCACGACCCAGGGGTGTTGGTATCTGGGTCCTCTCTCTTCCCTATATGAACCACCATATTGCCATTGAAGAGATTCAGGAAACAGGGGTACTCTTTGCCCTGTAGAACTCGCACCTGGGATAAGGAATATTAAACAAGTTAAAAAAACAAGTCAAATGAAAAATGCCTACAAAAACAAAATTTTGAATGTGTGGGTTCCATACAAAACAATTGGCAGCTTAGATAAAGTTGTAGTGTTAGATTTGTAGAAAAGATTTCCAAATTTTGGTATGCAAGTGGTTTAAAGAGAGATGATTAAATAATATTTAGATCCCTGGCTAAATTAAAAACAATATAAAAGAACCACTTGAGGATTTCTACCTTCTAAAAATTTAAGACCCCCATGCAGTCCCCTCCCCCTTGAAATAAATGACCCACCTGAGGACCCCTCTCCTCATCCAACTCTACAGTCATAAGGGCCGAGGCTCCTTTCTCATTAATGGTAGACTTGGATCCTTGCCAGAAGAAATAGGCGCATCTCTCCCTGCCCTTTGGTACATTCTTGGAGGTGCCCTTCAGTGTGCGTAGATCTAGATAAAATATACAATGAAAAGTTCATGATTGCTGTGCAAAATTTAATCAAACTTTATTATCTACAACATCACAACATTCATAGGTAACTGATGACACCTGGGCTGATATATTTAGCTAATTTCATCCTCTTTAAACACTTATGGCACTGGTTGAATGGTAGAAACTACAAGTAAAAGCCCAGGGTTCAATTTCCAGAATAATGTCCCAGAGTCTATCCAGCTCTAATGGGTACCTAATTTGAATTGGATAATGTAAAGACAGATAGACTATATCCCTTCACATGATATATAAACAGATCAGCTTTTTATTTAATCCATGGATCTGAAAGGTTACTTAATATTTTTTTAATATGCTGTGTATTAGGTATACGCTTGAAAGCTTGATAAAACACTAAGGGTAGAGAAGAAAAACTTACTAGCACTAGCAATCATGTAGACCCATCTCACAACATAGGTGTCTCCCTCATGGAACTGCCCATGGCTCTCCTTCTCCAGCTTGTTGTGATCGTACTCCATAACATGCCACATTGTGACTCCTATGGTGATGATGTCCAGCTCTTTGATAAAGCCCTGCATGTCCTCAAACCACTTCACCCCGCGGCCCACGTCGGCTCCCTCAAGTTTTAGAGTGACAGGCATGGTGTTCAGAGGAATCATCTGGGCGACATCGTAGGGCTTCAACACTGGTATGTCCTTCTGGAAAAGTAATGGAAAAATTAAATTTTTTAACACACAAAAAGAAAGCAAATATGCTAAATAATTTCAGAAAAAAATCGCATATTTTAAAATTATTTCTATAATAAACATTAAATTTTTGTAACACACAAAAAGAAAGCGAAAATGCTAAATTATTTCAGTTTCAGAATAAAAGGGGCATATTTATAAATTATTTCTGTAATAAACATTTTTGATGAGTCAAACTATTTTACTTCTGAGAAACTTGATAAAATACTTCTATACAAATGATGTGTGCATGAGAAATCCTTTATGTCAGTATACTAAATGGCAGGTCCTACCACTAAAAAACAGGGTACCTAATGGGTCATACTATTTTAATTGTAAACTATCTAGCAGGTCATACTACCAAAATAAGTGTGACTCACGTTAACAACCTCTGACCCAGTAGTCTCTGTCTTGCAACCAATCAAACGTGAGGAATCCGGCCAATCAGCAAACTTTTCCCTGAACAAGATGGTTTCCATATTCTGATTGATTTTGCCAAAAATTGTCCATTTGGGGCGGGTCGAGGCCTTGACTGGCAGACCACCGTGGTCCTCAGCTGAAATAGCAAAAAACATTCAGTCTCAAACAAGTAAAAGTAGGTTATCAAAACGCAAACATTTTTGTAACAAAATATGTAATTACATAATTTTTAAACAGTTTACTGCTAGCAAAAAATATTTGACCATAAAATTTAAAGCTTTGGTGACACAAAAATGACAAAACACATGCAACAAAGTAATGAAAGAGGACCAATAACATAAAAATGCAAACATCACTAGTGCTTCTTTCTTAGTAGATTGACAAAACACATAAAACCTGGTGACACACTACATTTAATGAGCTTACTTCTAACTGATGATACAGAATAGACTACAAAACAAAAATTAAACATCACTACATTTAACAAGCTGACTTCTAAGTGGTAACACAGGATTGACAAAACATATAAAACAAAGTGGTGACACACTACATTTAAGAAGCTTACTTGTAAGTGGTGACACAGAATTGATAACATAAATATACAAATATCACTACAGCTTACTTGTAAGTGGTGACACAGAATTGATAACATAAATATACAAATATCAGTACAGCTTACTTGTAAGTGGTGACACAGAATTGATAACATAAATATACAAATATCACTACAGCTTACTTCTAAGTGGTGAGACAGGATTGACAACACTCTCAGTGTAGTCGTAGCCCTTCTCATACAGCTGTTTGGCCAGCTTCAGGCCTAACTTCCTCTGTTCCATAGACACAGCCTTGCCCTGCCACAGGTAAAATTCTGTCCCAAAGTCAAACACTAGAACCTGTAACAAGAGGAAAGTACATGAACAGATCTGACACCACCATCAGGGCTGGCTTTGCTGGCACCTTAGGCAGGGGATGATAACTTAGGTGGGGCTATATTAAATACTGTAGTTTAAAAAAAAAAATTTTTTTCTACAGCTAAGTTAAATGTCCAAAACAAAATGTATAATTCTGGAAACACAAAGTATTATTTTTTTTGTAAAGATTTTAAAAAGTTTTTCCCAAATGACAAAATTAAAAATATTAGTTCTTATCATCAGTTTGGCATTATTAATTGCCTAAAAATCTTTTCTGTGTTTTACAAAACTAAATAATGTTGATATAGATTAAATAAAATTGTTAGTTTCATGGATTTGAGTTTGAAAAAAAAAAAGGTTTACAAATACTAAAAACATTGCATATAATAAACAATAAGGTATGAAAACTTAGCCATAGTGTAATTAAGATAATGTTGAATTAAATTATACTTAAATTTATAAAAATCATTATTTAAGAAACCTTAATGCTAGAAAAAAAAACAGAAAATGGTGCAAATGAGTTAATTACAAAACAGAAGAAACAAATGAGTGTATTGGCTACTAAAAGTAAACTTTGGGTGGCCACACTAATGAAATTAACAAAAGTACTACTAATATTTATCCCATCCTAGATAACCCAAGGCCTCTACAGGTTGGATTGTACCTCATTTTTCTTGAGCATCTCATACTTGGGTATGGCTCCCCAAAACTCTTCATAAGGCAGTAGAGCATTCCCTTCTAGTCTGTACACCATGTTGGCTTTTGTTATGGAGGCCTCATACAGTTCATCTTCCTGATCTGGGCCAGCAGCTGTACAATGATTTGTGGGATATTAACTTTGACATCCAGCAAGATTAAAATATTTCAATATGCCAATTTGTATTTTTATTGTAATATTATGGTGAAATACAACATGAATATTGAACTAAAAATGCCCTCAATGATGCATAACCAGTTGACACATACACTTAATTGTGATGGAAGGGGATACCTTCCAATACTAAAAATTAAGAACAAAGAAGAAGAAAAACTTAAAAAAAAAAAATGTCATTGCAGAAAAGTTTCAAATTTTGAAGAGTTTTGTCCCTTACCTTGCACCTGTTTCTCTCCCTCTAAGACAGTCCAAAGTTTGCTGGACCCTAAGTGATCTCTGCTCTGGTAAATGGTGACCACTTCATTAGCTTTCTTACAGCCCAGGTCTTTCTTGGTCTGAATGTAACTGGCTATCTCTTTAGCCTGAAACACAACATCTTCATTGATAAACACTGAATAAAAATATCTTAAAGTTTTAACAAAAGTGTAATGGACATTGTGACTAATACATCCCTTAGGATTCAAATTGTATTGAGAAATAAAATTCTCAATTGTATTGAGAAATAAGATAGTTGAGCTTGAAAGATGGGACATACCTTAGCTTTTTCTATGACATTAGCAAACTGCCCCTCCCAGTGTATAACTTTGTCAGGTGTAACCAGCACATAGCAGTCTCCAGAATTTAAAGACCTGGAGTGAGGTTCCACTAGACGAGTCTGAATTGTACGCCTCCCTGGCGAATAAAAAAACAATATTGAAAGCAATCATTTTATAAATATTCATAAAACTATAAACCTTAATTAGTTTTTTATAATTATTTTATTAAAAAAATTTAGCATGTGAAAAACTTCTACAATGATTTTAAAAAATATTGTAGTATCAAAACAAAATTATGTTTGAACAATAGGAAAACCTATATCTAAGCAACTGTAGCCCAATTACACAGTTATAGTACAATTATAGTTGTAACCAAATAGCAACAACAATGTGAACCAACTGTAGCCCAATTACACAGCTGTAGCTAAATAGCAACAACAATGTGAACCAACTGTAGCCCAATTACACAGCTGTAGCCAAATAGCAACAACAATGTGAACCAACCTTTCACGTGCAGCAACATCAGCTCATTGAAAGGCTCTAAAGCCAGGCCATGCACAGTGGATCCACTGTCTGTTCTCCTGAGCTCGACCTGCTTGAAGTTTTCTTTGCTGGCCAGTCCAGCTAAAGCTGCTTCAGCAAACCCTGCATCCTTGGCCACTGCCAGAAAAAAATGTTTTAAGTTTAGATTTTATGACCAGTGGCTTACATTACTTCAAAGCTCTCTTTAAGTCCTACATAGCTTGAAATGTATTAGATGAAAGTTATATTGTAATTTTAGTTCTGTGTTGTTGATTCTGTCACCAACGCATTAAATATGGTTGTAAATTATGTTTTGTTAAAACTTATAGATATTGATTGATGTCAATACAAAGTCAACTTTTAGTTTCAAATTTTTCTATAGAACTTAAAAGCAGGGAATGTTTTGGGTCTATAAACACTAACGTTAATTTAAAAAAAAAATTAATTAGTAATAAGTTATCTACCAGTTGTATTTGAAGGTATTCTATTTAAATGACAAATAACTTACATCCTTCCTTTTTGACACGACGGAACTCCATCTCTGCGATGCCTGTGCTGACCTCTGTGTACTCTGTCAGAATCTCAACTTTCTGTGACAAGGTTTTCAGCGGGTTGTGGGTGCTTGCTGTTGTTTTACGTGAAGGCTTGATCCTGCGCACTGTTGTCAGGCTGTAACAAAATATTTTAAGTTTTAGACATACAAAACAACAACACTAGTCTATTATACTAGTATTTATTTAAGTTCAAAAGATTTCTGGACATTAAAAATTTCAAATATTAAATTTAGTATTAAAGACCATTTTTACTAGCATTGATATGTTTTAATCTTACTTTATATTTAAAATAGTAAATAAAAAAATATAAGCAATCCATACTCTTGTTGCTGTATGTCTATACATTGGTATGTGAACACTGTCAAACTCTGATATATTTGATTTACTAAAATAAATTACTATGATTTTCTATGCTGATGCAACCAAACATAATGCCTGACTTACATGTTCTCTGATTGGATGAACATGTCATCAAAGTCATCTATCTCTACTTTCACTTTGTCATGGATCTCATCTATTGTTTTCACAGCAAAGAAAAGCTCTACTTCCTCCCCAATGTTGGGTATTTCCACTCTGACAGGTTCCTTCTTTTCTTCACTTTCAGAAGGTTTTTTCACTGGAACAATTTTCACTGTTGGATCTTTAAGGGAAAAAAAAAACTGTATTAATAAACAAATAAATTACATTAGGAAATCGCTGACAACAAACGTAAATTATACTTTTTTTTTTTGTGACACTCCAGTTCGGCCAAAAGCAAACAAATGTAACACTTTCAGGTTCAGGGTTAGGTTGCTCAGAGTATAGTGATACAATTTGAGCTGATCACCTAATGCTAATGGGAAGTATCAAGCATGCTCGATGTTCTTAATTAACACAAGTTTACAGAAATATCTTTGTTGCTTCTACAGTTAAAAATAATCCAATAATTTTTTTTTTTAGAAGTTTAATGATCATGCCTAATATTTCACTAAAGAAATAGATGAAATATTTGAATGTAACTGCCTTACCATGAACAATCTCTTTTGGCAAAGGTATTTTGGCAATAAAATCTTTAGTAGGTGTCAGTGGTGATGCTAGTGGAGTGTTGCCTTGGGAACCAGAGTCCACTGAAGCTAATGGTGAAGAAAACATTAAAATGTATTTGAATTCTGATCTTTGGTTTGTTCTTATTTTTAATACCTAGTTAATTTCTTAAAACAGATTAATTTTAACACTTGTTGCAATTAGAATTATCTGACTATTCATAATTGTAATATTTGAATTCTCATTAATTTCTTTTTTAAAATAAATTTTCTTTCGCTCTCATTCTGAATGTGTTTACCTTCTTTTTTAGGCAGATTTTTTACTTTATTGACAAGAGGGCTGTCTACTGCATCTGAAAAAAAGGATTGTAGACTAGTCATGTCACAATGATCAAACAAAAATGGATCTTCAAGACATTCAAGTTACAGCAATATTGAGGCTCACATATTTTTAAAACTAGAATTTTAATTATCTTTACATAAAAGTTAATATTTAAAGGCTTTTTAATGAGAAAAATCAGTTATTAAAATTATTTAAAGTGAAGTTGATTTACATAAACAGCTGATAGTTTCTAATATATATTTTTTTTAAATTTGCCCAAACTGACAATTTACTGAATAGTGCTGAATCCTCACTGACAGAGTAAGGTTTTACTGTAATTAACCTCAAGGATAGACAAGCAGGGAGACAACTCACTTGAAAGTTTTCCAGCAACTGTGAACTGCTTGACATCCGTCTCCTCCACCCTGGCCTTCCATGTCTTGCTGGACACCTCTAGCTCAGTCAGCCTGTCAGCGATGCTGCACGGCCGCTGGGCAGTGTTCCCACTCTTCTCTCGCAGCTTCACCACATCTGGTGAAGCCAGGCGCTTCTTCCATTCTTCTTCCCCACTGGTTTTCAGCTGGTTTAGCCTAGACATAAATACATGTACATTTAATCATCGCTAGAGTACAATTTGCTTTGTATGAAACCCATGTTGGTTAAGTTACCAATATCGCAACTAGCAGGACAAAACGGGCAGATGAAGTAACTTCACATTTTTCTGTGACTTTGGTATATGAAGGAATAATGTGGTCAGTACAATATCCAGCCGCCTTTGGCTTTCCTCCAGTGAGTTAGTCCTACATAAAGCTATGACAGAACCAGCATTGTACCTTTCATAAGTGTTGGCTAATTTTAATTTAGAAAAGCAGTATGATTACGGCTATTTATTGGTATTTTTAAATATAATCAACATCAAATAGTGTGGCTTTTAAAGAGTTGGATCTAGTATAATCTTTTTCTAGCACCATAGAATGTAAAGGAACTTTGCTTATATTAAATAGATTTTTTAGCCCTACTTATTAAATTTGATGTGTGCATTATTAAGCAAAAAAAGTGACTGTACGTAAGCAAATTGATAAATATATTCATGAAAAGTTGATTTAAGCAGTTTTTTTTTTAAATACCTGATCTTTACAAGGCAACATTAGAACTAGATCTACTTACTAATTAAAATAAAGTAGTAGACCAAGCTAGACGTAGATCTATGTGTTTTTAAATTATTAATAGGGTCTATAAGTCTAGATCTATAACAATATGCTATATAAGGCCCTATAAAATAGCATAAATGTCCCTAAAATAGATGAAACTTGAGATGTCAAACATTATTTTTTAGATCAAGCACTTTAAGTTCTTTACTAAGTAGGGCACTATCAACTAGGGGCCTATAGTTTACTTAAGTTTACTAGATTTATAGTAGGCCTTAATACAATAGAATTATAAATTATATTGGCCTAATTTTAGCCTATAAAGTATAATAAAGAAAGCAACCAAGGCTAATAAAACTTCAATAAACTCTTTAGCTTCATCGCTCACCATATTTTTTTTATTCTAGATTTCTAGATCTATTCTAGATCTAGATCTAGATCTAGCTATAAAAATCGATTCATTATAGACTTAGGCCTATAGCCTATAGATCTAGATTTTTTTCTAGATCTAGAATAAGTATGATTCAGATTTCATTGTGGTTTTTTTTTTATAAATCGAGATTCTAGATCTAGATATTTAGGTCTCTTAGAATCGAATTATAATTTTGGTTTGGCTCGGTCCTACAAAAAATTAGGCCAGCTCACTCTATGATATGTGATGTCTAGAATTTGGTAATCTATCGTTTTAGGTAGACTCTACGTAAAATCGCTATGAATATGAACGAAAACTCTGAAAAATACATTTTTTTTTAAAAATCAAGCCAACAGATTCCGAATTAGAATAAAGAAATAATCACCGATAGTTGATGCAACCAACATGAACTATATCACTTATTGTATCCATGTTTATTTTTCAAATGGCGAACAATGAAACGATGGCTGGTATTACCAGCCTGACAGTGACAATAAAATGCGTCAACTTTCGGGATTGGCGACGTGCGGAGGGTGACCGCTTTGTTTACGTTCGGAACTGCCCCATTTTCACTGAACACAAATTGTCGAAATCAAAATGAAACATTTTACTTTAAATTTTATATTAACAATTTTACCAAACTATAAACGTATAAAATATATTCCTCTACAGTCATAAAAGAAAATAAATCGGTTATGTTTATTTCAATATTTGTATAATAGATCAAGGCCTATTTATTCATACTGAATTTTATAAAGTTTGCCCATGTTGATTTTTCTTGGCCAAATCTTTGGGTTTTCAATATGGTTATTCTAAAAGTCAAAACAAAACTGCCTATTTAATTAATTTTTCTTTTACTCCTTCATTGGTCAAGTATTAGGGTTGGTCTATACGTAATGCCAAACCCCTAGCTGGTGTGGGGGGGGGGGGGGTCGCACTTTTGTAATGTGTGGCGAGGGGAGTCAGAAAGTGCCGTGTTAAGTCTTTATATTTTGTAAGTAGCTTCGAAACAAAACAAATTGTAGTTAAAAGTTGGAAGTTATGTGAATTTTCAAAAATGTTGAAAGTGAGGAGTGGGATATGATAATCTGATTCATCGCAAAGAGCATGCCACCATTAGTAGACAAGTTCCTTTGTGTTTTTTTTTCAAAGGACACATGAGGTAGATAAAGTAGAGTTCATGACCTCGGCATTTCCAATGATTTAAACCCGAATTCAACCTCCAGACTCTCGAGTGTAGCAGTCTAGCTTTCTACCGCTAGGCCACGCCGTCCCGTTCAGTATCTTACTGAGTGTCTATTTGTGTGTGTTGTGGCTAAAATTAGAGTCACCGTAAGAGAAGCAACAAATATAGATTGTTTACAACCTTTCTGAAGACCAGACACACGTGTATCATCTATGGCCATAAAAGCACACCTAAGTTTAACTTAACTAATAATAAAACTTGAGAATTTCAAGTTGTCTTATCTTTTTATTGCCAATGTTTTAGAAAGGGTATTTTAGTATAATTGAAGTATAATGATAGAGGCATTTTAACATGTGTGGTCACGACTTACCTGTCGGTGATTGACCCCCCAGGTGTTCTGGTGAGGTTGGATACAGGTGTAGCAGCCTCGGCCTCCCTCATCTCATCAGGTGTGATCGGCTGGGTCTTGTGGCGCCCTTCATACTTGTACTTCCTCCTGGGGGTCTCAGTGGAGCTGGCCCCTTCAGAGGGGAGTTCTGTTGGCTGGGTCTTGTATCTGCAACATCGGGTATTCGTGTGTCATCACAGATTTACATACACTGTTGGTTATTGTTGGGTCAAAATGTCGGGGGTCAGGGGTTACCAATATGGAGTATCTAGACATCGTAGTGTGATTGGGCCTAATTTAAAAAAAAAAAAAAAAAAAGGGGGGACCAAAACGTCACTCTCAGAGACGGACTGACAAAGGTGCGTTAAAAAAACTAAAGTCAGACGAAGCCGCATTCTATCATACCCCCCCCCCTCCAGGCCTCTTAAACACCCCAGTTCACTTGTGGTCATTTGTGTCATAGGAGTGTCTAGGACAAGTTGGTGGCAATGCAGGGTAGTGCTCGCCTGTATTGTCTAGCTTTAGTAAATATTAATTCTTGCCGGGTCTTGATACCAAAATGAAATAACACCCATGAATGTTGGATGAAGTATTTTTTAAAGAAAATTCTAGCAAATATGTTTTTTAGAAACAAAACATCAACCAGACGCCGGGGTTAATTTGTATAACATGACACAGAAACCGGTGTGTTTAAAGTAATGAAGTGTGTTGTGTGATGAGATATAACAAAGTAATATTTTAAAAATATTCCGTATAAATTAACTGGGTGTTTTAAAGAATAGAGGTTTACACGTATGTTCTTCAAGGCTATGATCGATAACCGAATCAATGACCACCAAAACACTGCTGGTGTAATCAATACGACACGCACTTGACCTTGGGTAACCTGAATAATGAATTGAACTCGGTGTAATACAGGCAGGGTGGTTTTTAAATGCCAATATTTCTAATACAGGGGCCCAAATTATGTTACAGAGGCCCTAAGTAGTTGACCGAAAGGCTGTATTTATGTCAAAAATGAACAGAGTATACTTTAGCGTTTATCACATGTGAGGAAGTAATTTAGAAAACAAATTCACCAGTTAACCAAAAGCATCAATGAGCAATTAAGCTAGCTATAATTTACCAAAATTGCAATAACTAATTAGCCATGGGTCACAACTGGTACGGTTAATTAGGACAACGTCCACCTACCCTGGTTCAATTGTTAAATATTGTTTCAAGGTTTCCTGGGTATGGACAAACTAAAAAACATAACTAGGCCAAGGCTTTCAACAAATCATTAAAACCCGCGTAACTTGTAAACATAAAATCCCATCTAGGAAAGTGATAGGTTAATTAACCAAAAAAACTAAACACGTTGAAAGTGTGCTCTAGTTTTTACAGGCAAAGACAGGCAATTAGGGACAGAGAAATCCCTCCCCCTCCCACCACCCCTGCATTGTTAGCATCTCTACGTCCTCAATTAACATTAGCCTAATTACATTAAAACAGCTGAGCATAACGTTGAGATTCGATAATTAAGAGCTCCAGAAATAAAACACGCACAAGAAAAAAAAAAGCCAGTCCGTGTTATCCCCCCTTTCAGCCCCCTTCTCCTTTAACTGGCTGTGTTATCCCCCTTTAGCCTGTCCTGATTGTGCGACAAAAAAAAGCTAATTTTAAAACAAACGCTGATGCCATTTGTTCAGCTGTCCGTCCTTACGATGGGCTAGAGCTCATAAGGGGATGAGGGAGGTGGGGGTGAATAGGAGGTCACACAACGAGTGCAACAATGTTGTGATGAGAAAAAATTAGAATTGGGTTTACACCAAGAAACAAGGTGCAGAGAGAGCCTAATGTAATTATCAAATCAGGCCATGTTGAAAATTAAAACCAAACTCCACTATTAATAGGTTATGTGTAAAAACTACGCTGCGAAGTGTGATTGTTTTAGTGTGGGATTCCGACTAGCACTGTTGTGTTGTCTACATAACACAGCAGTAACTCACCTACACATTTCGGAGTGACAACTAGACGTTAAATAAATAAATATATATATATATATATATATATATATATATATATATATATATATATATATATATATATATATATATATATATAGTCTTAATGATATATAACAAAGCAATACAGCTAAATGTGCTTAAATACTAGACCTAAAATAAACAGGGACTTAAAGAAACTAATTACACATTACGTTGATTAATTGTAAGGAAGATAAATGTAATAAACTAGCAATTTACCAGGAAGTTATAGTTTTAATTTATTCACTAAAACAAGTATCACAAAACTTTAAAAAATTCACTTGAACAAGTTCAATCTTTCATCAAGGAGACAATTGTATATCGACCTGTTGATTAAACAGCCGTGTTCGCTCACAATAAGCACACAACATCCGCGGAATATCTGGCCAATACAAAAAGTAGACACGGAACAGCAACAAATAGCAATACGCTGTACCATTATAGTAATGATAAATCCACCTGTAGGTTGACACAAGAGATATCTATCAGATGCTGCTAATCTCTAATTGATATTTCACCTAAAGCTAGCAATACATATAATACTGGCGCAACAGGTTTCTTGCACTTAATGCAAGTATCGACCCTAGCAAGGGGGGTTACTCACACCTTATTAATACACGTCTCTGCTCGTTTGGTTATCGGTGACGGCCTTAACCTACACGACAGCTCACTACCACTGCTCACTACAACAACGGTTGGTCTACCACTGCTCACTACAACAACGGTTGGTCTACCACTGCTCACTACAACAACGGTTGGTCTAAGACTGCTCACTACAACAACGGTTGGTCTACCACTGCTCACTACAACAACAGTTGGTCTACACCTGCTCACTACAACAACGGTTGGTCTACCACTGCTCACTACAACAACGGTTGGTCTACCACTGCTCACTACAACAACGGTTGGTCTACCACTGCTCACTACAACAACGGTTGGTCTACCACTGCTCACTACAACAACAGTTGGTCTACACCTGCTCACTACAACAACGGTTGATCTAAGACTGCTCACTACAACAACGGTTGGTCTAAGACTGCTCACTACAACAACGGTTGATCTAAGACTGCTCACTACAACAACGGTTGGTCTAAGACTGCTCACTACAACAACGGTTGGTCTACCACTGCTCACTACAACAACGGTTGGTCAAAGACTGCTAACTACAACAACGGTTGGTCTAAGACTGCTCACTACAACAACGGTTGGTCTACAACTGCTCACTACAACAACGGTTGGTCTACACCTGCTCACTACAACATCGGCTGGTCTAAGACCGCTCACTAGAACATCGGCTGGTCTAAGACTGCTCACTACAACAACGGTTGGTCTACCACTGCTCACTACAAAAACGGTTGGTCTATGACTGCTCACTACAACAACGGTTGCCCTGTGACTACTATACTGGCAGTTTGCACACAGCAACCATGTCAACTACAATCACCAATACAGGCCGTTGTAACTGCCAACCAATCAATAAGAGGCTTATCTAACACGAACAAGACACACACACACACAAACATGGTTATATCACGACGCAGACGATATTGGTGAACGCCATTGTGTGAGGAGTGTTGGGGGCTACTCGTCTAGCTGGTCCAGTGATTTGTTGTAGGTTGACTCGTTTAGAAGTATATCGGGTTGAAAAGCAAAAATTAGTTTATCATTGATGTCATCCCCCCCCCCCATACACACACCATCCCACCCCCCCATACACACACATTTCACACACAAACGCTTAGAAGGTTAATTCAATTACGACCAGAAATGTAACCAATTTTTTACCATCTCGAATGACATCATGTACGGCCTACATACCCCCATCCCCTCCTTTCAATGTAACGCCTTGAAACTTTGTTATATAAATACAACCTTGGAAGTCACTATTAACAATATAATGCAAGTAAAAGGCGTAAACTGAATCTCAAATAGGTTCTATACAGATACAGTCAAGAATCCAGCTTCATAATTCATGCGTGTGACCTCTTACCTCCAGTATTTGTGTATCTCCACGGGATCCAAACTGCGCACCTCGAGTCTGCGTTCCTTCTTATTGCGCCCGTTTATCTCCTCCTGCAGCCACTTACGTCTGAGTACCAGAGAAGGTCCTACTAGTGGACTAACCGAAGTTGTCCCCCCTACAAGTGGACTGGCCGATGCTGTCCCCCCTACAAGTGGACTGACCGAAGCTGTCCCCCCTACAAGTGGACTGACCGAAGCTGTCCCCCCTACAAGTGGACTGACCAAAGCTGTCCCCCCTACAAGTGGACTGGCCGATGCTGTCCCCCCTACAAGTAGACTAGCCGAAGCTGTCCCATACTGTTTGTTTTTATACTCGCCTCCTGTGTCCACCCCTCCCATTGTCTGACCACCACCTGACCCGTGGCCACGCCCACTTACACCATCCGCCGATGTCTCGCCTCGATACGACAACTTCACAGACTGACCAGCCGGACCTGTCTTGTATGAGTCAACATCCGGTGCCGTACGATCAGATTGTTTGCTCCTGTGACCCTGCCCACGACGAGATACCGGGGTGGACAAAAGAATCATTTCCGCGGTCAAGCCGCTGGATAATCGTCCATCTTGGTACAGGTATTTGGCGTCTTTTGACGGGCAGACGTGAGACTCGGTGGACGATTTTTTACGCGAGGCACTCTTACCGTCCCTGTAGGTGTGTCTGGTGTCGAAATCTGCGTGATAACGGTTCATCGTCTGCTCGCTGGGGTCTTTCATCTTAGACATTTTTATTTTTAGTCGGCCGGAAATTGAACGTCATTCAAATGGTAGATCCTATCTCCAAATTCCTTCAAATTATAGAATTTAGCTTCGAATTCCTTCACATTATAAACTTAAGCTCCGAATTCCTTCAAATTACAGGCTGTAGCTCCAACATCTTCATATAATAGATATAAGCTCCAAATGTTTATCAGAAATACAAGGCACATATGCGACGCGATTGATTCTTCAAGGCGATGAAAATGTTTAAGCGCCCGTGTTTAACTGCATCAGAAGCTTCGAATACACGCTTGCAAAACTGGTACTTGTATATAAGATCTCACTACTTAAATTATCTTAAATATTAACACACAGCCATATGGACTCCAATAAAACATGAGCCAAAAACAGAATAAAATATGTATATTCGTTATATGTACACGGTATTAAATGATGGACTCCGAAAATCTCGACGCAAGAAAAAACAACTTATATCCACTATTTAGGTATTTGTGATACATCAGACACTCATTTTCTTAATTAACCACCGATGTCAATTATTTAATAACAAGAAACTATTCACATTTTCAACAATGTTACACCACTAGGGTGACAGAACACCCCTAACACTGTGGTCACCATTCTGTTTACAGAACACCTTTAACACCGTGGTTACCATTCTGTTTACAGAACACCTGTAACACTGTGGTTAGCATTCTGTTTACAGACCACCTCAAATATTGACTCCGTGAATTAATCCAGCTCACGGCAGGTCTATACACATCACCGGACAATGGTCAAGCGGTCAGTCGCCGTGTCGGATCGCCGGGCTCGCCCTTCAAATATTGACACTTTTATATATCTCCGTGTGTTGAACATGAAACGCCCTTAACTAGTCGAATAGAAAGGTATCCTGGACCACACGACTAAGTTATCGTGGACCACACGACTAAGATTAGTCTGGACCACACAACTGGACTACACAACTACGCCTGTGTTCTCTGTGCTCAGCTTCTTACACTAGGACGTAACATCAGGGGCGTAGATTTACTTTACAGAAAAATGAGGGGGGGGGGGGTGTAAATCTTCACCATCCGCTTAAGGGGAGGTAATTTTTTCGCGATTGTTACCGTTAAAAAACTCGCATGTCTTTTCCACACTCTGATATTTACACTTCACTTGGCACATTAGCTCTAAGCTGG
The DNA here is from genome assembly GCF_028476545.2 of Physella acuta. Classification (NCBI taxonomy): domain Eukaryota; kingdom Metazoa; phylum Mollusca; class Gastropoda; family Physidae; genus Physella; species Physella acuta. Next base: position 279,905 of record NW_026732027.1, read on the forward strand.
TGGGACGCTGTGTCCGTCCGGTTTTCGTATAATGAAGTATTTGTGAGGAATCCATGCCTCTGGTTGTCAAGTCATATACGTCAGATGTACATCATTTACGCCTCTAAAGTCATCAATAGGACAGGCGAAGTCATGTGTATGCAATAGTTCATGTTCTACAGTGAAAAAAAATCCTTGGCTGGTTTTGAACTTGCATCACAAATCCAACCCGCCTTACTACGACTTAAGACTTGGGTTTACATTAAAAGTAAAATAACAGCGCCGCTACGGTTAGGGTTTGATAATGACTAGTGTGCTGGTCGTTAGTTGATGGTTTGCTTGAGCTATGGATTGTATGCACCGATCAGTCTCAATTGGGGACTGGACTTATAAGTGTAGCACCCCTTCAGATGACAGTAGCATCATTTGAGCCGCGTAGCACCCATCGAACACGACTAGCACCCCTCGAGTTGAATGTAGCACCCCTCGAGTGTGGCACCCCTCGAATTGGTCGGCGCGAGAAACGCCTCTGCCAGCCGGCGCGGTGTACACAACACAACACTTAACTGTAACACTAACTGGTTGTCTTCGTGGTGCACTAAGGGTTAAAGGAAATCTCTACTCAAAATAGTAATGCTGGAGGAAAAGGGGGGGGGGGAGGGAGGAAGGAAACACGCGAATTTAGAGCAACTATAGAATAATGAATGATCCGCAATATGAAGCACCCCCCCCCCCCCTCCACTACACAGACTTTCGTGTTATTAAACACGCTTTTTCTTCTAATAAATTCAGAATATATTCAGCATAATCCAACATATATAATCTTTAGACTATTGTTTCAGCGAGCTTTGGGTCGAGAGGGATTATGTAAGCTTGCAAATGATTTGAATAGAGGAAAAAAAACAGTTCGTTGTTACGTGTCTGTGCATCAAGACAAGCAGGAAGTGACGTCACAACACGGAAATAAGAGAAGAGGCTATTTGTTAATATATTTTTTCCTCTGTGTGTAGTTGAGTGTAATCTGAATCTCATCGGGAAATACAAAAGGGATAGGGCGAGCGGGGGGTTGTTATGGAAATGTTCACAATATAACTGCCGGTCATGTGGTGGAGTAGGTAGGGGTGATAACGTGAGTACCGTTGCTTTAACTGCCAGACAAACTGAGCAATCACGATTTGCCTGTTATCTGATGCCAAGATTTAGCATCATGAAGCAATATGTATAATCATAAACAGAGATAAACACATTCTACTTTAAAGCATATAAAAAATTCCCAAAGCTTACTACAGCAAAGCCCCGCATTAACTACACACATTAAGCCTACAGCAAAGTAACCCCACCCCCTTATACACACATTAACTATGCAGCAAAGCTCCCTATATATTAACCCCCCCCCCCCCCATCATACGCACACTAAGTTCACAGCAAAGCCCCCCTCCCTACACACATATACACATTAACCATGCGGCAAAGCTCCCCACACATTAAGCTTACAGCACCCCCACACACTCACACATACACATCATGTACACATTAACCATGGCACAAACCTCCCCACACATTAAGCTTGCATTAGTCCCCACCCCCATACGCTCATTAAGCTTACAGCAAAGCTGCCCAAGCAAGGAGCATACAGCAGCCCCTCGCCCCCCCCCCCCACACACACACTTAAATCTTACATCATCAGGGTAAACATGTGAAATTCTCACGGTCAGCACCAAATGCCAGCCAGTGAATGTAGGTCAGCCACCAGTTGCTGGCACTGAAATGTCAAAACATCTGGAATCTGGTGCCATGGTCACCTGCAGTGTGTCGACTAGGACTTTAACAATGTCCTGATGCAGTAGGGCTCGAGCGAGAGGACTAATGTCCTGATGTAGTAGGAGTCGAGCGAGAGGACCAATGCCCTAATACAGAAATAGTGGTACAGTTGAAGCAATGTCCTAAATATCAGTACTTGTGCAACTTGTCAAGAGGACAATAATCCTGACATAGCAGCAGAAAAGCTACAGGACCAATGTCCTAAAATATTAGGGCTAATGTAACTCTTCAACAGGTTCAATGTCTTGATTTGACTAGTAAAATAACACCAATTTAAAAACAAAGGTAAAAATAAAATAAAATGTTAAACATAACCGTTCTCGTAAAAAAAACTATTTGTGGAAAAATCAGAGTATCGAAATATGTGCGTTACAAAATAATTAAAATTTTAATAATTTCAAATCCCCATTTTGTATGAAAGCAGCCATTCTTTGTGACTGGAAACATCTTAAGGAAATAAACGAAAGGAAGTAATAGAGCGAAGTGGAATTAGTTGTTTTTTTTTTTAATTTAATTTTAATAACTCCACTTCCGGTCGATCGAGTGAAAAAAACAAAATTGTATACCTTTCAATTCAAAGATTTGATCTAAGAAGCTTCGACAAAGAATTGTTTGTTTTATGTGAATTTCTTTTACTGCTACCTTTTATGAGCAAGTTTAATTTCCTTTAAAAAAAATCTATTCTAGTTTGTGCAAGTGTTTAAAACTAATGTTTCTTCTGTTAGTATAGAGCGAGTGTTTTGGTGGGTTTATTCTTTGTAGTCAGGATTTTCTAATTTGACTTTAATTTACTACGACAGTAGAGCAAGAGTTGAAGAAATATTTTTTCATCTAATAAACCGAACTCAAACGCAGTCAATTAGTGGCAAGCCGTAAAGGGCACGTTCACCACTTTGAAAGTGTTTTTTAATCTCTAATTAAATGAGAAAATTAAAATTTCCTTCCCTCAGGTATACACACAGGTACGTCTAATTACCTGGTGACATCCCCCCACCTCCCGTGATGTTCTCCAGTCACTATAACCGTCAGTAAAATAAAACTCTCCATCCTTCACCCCCCCCCCCCACCTATTTTAAGTGAGTTAAGTAGAGCTAAGTTTCTCGCTCCGCTTGTTCTAACCTTTCAACTATGTTAACAGCCAATTAAAAACGAGTATCGGGGTTTTAAAAACCTGACACACCTAGCCATGAGCGTGTACTCCACGGCCATAGAAACATGAAAGGCGAATCTTTCAAAGGCGGGAAGTCAAGTCATTAAACCATGAGATTTTCAGTCAGTTTTTGAACAGGGTCAGGGAATAATATTGGTACAACCACACCACGATAATCTAGTTGTATCATAGCGCCAGGGTATTGTATCGATACAAACACACAACGATAAACTAGTTGTATCATAGCGCCAGGGTATTGTATTGATACAAACACACCACCATAATCTAGTTGTATCATAGGGTCAGGGTATTGTATCGATACAAACACACCACGATAAACTAGTTGTATCATAGCGCCAGGGTATTGTATTGATACAAACACACCACCATAATCTAGTTGTATCATAGCGCCAGGGTATTGTATTGATACATCCACTCCATGATAATATAGATGTAAATGTGTACCATAGGGTCTGGGAATTCTATTGATATATCCACTCTACGAAAATCTAGCAGTATTGGTCACTGGCGTAGCGAGGTCGGGTGTAACCCGGTGCGGCACTTAATGGTGCGTAGCGACCCTTCCCGGGGACAAATTTTCAAGTTTTCGATTTGCACCTCCCCCCTCAAGTTTTTCTCTATATATTTTGCTATTTTTTGCCTTGGTGTCAGCCCCCTAAATGGTGTCACCCGGTGCGGTCCGCACTCCCCGCCCCCCTCGCTACGCCCCTGGTATTGGTGTATGATGGGGATAGGGAGCTATATGTATACATCCACTCCACGATAATCTATATGTATTGGTGTATCATTTGGATTGAACCCAGCGGTGAAGAGGGGCGTAGATCTACATTGATACACATCAACCACGACAATCAGTTTGTGGTGTCATTTAATTTTCTGTTGATGCTAAATTTACATACATCCTGGCCTCTCAACCACGTCTTATTTTCATAAGCGGCGACAACCAAAAGATAACATGTTAACTCAACCACATTTATGTTTGTGGGGGGGGGGGGGGGGGCACCTATAAGATAGTAAGATAGGGTTTCTAGCTATAAACTATATGTTAAGAAAGTATTTGTACCGTGGCCCTATATATATATATATATATATATATATATATATATATATATATAAATATATATAATTAACTATCTATGTGGAAATTAAAACCTCATCTGTTTAAACATATAACCTGTTATATATAATACAGTTTATATATAGAGGAGAGCTGAATCGATAGTTAGTTCCGCACCCTCCACCCACCCCCACATCACTTCACAGTGACCTAACAGATGAGAATCAAAACAACCTCACGGAACATCAAGTCTGAGATCAGATTAAAGTTGACATCAGCAATAACCTCGTCAACCCCACCCCCCCCCCCACCCTGTATCTATATCGGGGGATCTTGACCTTGACCCTAACGACTGACGCGAGACGGATACAAAATGGAATCGGTTGAGAGGACACGAAACTAAAACAGCCCGCAGAAAGAAAAAAAAAATCTTCCGTATGTTGACGTACAGTGGCCTTATAGTAACGTGTAAGTTACGTGTAAGTTACGTGACGTCACGGTGTGTTATTTTTATTACTTCACCCTTACCACGTGACACGGTGCCTTTATCACAACAGTCGAATCATGCGACGGTGGGGGGGGGGGGGGGGAGACACACAATGGAGGGATGTAATAAACTTGTATCGACGTAATCGCTATGACCAATGATTGTGTCGGAGTCTTAATTTAGCCACGTTATCAGTTAGTGGTGGTTGGTGGAGAGGTGGGGGGGGGGGAGGTGATATCTTGATGCCTCAGACTAAAGGCTGTACCACAGAGCTTAAAGAGATTCGTATGTTCTCATGTTTTCTGTAAAAATCAATGCTGGGATACTTGATAATGGTGCCAGTGTTGTCCTGGAAATGTTACAACTAAAGTTACATTTTATGTTTTCAGTGCAGTTAGATGGGTGACACAATAACATACTTTTGTGCCAATATGTGAACGAATAAATGAAACAAATGACTATTGAATGACATTTCAACATCATTACTGTATTGATACAAATTATATACGTATATATATATATATATATATATATATATATATATATATATATATATATATATATATATATATATATATATATATGTAGTATATATGTGTTTGTGTGTTATCATCAATCAATATAGTTGGTGGCGACGGTTTATCATACCACAGCTTTATACATATTTACATAGATAATACACACTGTTACATGTTCAGAGACCAGAACTGTAACCCAGAGCCATAACCTTTTGATAAGCATTTGAAATGAATAATTGAATATCGATATCGATACTAAGCTGTATATAATAGTATATATCCATAAAAATATAAAACCACTTCAGCCTTACCTACTAAGAAAAAAAATATCCAAACGTATTACTGTGACAGAACACTGTTTATATGTGACTACACACAACTGTGTCGTTTAGATCTCTTTGAACAGTTTTCCGAGGCTTGTTATTCCAATTTTGTGCGGCACGCGAAGGTTTGAAATTGGCGACATTTCTTTACATTTCCATGTCGTGTAGCCTAGTCCCTGGCCACTTTGGCTGTGGCGCGAGACCAAGGGGACTTAATCGTCGCCGGTGTGACAGGCTGGAACAATTGCCTCCCCCTGGTTTTTTTAAAAGTCAGTAGGGCAGGAAGAAATCGGTAGGTCGTTAAGGTTAGGTTTAGTGGCCTGGGGTTAGGGGTTAGATGCGTGTCTCCTCCAGGATACGGTCAGGTATACAGCTATTTTTGGTTGCGTGATTAAGGAATTGGTTGGTAACAGTTTTACCTGATGTAATTTACCTGATGTAATTGTTTTAATTCGTATAGGTTAGACGTACCCAAACAGTGTAGTAGGTCCATACCCATACATGTGCATAGTGTTACCGACCCACACAGTTGTGTAGTGGATCACGTACCCACACATTTGTGTAGTGGATCACGTACCCACACATTTGTGTAGTGGATCACGTACCCACACATTTGTGTAGTAGGTCCGTACCCACACATTTGTGTAGTGTTACGTACCCACACATTTGTGTAGTGGATCACGTACCCACACATTTGTGTAGTGGATCACGTACCCACACATTTGTGTAGTGGATCACGTACCCACACATTTGTGTAGTAGGTCCGTACCCACACATTTGTGTAGTGTTACGTACCCACACATTTGTGTAGTGGATCACGTACCCACACATTTGTGTAGTGGATCACGTACCCACACATTTGTGTAGTAGGTCCGTACCCACACATTTGTATAGTTGGTCCGTACCCACACATTTGTGTAGTGTTACGTACCCACACATTTGTGTAGTGGATCACGTACCCACACATTTGTGTAGTGGATCACGTACCCACACATTTGTGTAGTTGGTCCGTACCCACACATTTGTGTAGTGGATCACGTACCCACACATTTGTGTAGTGGATCACGTACCCACACATTTGTGTAGTGGATCACGTACCCACACATTTATGTAGTGGATCACGTACCCACACATTTGTGTAGGGTGTCCGTACCCACACATTTGTATAGTTGGTCCGTACCCACACATTTGTGTAGTAGGTCCGTACCCACACATTTGTGTAGTGGATCACGTACCCACACATTTATGTAGTGGATCACGTACCCACACATTTGTGTAGGGTGTCCGTACCCACACATTTGTGTAGTAGGTCCGTACCCACACATTTGTGTAGTGGATCACGTACCCACACATTTGTGTAGTGGATCACGTACCCACACATTTGTGTAGTTGGTCCGTACCCACACATTTGTGTAGTGGATCACGTACCCACACATTTGTGTAGTAGGTCCGTACCCACACATTTGTGTAGTGGATCACGTACCCACACATTTGTGTAGTTGGTCCGTACCCACACATTTGTGTAGTGGATCACGTACCCACACATTTGTGTAGTGGATCACGTACCCACACATTTGTGTAGTAGGTCCGTACCCACACATTTGTGTAGTGTTACGTACCCACACATTTGTGTAGTGGATCACGTACCCACACATTTGTATAGTTGGTCCGTACCCACACATTTGTGTAGGGTGTAGGGGTATCGCCGATAAACAAATTTCAGTTTAGGCTTGTAGCTAGCGTTAGGTTTGAGAAGAGGGGGGGGGTGAGATTAGAGTATCGATAGCTTGGAGCAAACAGCTGATCGGAGAGTACGTCTAATAGACAAGTGTCAACGTTTTATTGTCGGTGACAGCCAGTCAATGTGTTTTAGTGCGGCCAACAAATCAATGGCTGTACCAGGCACATAATCACTATGAGCCAGGTAGCTCCAGTAGACAACAGTACAAGTGGTCTTAACAACGGCATTAAATTACTTAATGATGGAGGGGAGGGGGGGGGGGGTCAACTCCGGTCAACCTACCGGGGTCAAATTATGTATGCAGTATATAATTGAAGGTCATTATGATAATAGTTGAATGGGTCAGTCCCTATTTAACAATTACATAATGGTATGGGCAGGGGGGATGGCAGTCGGTATAAATGAAGGTCAGAATGATACAGGTTGAATGGGTCAGTCCCTATTTAACAATTACATAATGGTATGGAGGATGGCAGTCCGTCTAATAAGATTTTAAATTGTAACAGATGTCTGTGATTAAAAGCAAAGAAATGAGTAAATACTGAAGAAGCGACAAACGCCAAGATTTCTGCATGTGTTAGCACTCCCCCCCCCCCCCCCCCTCTCCCACCACGCAATGCTTTCTAACACAGTGTATAATAAGTTTATGCTTAGTCAATACGCGAGAGTTACGGCACTTGTGTAACAGCGGCCCACCTGTAGCTTAGTGTGCTCGTTATGTAACTCAGTTCTCTCCCCTCCCCCTACATCATCCCCTCAGTGTTTACACATCACCATCCTGCGGTATTTATACATTAGGCATGTCATGTCGGTTTAAGCATGTCGTGTTTGTAGACATGTCGTATTTTTAGGTGTGTTTGTATGCTTCTGGTTGTGTGTATGTGTACGGTTATAAGCTTATATGTGTGTATGTACTTGTAAGTGTGTGTTTACTTAACGCTTATCTAGGTGTATGTCAATGGAATTGTATGTATATGTATTTTTATTTGAATGTAATCAGTGTGCTGGTGTATGTGTGTATGTGATTGTCCTTTTAAGTATGTATTATTTATGTCCTTATGTGTGTACATACACGTATGTGTGCGTATGCGCTTGTTTTTGTGTGCACACATGTGGGTGTAAGTATGTTTTTTTTTTGTGTAAATCGGTTTAAGTGTGTATGTTCATGTATGTGTATGTTCGCATGTGTTTTTGTGTGCGTCTGTGTGGTTTTGAGTTTGCGTATATGTTTATGCTGTTGTATGTGTCTACTACCTGTGTAAGCCAACATTACATGTGCAAAGATTACATCTAGTAAGTCAACAGTTCACGTCTGAATGTTCAGTTTACTTTAACCCGGTTTTTATTCTGTCTAGTTTGTAAACACATTAAAACCCAATTTCATATATTCTAACAACCATTTCTACCAGCCGCATTATGTGAAAACGACTACTGGTAGTACAGCGTTACATTTTGGATTTGTGGTGGACCAGGCAGATTGGGGGGAGGGGGGGGGGGGGGGGATTAAATGCAGATTGATCAATTTCCTGACAGGGAGACAACCAGTGTAAGATAAGGGGAGATAAATTTTTTTTTAAATTTCAGGTTGAATGTGACTAAAATTTTAATTAAAGTATTACATCAAGGAGTATTTAACACAAACTTGAAAGAGGGTTGGGTTTAGCGAGTTGAAGCAGGAAGCTTAATATAAGCTAATCATTATTCGATTTGTTTTTAATTAGGGGTAGAGCGTTTTGAAAACCTATTTCAATGGGACGGTAGCTCTACTGACGCATAAGTCATATAGTGGCGGTAGTGTTAGACACGGGACAGTACTGACCGATAAAGTGACGTTACTGACATATATAGGGGACAGCACTGACAGCAATAGGTGACAGCAATCACAGACATAGGGGACAGCACTGACAGACTTAGGGGACAGCACTGACAGACATAGGTGACAACACAGACAGATGTAGATAACGACAGAACTGACATACACAACCAGAGCCGGCGTTAGGGGGTGGCGAACGGGGCGGTCGCCATAGGCCCCGCGCTTGAAGGGGCCCCGCGCTTCAGCACTGTCATTGTTATCTGAATTAGTTCGTAAACTTAAAAAAAAATTGTTGCTGAATTCAATTGGGAAAAACTAAATGGTCGAATGCCGACGTTGTTGATTGTTATAACTAAGGCCACGGTCGATGTTGGTGAGTCCCACCTGAACTGGGACAGGCCGTAATTCGATACAAAAATAGTGTCACACCTCCCCTTTGTGTAGGGTACGGTCGCCTGGCATTTGACCTGAGCTGACTGGAGATGGCGGTCGAAAATTAGCCCACGACGTAAAGAGATACCCTATTGTATGCGGACCGATGAAGACGTCCTTTTAGTGAGCAGACGGGATGTCTATAGTAGACAGTTAGTGACCTGATGAACTCTAGTCCTGACTTTCTTGTTGTAGATGTCGTATAATGTCGTATATGTACAGTGTTTCTTCCAGACTTTTTTCTCCGGGGGGGGGGGGGGGAGGGGGGGGAGGGGCACTTGAAGAGATGCCTGGAAGAAACTCTATATGTAGGCCTACTTGTCTTGGTATAACAAAATTAACATTCAGTTGCGTGCGGAGGGGTGGGAGGAGGGCGACGAGGAGGTGGGGGGGCCCTTAGGATCTATATCAGGCGGCATTAAACAGAGTGATTTATTATTATTTTTTGGAAGAAAGTTAAAACTGTTGTTATGTTGTGTCACCTTAAGGATTCAACCGTTCAATAATTAAGACAATAATGATTTTGGTTTTAAAATATTGTATGAATTCTAAACAAATTTTGAAGTCTATACTGTTTTGATATATCAGGCCGAATTCGCTGTATTGTAAACTTTATTTTCCTAATTATTCGGCACGTGATTAAATTTTCTTAAGTGATTTGGTATGAATTACATAACTGTTAAAAGTGATTTAATATCTTAGCAAAGGAAAAAAAACTACGAACATTGGGTTAATACATGGGAGAGATAAAAATCTGTTATTATAGTGGAAAGTTTGACATTAGCTTATAAACTCCAAAACATTTGTGTTATTATGTGTACATCACATCAGTGGCGTAGCCAGGACGGGTGTCACCCCCCCCCCCCAGAGGCGTTGCGACCCTTCCCGGGGACAAACTTCCAAGTTTTCGATTTGCACCCCCCCCCCCCCTCAAACTTTCGATTTGCACCCCCCCTCAAGTTTTTCTCTATATAGGTTGCTATTTTTTGCCTTGGTGTCACCCCCCTAAATGGTGTCACCCGGTGCGGTCCGCACCCCCCGCCCCCCCCCCCCCCTCGCTACGCTCCTGCATCACATTATATAGGCCTTTATACATATATATATATATATATATATATATATATATATATATATATATATATATATATATATATATATATATATATATATATATATATATATATATATATATATATATATATATATATATATATATAATGGAAAGGCCCCGCGCGGATGGTTGGCCCTAGGCCCCGCGTATTCCTAACGCCGGCTCTGTACACAACACTGTAGGCGCTTTGAATTTGTCACACATAATTGTTGTGTTCTCCAATTGTGTATCAACACCCGCCATGTCCCACAAACAATTAGCCCGTCTATCAACAAAACCACGTGATACCCGTCACCCAACAGACCCGTGTGTTTAGACAAGGAGTAAACGACGGGCTCAAGACGTACATTTACAACCTGGGTCTGCTACAGGTAGCCGGCTCAATGGGAACTCGATCAGGTCCTATAGCAAAGATAGGTGTTTGTGTGTGGGGGGAAGGGAGGTGGGGGGAGCATTACTTGGCACAATACAGGGGGGGTACAGTATGATATAGATCGGTACTGCTTGCTACCGTCCTATTGTTATACTCCCTTACCCTCCCCCCCCTACCCAGGCACCCCATTCACAAAACAAACAGGTACACGTCAGTTTTATGAAGACAAATGGCAAGTCCTGGTTAGATAAAAAAAAATACCCACACAACCGTGTGTTCACTGTTGAAATTTAAACCAACATTGAACGCGTGGGTGGGACGTGTCGATTTGTCATTGTAATGTAAGTGTTGTCTGAAATCAATATCAATGAAGGTGAAACTATATAGATCTGCGTAGAATCAGTAACCTCTAATTATTCTGGACATTGTGTAGGGTAATAGAGACTTGTCTATAAATGACGCCAAACTCATAAAGGTGGTGGCATTCTTAATTTAGTGACAATGAACTAAATAAGCAAAGGGTGGTTAGAGGGGTTGAGAAATGTGGTTGTAAAATGTAAATTAGCACATATTTCATCTGTCTTAAAATACAACATGTAATTAAAGACATACTAATTTGGATTATCATTAGGGGGTGGGGATTAAAAAATGCAGTGTGGAGTTGAGTTGTCCCTTTGTAGAAAATTAAGTACTCATTTCTTTAGTCATTATCGCCACTGTTGTGTTAAGTATAGTTTTATTCGACCAAGTGACCACTCCCAAATATCCAATGGAAAGCGAAAGAGAGGGAAGACCACTGGGAACATGGAGGAGAGAGATGGAAGAAGAAGTGCAGGCTACTGGCAAGACCTGGCATGAACTAAAGTGGCTAGCCCAAGACAGAGTGGAATGGCGGAGATTTGTTGCTGCCCTATAATCCACAAGGAGTGATGAGGATTAAGTAAGTAACTCTAGCAAGATTTACCAACCTACCTTTCACCCGTCTTGTCCACCACCCGTGACCTCCTCTTCAACCTTGACCTCGGGGTGTCCAGCAGCTCTCCGGCACTGCTCTCTCCTTCCCCTTCAGAGGCGCTGGTTCCACTCCTGGCATCCAGGTCCTCAGGCACTTGCAGAGTGGTCTTCTCAGTCGTCTCTGTTGTCACGGAAGTCGTGGATGTAACCTTGACCTCAGTGCTTTTAGTGACCGATGACTCGGAGCTGCTTGTAAGATTGGAGGTGGGTGGATTGGGGTGGTGATCGTGTGGATGATTGGATGGATAGTCGGACACGGATATCGTCAGATCCACATGCTTGTGGGAATTGAGATCCAGAGAGTCGGATTGTTCTAGAGAAGGCCTGTGCAGGATGCTTTTGATTTCGGAACCGGAAGTCCCTCCCTCGTGATGCCCGTCCTCAGACTCCGAGCTGTGGGTGCTCCTTTTGAAGGCACTCTTCAGCACTCCAGCCGTGGAGGAGTCGGAATCTGCACTCCCGCGCCTCATTGCACTCTTCATCACCTCCGGCACATTCTCATGTGAAGGCGTCTTCAGAATTCCCTTAATCTCCAAGGGGTGGTCGCCGGACAGCGGAGAATTCTCCCGCTTGAGAATCCCGAACGGCTGAGAGTTCGACCTTGACCTCTGCCTCCCCGCCCCTTCCTCCTCCTCACTGTCGGTGTGTTTCAGGATGCTCCTGACCTCGTCACAGTCCAGACCGGACATGTCCTCAGACTTGGCTTTCTTCAGGATGCCGCGAACCTCTGGGAGGGAGACGGTGGTCTCCAGCTGGTGTCTGGCGTCGTGGCTGGACTTGAGGATGCTGTGGACCTCGGGCTCCGACCTGGCGCTCCGGGGCTCGGCCTTTAGGATGCTCTTCACCTCGTGGAGGTCTTTGGTTGAGGCACTTTTGTCTTTCAGAATTCCTGCAGGTATTTTAACCACAATAGTTACTTTAATTATATAATAGAGCTTATTAAAATAGTCATTTGATTAAAATTGTGTTGTAATTTTAGTTTTAATAGGGACAAAGTGGTCAAGAGATAGGGTGCCTGAATGCTAACCCAGAGATCTGGATTTGTATTACTATGCTCTGATGGTTACTTTGAAAAAATAAGTGAAATGCCACACCAAAATCACAGACCCAGGTCTACTCTACTTCACCTGCTTTACTGAAAAGTCCATTAAAAGTTCTGAACTTTTATCCAAGATTTAATTGTTTTAAAATATAAAATAGCATAAGCTAAACGTATTGTTTTTCTAGGTAAGTTGTTTCTGAAAAAGTGAAAGATGCCTCATAATGTGTAAAAAAGTGAAGGATGCCTCAGAATGTGTGAAAAAGTGAAAGATTCCTCAGAATGCCTGAAACTGACGAAGGTACCTACCTCTCTTTTCCAGCTTATCCTCGTCTTCTGTCTCCGGCCTCTTGACGTCATCATCCTCCAGGCTGACGGAGGTCCTCCTGGAGGAGGGCTGGGACAGGCTGGTGGTGGAGCCTGACCTGGACCTGAGGGACGACTGAGACAGGACCATCTCGGCATGTTGGGCCATCAGGGCGCGCTGGTCTTTCAGGGGGAGGCCCTGTTGTAGGTCATGACAGGTGAGCAGTAGGTCATAGCAGGTGAATGGAAGGTCACGACAGGTGAGTAGTAGGTCATGGTAGGTGAATAGTAGGTTATGGCATGTGAGTAGTAGGTCATGGCAGGTAAGTAGTAGGTCATGGCAGGTGAGTAGTAGGTCATGTCAGGTGAGTAGTAGGTCAGGACAGGTGAGTAGTAGGTCATGGTAGGTGAGTAGTAGGTCATGTCAGGTGAGTAGTAGGTCAGGACAGGTGAGCAGTAGGTCATGGCAGGTGAGTAGTAGGTCATGGCAGGTGAAACAGTAGGTCAGGGCAGGTGAGTAGTAGGTCATGGCAGGTGAGTAGTAGGTCATGGCAGGTGAAACAGTAGGTCAGGGCAGGTGAGTAGTAGGTCATGGTAGGTGAGTAGTAGGTCATGTCAGGTGAGTAGTAGGTCAGGACAGGTGAGTAGTAGGTCATGGCAGGTGAGTAGTAGGTCAGGGCAGGTGAATGGTAGGTCAGGACAGGTGAGCAGTAGGTCATGGCAGGTGAGTAGTAGGTCATGGCAGGTGAAACAGTAGGTCAGGGCAGGTGAGTAGTAGGTCATGGCAGGTGAATAGTAGGTCAGGACAGGTGAGTAGTAGGTCAGGACAGGTGAGTAGTAGGTCAGGACAGGTGAGTAATAGGTCATGGTGGGTGAATAGTAGGCCATGGCAGGTGAGTAGTAGGTCAGGACAGGTGAGTAGTAGGTCATGGTGGGTGAATAGTAGGTCATGGCAGGTGAGTAGTAGGTCAGGACAGGTGAACAGTAGGTCAGGACAGGTGAACAGTAGGTCAGGACAGGTGAGTAGTAGGTGATAGCAGGCGAATAGTAGGTCATAACAGGGGAATATTAGATCATAACAGGGAAAAAGTAGGTCATGACATGTAAAACAGTAGGTAATTACATGGTAAACAGTAAATCACGGACAAATGAAGCAGTAGGTCATGACGGACTAGTGAAATAGTAGGTCTTAACACCTGAAACGGTAACTCTTGCACACATGAAACAGTAGGTCATGGACATATGAAACAGTATTTCGTGGATAGGTCAAACAGTAGGTCGTACACAGGTGATGATCAGGTTAAATATATCATGAACAGGTGAAGTATTAGGTCATGGACTGCTAAGTTAACTTAAGCATAACACATTAATGTATTATTGTTTAGCTCTTTGTGTCACCCGACACGGTAGCGTGTAAACACCTTTAGGTCACCTAACACCAGAACGTGTACTGTAAAATCCTTACCATCAAGAGTTCCGGGTCGGGGGGTTTGACCATGCTCATGGCGAGGGGTGAGATTCTGGAGTAGGCAGCGGCTTGCTCTACCTCATCTGACGTCACAGGCTGTAAGACATGGACGGGGGTGGAGGGCATTAGGGCATGATACAATGTGTATAGTAGGGGGCATTAGGGCATGAAACAATGTGTATAGTAGATGGGTTGCACAGGCTGTAAGGCATGGACGGGATAGAGGCATTAGGGATTAGACATTGTGTATAGTAGATAAGTAGCACATGAGTTGGAATCTGTGTAGTCAGGGTACACACACAGTTGGTTATTTCACTGGATGGTGAGGCGTTTAAATGTGCATACGAATTGTGGGTTTCTTTCAAGTGAAAATCTTATATTGTTTGCACATACTATTTGTGGATTTGCTTACTAGTATTTCAGGTGTTTTATTACGAGAGGGGGGAATGTTGGTAATATCAATCGGGGTTCATGTGCGGTCGTGTTTTGGGACTATGCACATAGGAGTATTGTCTGATGACAGTTGAAATCTTTTTTTTTAAATGACAAGGTTAAAGTTAAACCATGATTTCAAATGCTTTTTTCAAGATACGTTTGATTTTTATTGTTTTTAACACTCCATTTTTTATCAATAAAAATCAATCAACTTGTTTACTTTGGCTCATCAAGACAGAAGTCAATAGTTACAAGCGATGGGTAAGGGGGGCAAGCGCCCCCCCCCCCCCCTGCACGTGTGTGGTGAGTCAGTGACTACTGAAGTATCCAACTTTAAAAAGTGCGTGTCGCGCAATATTAGACCAAAGTTGTGTGTTGGGGAGGGGGGGAGGCGACCAAACGAGGTATGGTGTTGATTCATCTAATTATCTATTCATCTAATTATCCTCGTGAGTCATCTGTGGAGAATGATTACTGGCATTTATTACAGTTACATGGACGAGATAACCCCCAGTTCATAACAGCGCTTCTAAATGTAGGGGTTCTCAAATACTTGACACTCGTGAGCCCTATTCATTCGAATTGGCAATCAGGCTACAACATGATTGTTGGTGAGAACCTCCACTTCTGCTCCATTGATTGAAGTTCACGCGTGTGCATCAATGCTGACAACATGCACATTAAACACACACTAATACACACACACACACGATTTTATAAACATAACACGTCTCTATGATATATGCCTACAACACAAATATATTAAAATCTGACACACACACATGTAAATTACTGTGTTCTTAACTATAACCAACTATATATTAAACCTCAATACGACACACCTAGGCATATATACCCTGCCCAGCACACCTGTATATGATCGACCCGACACACCTGTGTTCCACATGACACCTGTAGGATTTCCATGCACGTGACGATAAGCATCATTACGCCAAAATATCGGGCAATAACTTTCATCTTATCAAATGTGTACTCTCGACGTTAATTTGTTGCCATCTTTATAGCGTGTGATTGGACTTGATGCTGCTCAAATGTGTTCAGACTACAACAGCGCTACGCCTATTCTAGGCAACCCACTGTATTACAGGCCACCGCATTAATTACACCATAAGTTATGTGACCGTTAGAGATCTGTTTGTTATATTGGTGCATAGCAACCAAAACCCAATGGACACGATTAATTAACTAACAAAACAACATTAGAGCACATTCTCTAGCTGCTATTTGTGCTACTAGTTGATATAAAAAATAGGCTGTAATGACAACATTAGAAAGAGTATTGTGCCCCACTCAAGGCCAAGCAAAGGGGTAGCACAGCCCACGAATACAACACAGTAGTCACGTGATTACTCAGTTGCTAAATAGGATACAGATTACTTATTCAACCAAGGCAACCGCTTTTATAATTAGTGGCTTAAGAATGTGGCTTAGTAATAAGCCCTGGCCTTAATAATGTAGCCAATTATCATATAGAGATATGGTATTTTTTAAAACAATGTTTCATAATGCCCCCCCCCCTTCTTAATTATTTTATTTACGCTCATCCAATCGGAAGTAGGTCGCCCAATCAAATTATTTGTTTTATTTGAACACGGTTTGAAAGCGTAGAGAAAGCGCGTGTTTACACGTTGAAATGAGGTCAGTGGGTACAAGTGAAGCAACAGCCGGAGGTTACACCCCAGCAGACTATGTCTGACAGCGGGGCTACTGGGTAATGTTTATAGTGGGGAACAGATGCGAGCCACTGACAGAAACCATAATTATAAAATAGCGGGAGGGGGGGGGGGGGGGGGGGGAGGAAGGGGGGAGTCAACAATTTAAGTAGGCTAATAAATGTAATCTTTAAAAAGACGATTTTTTTGTTGTTGTTTAAACAAATATGCATTATAACAAATGTAGTAGCTAATAATATATTTAAATGTCTTTACTATTCGTGAGAATCCCGCTTATAAAAACCAAATATCCTCGCATTGTTTAACTACACAGTACACATATGTAACGGGTGGAGGCGCCAAGTATGGTGGTACAACATATGGTCTGATATGGTCTACATCTACAACACATTGGAAGCGACAAACCACTGACCCGTGGTGAAGTCGAAATCTATTATTAGTCCACAGAAGTGCCGTCCTGTCTTACCGTAACCACGCCCACTTTGTAGTCCCGTGACCTACCGGCAATTGCGTTATAATTTATCTACACACAAACATTTTTTTCCCCTCGGCACATCCAACTAAGGGGACACAATCCATCTTCCACTCCACACACTTGCTCTGACCGAGTTACCGATATTTATTCATGAATACATACGGCACATGAATCCGATGCAGTACTTTGGAACGCTGAAACCGGTTCCATAAAACGTATTAAAACCCAAGCCTGTTTAGTTTTTTAATACAGATTTTAACTTAGCACTACAATATGTCCAGCCTGGAAGTACGGAATGACCGGTTACACGTCAACAAACACAGTCTAGTGAATCCTGAACGTCTGCTGGTCCGCTGGTGACGTCACGAGTATTGCCCCAGTGGAACCCAACACTCGTGGTTTTTTACAGTTGCCGTGGGAGAAGGGTGGGGGTGGAGGGGGTGAGTGACGTCCTTGACCTCACCAGATGCATCACACGACTCGGGTGTACCGGCACAGATGCTGCACAATGTTAACATTCCACTGGCATAGATGTAGGACAATGTTAACATTCCAAATCACAGGGCCTCATGAATAAGTCCTTAACAATTATTTTTTTCCTGGGTTAGTGTTGTCTTGTGTTGGAAGAGGGCGGGATGGAATGATGAAGTGTCGGCTTGTATAAAAGATGAGTAATGAATGATGACTTATCTTGGAGCAGAGTACTACTTAATTACTTGAGTGGGTAAGACAGTTTGGTATTGTTTGTAACCACATAAAAGTAATGAAGATATTATGGAACTGTGTAAACACGATTTAATATAAACAGTTTGAAAACATTGTAAACAGCGTATAAACACAGATAAATGGTGTGCATGTGTGTAAATGCAATGCAGGTTTTAAACACAATATAACCTCTAAACCTAAACCAAAGGTAAGGACCACATTAACATCTGCCTTAAACCAAAGCCAACGCTCACACTAGCTGTAAACTAAAGACCTCACGAATACTATTCTGTACTCTAAACTTAAGTCATCGACCAACCTAACATCTAACTTAAAGATCACACTAACACTAACCTCTACCTAAACCCAACCTAACGACAACATACGCATACTAACCATTACCATAAACTAAAGCCACCACTCTAACACTAACCTCTACCATAAACCAAAGCCACCACTCTAACACTAACCTCTACCCTAAACCCAACCCTTCTAACACTAACCTCTACCCTAAACCCAACCCTCTAACACTAACCTCTACCCTAAACCCAACCCCTCTAACACTAACCTCTACCCTACCCTAAACCCAACCCAACCCTCTAACACTAACCTCTACCCTAAACCCAACCCCTCTACCACTAACCTCTACCCTAAACCCAATCCTCTAACACTAACCACTACCCTAAACCCAACCCCTCTAACACTAACCTCTACCCTACCCTAAACCCAACCCCTCTAACACTAACCTCTACCCTAAACCCAACCCCTCTAACACTAACCTCTACCCTAAACCCAACCCTCTAACACTAACCTCTACCCTAAACCCAACCCCTCTAACACTAACCTCTACCCTACCCTAAACCCAACCCAACCCCTCTAACACTAACCTCTACCCTAAACCCAACCCCTCTAACACTAACCTCTACCCTAAACCCAACCCAACCCAACCCCTCTAACACTAACCTCTACCCTAAACCCAACCCCTCTAACACTAACCTCTACCCTAAACCCAACCCAACCTAACCCCTCTAACACTAACCTCTACCCTAAATCCAACCCAACCCCTCTAACACTAACCTCTACCCTAAACCCAACCCAACCCCTCTAACACTAACCTCTACACTAAACCCAACCCAACCCCCCGTAACACTAACCTCTACCCTAAACCCAACCCCTCTAACACTAACCTCTACCCTAAACCCAACCCAACCCCTCTACCCTAAACCCAACCCAACCCCTCTAACACTAACCTCTACCCTAAACCTATCCAACCCCTCTACCCTAAACCCAACCCAACCCCCTAACACTAACCTGTGTGCTAAACCGCGAGGCTGTCTTCCCCTTCCTCCTCCTGACGGGTGCCTCGGCCTTGACCGGAGGTTGCTGTTCCTTGTCCTTGAGCTGTGAGAACAGCTTGACCTTCTCGGACAGTGACAGGCTGTGGACAGACAGGATGTTCTAGAACAACTGGCTAGGATATTGCACATTGTTCCAAACGATAACATCGCAGAGGTATTGTAGGAGAAACATTCACAGAAGTAACGCATAAGCTGGACAGTGTTAGACTAATTTTCTTCTAAAAACCGATAAACACCAGAAAAAAGATGCATACTTTAAGCTAATTTTAGTAAAACATGTGTCTATTTAAAATAATACTGATTGATTATTTTTTCTCAACAAAAACAAAAAGTTTGAATCAAAGTACTGTCAATAAGTAGGCACATTAAGAAAAATTTATATCATCTGCTAGTGAAAACGTATCAAGTATCCCATGTATCCCTCAGTTGACAACTTAATTCTGAGATGGAAGTCGTCTGGATAAATACTGGTTTTCACAACCAGCCCCTTCCCCTACCCCAAATTGTCATCAAACTGCCACTTATTCCTTCAATGTGTGCCGCGACCCTATCACCAGGCAGTGCCTACTGTACGTCAGTCGATACCAAACTAGTAGGTTTTCTTATCTCAAGGAAAGGGAGGTTTCGGTAAATCCCGTTGACCTAGCACTATAATTAGAACAACGCAATACAGCGTGGGTAATCCCATACGTCACAGTAAGCGCGAGCTCAGGCGATGCTTATCCGACAGCGAAAGGGGAGACGCTGATTGGCTGCGGCTATATCTAAATGCTAGGGGTTTCCTTACACCGTATATATACGTGTGGGTTGTGTGTTTGTGTGTGTAATAAGAAGGCGAGGGTAAAGTGGGGGTGGGGCTGGAAGGTGAGATTAATTCAACAAAACAGACGAACTTAACAATTTTCTAAGAGCTCACAAACTGGTTTATAAACTTCAAGAACCAGTTAAGCCAGACTCTAGCAATGGAATATTCCATCGTTGAAGAGAAAACATACATCTGGGCGGGTATCTCAAGGCCATCTTCGTGACACACATGCTCACGTGACCCACCCCTGAGTTGTTTATTGGCCAGGTATAATTTTACTACAGATAACTGTTACGAACTCCTATACTATTATCTAAACTGTTAGAATCGGATTATGGCGTAATCTAATATTCTTGTGTTACCAGCTGCAAACAAGAAAGAAAACTCTCTCTGTATGAATTGTTTTCCCTGACAGTAAAACACCAGGCACACTTTATATATAGTCTATACTTTTTCTGTTGAAACTACACAAACACGCGAGCTAGAGATTTAGATCTGTGTATGTGTTATAAAACTAAAACATATGATAAACGTCATGGGTAAAAATTCGATAATTTTTGTAATCATCAAAACAAAAACAATTAGGCTTGTTGTAGGGGAAATACTTTTTTTTTTTAAATTAAAAAGTGGCGTATCCTACTGTGTGAGATGGAAAAGTGGTGTTTCCTACAGTGAGAGAGGAAACGATTCACATATAAAATTAATGGTTGCAGGCCTTTATCAGGAGCCCCACATTATTTGATAGCCCCTACACCATCGTCTATCTAATTTTCCTGGCACCCTGTTATCTATGTGGGGTTACCCTCCTGCACACCACCCCCGGCCCATATCAACTCCTCCACCCTACCCACCCCATATATGCCACACTACTCACTTGGTCAGTTCGTCCGGCTCACCCTCCTTCTCTCCCCCCCCCCCCTCTCGCCCATATCAACCCCTCCCCCTACCCACCCCATATGCCACACTACTCACTTGGTCAGTTCGTCCGGCTCCCCCCCCCCCTCGTCCATATTAACCCCTCCCCTACCCACCCCATATGCCACACTACTCACTTGGTCAGTTCGTCCGGCTCACCCTCCTTCTCTCCCCCCCCCCCTCGCCCATATCAACCCCTCCCCCTACCCACCCCATATGCCACACTACTCACTTGGTCAGTTCGTCCGGCTCCCCCCCCCCCTCGTCCATATCAACCCCTCCCCTACCCACCCCATATGCCACACTACTCACTTGGTCAGTTCGTCCGGCTCACCCTCCTTCTCTCCCCCCCCCCCCTCGCCCATATCAACTCCTCCCTCAACCCACCCCATATGCCACACTACTCACTTGGTCAGTTCGTCCGGCTCACCCTCCTTCTCTCCCCCCCCCCCCTCGCCCATATCAAACCCTCCCCCTACCCACCCCATATGCCACACTACTCACTTGGTCAGTTCGTCCGGCTCACCCTCCTTCTCTCCCCCCCCCCCCCTCGCCCATATCAACTCCTCCCTCAACCCACCCCATATGCCACACTACTCACTTGGTCAGTTCGTCCGGCTCACCCTCCTTCTCTCCCCCCCCTCGCCCATATCAAACCCTCCCCCCACCCACCCCATATGCCACACTACTCACTTGGTCAGTTCGTCCGGCTCACCCTCCTTCTCTCCCCCACCCCCGGCCCATATCAACCCCTCCCCCTACCCACCCCATATGCCACACTACTCACTTGGTCAGTTCGTCCGGCTCACCCTCCTTCTCTCCCTCTTCGGAGACGCTCGTCGACCTTGACCTACTGACCGCTTCGTTTTGTGACGTGTTATTTCCGGTATCTCCAATCTCTGAGGCGCACTTGACCTCGTCCTCGGTGATGGGCATGGTCTGGGACCTCTCTCGCTTCTTCCTCAGGATGTACCTGCAGTAGAGTGGGGGGGGGGGGGGTCAGGTACATAGAGGGTATTGTGACTAGGGATAGGGGCTTTACAATGCCTTGGACGCTGGGTTGGTCCAGACACAGTGTGGGGTGAAAACCTACCCACTTACACAGGGTGTAATGAAAACCTACCCACTTACACAGGTTGTAATGAAAACCTACCCACTTACACAGGTTGTACTGAAAACCTACCCACTTACACAGGATGTAATGAAAACCTACCCACTTACACAGGATGTAATGAAAGCCTACCCACTTTCACAGGATGTAATGAAAGCCTACCCACTTAAACAGGTTGTAATGAAAACCTACCCACTTACACAGGATGTAATGTAAACTTACCCACTTGCACAGGATGTAATACACATCTACCTCTTATACTGGATGTAATGAAAACCTACCTCTTATACAAGACTACATAAAAATACACTCACTTATACAGATGTGGAGAGTAGCAATCTACTTCAATCATTTTGGATTTAATTAGATACCCATATTACCGTTTAGCGGCCCAGGGGTCTCCAAACTTTTCAGTCCGAGGGCCGCATTAACTATCAAATTTCAGTTCGGGGGCCAGTTTCTTACAGGCATGTCTTTGATTTTTCTGGGCAAATTTCCTTAGCCATCATCAACAATACAAACGATTCCTTGGGCAAAAAGATCTCCGCGGGCCGGATGAGAGGACCTTGCGGGCCGCATTCGGCCCGCGGGCCGTAGTTTGGAGACCCCTGGTTTAGCCCAACGCTTTAAACCCTACCTAAAAATTAAGCCCCACGCAAGAGTGACCACCTCAACTTTTATCACCACACAGTGTGACCATCAAATATGTCAGCCGCCCCCCCCCCCCCACACACACAGGGTGACCACCTCAACTTTTATCACCACACAGTGTGACCATCAAATATGTCAGCCGCCCCCCCCCCCCCCACACACACAGGGTGACCACCTCAACTTTTATCACCACACAGTGTGACCATCAAATATGTCAGCCGCCCCCCCCCCCCCCACACACACAGGGTGACCACCTCAACTTTTATCACCACACAGTGTGACCATCAAATATGTCAGCCGCCCCCCCCCCCCCCACACACACAGGGTGACCACCTCAACTTTTATCACCACACAGTGTGACCATCAAATATGTCAGCCGCCCCCCCCCCCCCCCACACACACAGGGTGACCACCTCAACTTTTATCACCACACAGTGTGACCATCAAATATGTCAGCCGCCCCCCCCCCCCCCACACACACAGGGTGACCACCTCAACTTTTATCACCACACAGTGTGACCATCAAATATGTCAGCCGCCCCCCCCCCCCCCACACACACAGGGTGACCACCTCAACTTTTATCACCACACAGTGTGACCATCAAATATGTCAGCCGCCCCCCCCCCCCCCACACACACAGGGTGACCACCTCAACTTTTATCACCACACAGTGTGACCATCAAATATGTCAGCCGCCCCCCCCCCCCCCACACACACAGGGTGACCACCTCAACTTTTATCACCACACAGTGTGACCATCAAATATGTCAGCCGCCCCCCCCCCCCCCACACACACAGGGTGACCACCTCAACTTTTATCACCACACAGTGTGACCATCAAATATGTCAGCCGCCCCCCCCCCCCCACACACACAGGGTGACCACCTCAACTTTTATCACCACACAGTGTGACCATCAAATATGTCAGCCGCCCCCCCCCCCCCCACACACACAGGGTGACCACCTCAACTTTTATCACCACACAGTGTGACCATCAAATATGTCAGCCGCCCCCCCCCCCCCCACACACACAGGGTGACCACCTCAACTTTTATCACCACACAGTGTGACCATCAAATATGTCAGCCGCCCCCCCCCCCCCCCACACACACAGGGTGACCACCTCAACTTTTATCACCACACAGTGTGACCATCAAATATGTCAGCCGCCCCCCCCCCCCCACACACACAGGGTGACCACCTCAACTTTTATCACCACACAGTGTGACCATCAAATATGTCAGCCGCCCCCCCCCCCCCCCACCCCCCACACACACAGGGTGACCACCTCAACTTTTATCACCACACAGTGTGACCATCAAATATGTCAGCCGCCCCCCCCCCCCCCCCCACACACACAGGGTGACCACCTCAACTTTTATCACCACACAGTGTGACCATCAAATATGTCAGCCGCCCCCCCCCCCCCCACCCCCCACACACACAGGGTGACCACCTCAACTTTTATCACCACACAGTGTGACCATCAAATATGTCAGCCGCCCCCCCCCCCCACACACACAGGGTGACCACCTCAACTTTTATCACCACACAGTGTGACCATCAAATATGTCAGCCGCCCCCCCCACCCCCCACACACACAGGGTGACCACCTCACCTTTTAGCCCCACTGGCCGACTTCTCCGCCTTGGTCCTCTCCTCCAGGCTCTTGAAGTACGACGCCTTGGCCGCGATACTCATCCTGGACGGGTCATTCTCGGCCAGGTCAGTCTGGTTGCCAGGCAACCGCTGACCATCACTGCCCACGGCGGACTGGTCGTACAGCAAGTCCACGTCAGATCCGGAAAGTATGCCAGAGTCTGTCCTGGAGTCTCTTTTCTCGGAGTCATCGGTCTGAAAAACGGGAGTCATCGTGAGAGTCAGTTATTATCAGAGTCAGGTTTTCAGTTTATGTCAGTGAGCAGAAATCGTGGGAGTGTCAGATACCCAGTTAAAAGGGTCCCAGAGTGACAAGTTTGCTACTACAATGTCAGAAAAATGTCAGAGTAAAAGACTTATAAAGTATTTGTCGTCAGAATATCAAGCATGGCGTCTCATTAAGCACTCAAGTTACAGAAAGTTCTTCAGAACACTACTCTAGTTCTAGCGCCTTTAAGTACAAACTTGTCTTAGCTGTATCCCCCTTCGATCATAATGGGTAGAAGCCAGTTTAGTAAATACATATTTTAAAAATTAACTGGGCTTTTCATTACGTTTATTGTAAGCACTAAGTAACGTGGAATTATGATATGTTTAGTTACACTTTGAGATGATTGAAAAATGCATAAAATGGTGCATGTATTTCTGTTAGCACTTAGCTGTGTGACTGGGGACTGAGTTTCGAATACTGCTGACACAATGAAGGAAGATCAGTGTTTCAATAGATATAAATAAATGTGTACATGTTCAATATTTAAAAATTAACCAATCCTTATTTGACACAAACTACTCAACCATGCTGCTAGTGGATGTCAGAACCAGTCCGTAGCGTGTAGTTAGAGTGGTTAGAGGCAGCATGCACTAGAGACTAGTCTAAGTGGTTGTCGTCTGATCCTTGTGGTTACATTGTGGTCAAGATAGCCATAAAAACATCATAGTGTTAGCATTATAGAACAATGTAGAGGGGAATTTCCGAACACGTGTTACTATTTTTAGCACCCCAGTATTCAGATGCTGGCAGTGATTCTCATGCAGTTAGTGGACAACCCATGCGTCATGACAAGTGCAGGCGCCCCTAAGCTAAACAAGTCTTTGACAACATTCATCACATGAATACTATTGAGCAAAACGGCGTTTATGGTTTGTCAAAAAAAAAAAGTGTAGATCTACATGTGGTGGTACATTACTGACATCAAACATTGCGAAAATCTGTGGGTGGGTGGGGGAGGGGGGAGGATGTTCGCACTTTAGTGTGAAAGAATTACTTATGGAAAGTCTGTGTGGGGAGGGGTAGAATTTTACGAATTTAAATTTATTATTTGGTTATAATAAAAACTAACCAAATACTTAATGATTATGGAATACAGATGGAACTAAACAAGTTTTTTTAAAAATTAAATGCATGGAAGATAAGGTCTAGTTTTTCAAAACGGCTTCTGATTGTATTAGGCAAAGGACTTAGTTATGGTAAAATAACATGTCATTAATGTGCATCCACTACTTTTTGTTAGAATAAAAATATAGCTGAACCTATCTAAACATGCTTTGGTAGGGTATGTTAGTTCGTTAAGACACCATCGGCCTGTTATTGGGTCAACTTGTCTAGCCTATGGGGACACCAGGCACCGTGTCTGACCTTGGCCCACTCCGGGTCAGTTATCAGCATCTGGTGTTCTGGCACCGCGTTCAGCTCCTCGGCTGTAACCGGAAGCGTCCTGTTCCTCAAACGCCGGTTCCGGTTTTTGGGGGGCGGGGACAAGTGCTGGGGGAACTCTATGGATTTCTTGACCCCCGGGGTGACCAAAGTCTTGGAGAGACTCTGGGCTTGGAGCTGCTCGAAAGCGTTAAAAGATGTTTGTTTACGTACCAGCGCGCGGAATGTGCTCACCGTCTCCAGGCTGGGGACAGATAAACATTGGAGTTAGTTGAAAGGATAGTTTCGTACTTACAAACATTTATTGTGACAGATAGAGGAAGGGAGTTAGTTGTGAGTTAGTTTCGTACTTTTAAACATTTATTGTGACACATAGAAGGCAGTTTAAAGAAGTAATAATATATGAGTTAGTTGTGGGATAGTTTCGTACACACACACATTTATTGTGATACATAGAGGAAGGGAGTTAGTTGTGGGATAGTTTCGTACGTACAAACATGTATTGCGACACATAGAGGGCAGTTTAAAGAATTAATAATATAGGAGTTAGTTGTGGGATAGTTTCGTACATATAGAGGAAGGGAGTTAGTTGTGGGATAGTTTCGTACTTTTTAAACATTTGTTGTGACACATAGAGGAAGGGAGTTAGTTGTTGGATAGTTTCGTACTTTTTAAACATTTGTTGCGATACATAGAGGAAGGGAGTTAGCTGTGGGATAGTTTCGTACATATAGAGGAAGGGAGTTAGTTGTGGAATAGTTTCGTACTTACAAACATTTATTGTGACACATAGAGGGCAGTTTAAAGAATGAAGAATATAGGAGTTAGTTGTGGGATAGTTTCGTACTTACAAACATTTATTGTTACACAAAGAGGATAATTTACCGATGTAATAATATAGAAGTTTGTTGTGGGATAGTTTCGTACTTACAAACAATTATTGTGACACATAGAGGGCAGTTTAAAGAATTAATAATGTAGGAGTTGTGGGATAGTTTCGTACTTACAAACATTTATTTTGACACATAGTGAATAATTTAACGAAGTAATAGTATAGGAGTTAGTTGTGGGATAGTTCAGTACTTACAAACAATTATTGTGACACATAGTGGATAATTTAAAATATTATTAATAGGGAAGTTAGCTGTAGGATAGTTTCTTATCTTAATACATTAATTTGGGTACGTAATGGATACTTTCGTATTTGAAAGAAAATAATCATTATACATCAGGTGAAGTTTCGTATTTAAACGTGTTTATTGTGACACATAATCCATAAGTTAGATGTGTACGGCAAACAAGTTTCTTGGACCATATAAAAAATGACACTGTCAACTCCGGAACACAGGTGAATAAGGTGGACTCAGTTCTGCCCTGATTCGAACTCGGGAACTAAACTCCTGACGCTCAAGTTCTCATTGAGCGTTCTACACTTCAATCACACCATCCCTTTAAACTTTTACAAACAGTGGTTAATTGTTAAAAGAGTGTCATGTTTCTACAATCATAAATGTTGGCGGTGTGTTGAATGGTTCTAATTAAAAGGCAAACATAATATACAACAATTACACAACAAATTTATTGTTGTAATCCAATAGTTCCTAGAATGAGAATTCCATTAACAAGAATTACGCGTGATTCAATAGCAATATGGATAAAGGTTGATTTTGTAGGGGAAACACTATGAACATTCGGGATTATTTAATTAATTAACACGCGATGCACATCGCAATCACTTCTAATTACAATCAATTAGGAGATGTGTGCTTTCCGGTGCGTTAAGATATTATCATCATCGTCATCTGAACGTACGGTAGCGATGGGTGTCAGTATCTTACGTTGCTGCTAGAGCTGGGGTGATGTAGTTGGAAGGAGGGGTGTCGGGGGTGGGGGTTAAGGTAAAAACCGCCTACATATGTTAAAGTAATCAACGGACGATTCATTAGCTTTGTATAAAAGCAAGACAGGAGCGTTGTTATATAATTAGCGCCACACTTTAACGCCCTCGTTTATCATTTAAGACACAAAATGATGTTTTTAAAATTGCTGAAGTTTTTTATATTGGCCCATCTAATTCACTCTACCATCAACCCTGTCGTCTGCGTGATCTTTCTACGTGAGAAAGCCACCCTCCACATGGATACATCATAATGGATACACGTTTTAAAAAGCACACATTCGTTCAATTCAGAAAACAATAAATTCAAAGATAGAATAGATGAATCATTCATGTTAAACCAAGAGATGATAGAGCTAAACACGCGGGTAGGATAGGACATTTTTAGTACTGAGTTAGCATTTGGCAACTTGCCGTATTTTGTACACGCTATGACAAGAAGTGGCGTTAAGTATTAACGTATGTGTAGGAGGTAAGTAAACATATATATATATATATATATATATATATATATGTGTGTGTGTGTGTGTGTGGGTGTGCGTGGGTGTGCGTGGATGTGTGTATAGGACCATAATTTTCATATAAATCTTGAAACTACTTACATTATTTATAACCTCTGCTTAGAATATGATACACAAACATATTACACTCCTTAATTACCTAAATCTCTATCACAAATTTCACTTAGCGATCAGTTAGAAATCATGAACCAAAATTTTAATCTGTAAAATCGTAACGTCTTAAAATTCCGTTCACATTTTAGAATAAAAAATAATCCAAAGAGTGTGAGAATGATTTCTGAAAACAAGTTTTTTGTTTAGTTAATTAAATTACTAATTCATATAATTATCTAAGCACACGTCCATCAGCTCTGATGAAAGGTAGAAATTAGCCGTCAGACCTTAATACAAAGATTCTGGTTTAACCGGCAAGAGATAAGCCGACAGGATCATATCCCAGTACAAACTACAACCAGACGACAACAGCTACGTTACTCCTGCCTGACGTCTGCTGTGAGAGGTTCCAGAGCTTGCCAAAACACGTAATAATACACCATCAAATGTTCCCCCCCCCCCACCCGCCTGATTGTAGAATCGTTAAGACGCTAGCCAATCACAGCTTACAAGACAAAGACATACAAAGATGGCGCGGATATTTTTTTAAACTAAGATTTCACTAGAGATGGATGGGAAATAGAGCAAAACAAAAAATACTTTATCATAGAGATGTGAGTATAGGTGGGGGTGGGGGTAAGGGAGGGGGGTGGGGGAGGCTGGGAAACCCGTTTACAAAAAAACATAAATAGAGCGTGAGGAGTTATTTCCCCTAATTGTAAAAGCGGGACGGGTGGATGGGGGGGGGGGGGGGGGGGGAAAAATTCTGACATAGGCGGAGAGGGGGCATTACAGTGTTTTCGAGACATGTGGGGGGGGGGGGCGGTCAAAACTATTTCTTTTATATGACTAATGGGGGCAAAACAAAATATGGCAGAGCTGTGGCTAAAAAATGGGGGGGGGGGGGGGGGGGGGGTTGGGCAGATGAATAAGTAAAGAATAAGGTGCCGCGGGTGGGGTAGGATTTCTCCTGGCTGCGATATGAATGTTCGCGAAAAAACCTGATCAAAACGCTAGTTTTTTCCAGTGCATTATCATATTCATTGCCATCAACGTTCCCTCTGAGCCGCTCGCTTGTGCGGACGCAGTTTTCAACCTGCCTCCTAGTTATTTTGTAAAATACATAGATCTAGATCTATGTATTTTTTATGTCTTTGAGAACACCTAGCACACAAATTGCATGCTCTTTAAAGGGAACGTTGATTACCATATGACGTATTTGTTGATGTAAGAGTGAGGATTAGGCCTAAGGTTAGGACTCATGCTTGGTGAGATGAAAGACCTGGGGTATGGTAGCTATGCCACCAAAATAACCGCGTCAATACCTAACCGGTGTTACACACCACTTTCGTTCAGGAAGGGAGATAACCTGGTACACATATAAGGGAGATCACTGACCAGTCGGCGGCGTTTATCTCCTCCTGCGTCACGGGCTGCGTCTGGTGACGCCAGTCGTTCCTGTTCCTGTTCTGGAACCTGTGACGCCGCTCCTCAACCACCCCAGTGGCGCCGGCAATCTCGTTGAGTTTCTCTATCAGCCTCGTGTTGGATAGCGGCGTTTGACTCGACTGGTTGCCATGGACGCTGGTTGTCAGGGACGAGTTGGTGGTTGCCAGGGCGTGGAGGGAGGAGGAAGAGGAGGAGGTGGAGATCGGGGGGAGGTGCTCGTCCAGAGATTTGGCGAGGGTGGGGGTGATGTAGCCCGACCTGGAGTGAGAGAGACAAAGGTGTTATGATGAAAAAATAGAGGAGTGCTAGACATTCAAGGGTTCCTAGACATTATCTAATGGTAGAAAATAACATTTTTACTTGAAAGCCGTTTGCACACAAGGCAGAAACTTGTAAAAAATGTATATATACATAAAAAAAAATCCTTTCAAGATTTAATTTAAAGTAAATTTGGGTGAAATATGTCAGGTACAATGTTTGGTAAAAATATAGCCTATAGTTAATTACTTACTTTAATGGTTTTTTTTAATGTTTCAAAATATATGACCTATATTTTGTTTGTTATTGGAAAAATACGAAGATTTTAATACATAATTATGTTAACTCATTAGAAAT
Source organism: Physella acuta (assembly GCF_028476545.2). Lineage (NCBI taxonomy): Eukaryota > Metazoa > Mollusca > Gastropoda > Physidae > Physella > Physella acuta. The sequence continues at coordinate 310,596 of NW_026732027.1, forward strand.
ATTTTAAAAGCGTGTTATTATCAAAGTTTTTATACTTGATTTATCATATACTTTAGTCGTAGATTATAAAGAAATTGTAAAGATATATGAATACGTCGGGGCCTGATGTTTCAAAACCAAAAGTAGTTTTTTCTTTGCAAGTCCATTTTTCTTTAAGATACATCTCTCATGCAAAATAATGTTTTACTACCCTAAACGATTCAATGACGCTAATATTTCCTTATACAATCACTCGAGTCGTTTCCTATTCACCGTTTCGTAACTTGCCTTGTATAAAAAATATGTTTAGAGATGTGAAAGCTAACTCAGCAAACGGATCGAGTGATCGTTTCTAATTAATATTGTTACTTCCCGTTTCGTTATTGAATCAAATTTTTTTTTAAATTAACTTTTTATTGAATATTTAATATTTAAAATAAATTGAAAATTTAAAGATATTGCTTTGTCATCGAAAATGAATTCATCAATTTAGAAATTGGTTAAATAACGATTTATAACGATGAATAATTTTGACAAAAAAAAAAAAACCTAACTACCCGACCTCACTATCACAAACAGCTATGTTAGTAAAGCTTAAAAATAAATAAAAATAAATTAAAAATTAAAAAAATAATAAAAAATTACTAGGACTAGATGGGTTCGGGCCCAGTAGAGAGTTGTTGATTGGAATTAGTAAACAAAGCACACGCAGTAAATAAAATGTAAAAAAAAAAAAAACAAAAAAAAAAACGGTACAAACGAAAGTGAGCGACGATGTGTATGTCAACACATCCGTCAAGGCACGCATAAGCACTCACCTTGGCCTTGACCTCGGCGTGGACAGCCCTGACCTTGGCTTGGGCGTGGTGGCGGCGTACTTCTCCTCCTCGATCCTGGTCTGCATGAAGTAGATGCGCTCAGCCACGCTCGTGGGCTTGAGCGTCTCGTCCTCCTCCGGGTTCTTGCCCTGCTCCGCCAGCTTGATCTTTGAGTACCTGGGGAGGGGCGGCCAGGTAGGTGAACACAACGCAGTTAAGTCTGGTGTCTAGGGGAGGGGGGGGGGGGCTTGGACTGCTGGAGTGTTGGTTCAGTGGGGGGGGGGGGGGACTTGGACTGTTGGAGTGTTGGTTCAGTGGGGGGAGGGGGCACTTGGACTGTTGGAGTGTTGGTTCAGTGTAGAGGGGGGGGGGGGGGGAATTGGACTGTTAGAGTGTTGATTCCGTGTAGAGGGGGGGGGGGGCCTTGGACTGTTGGAGTTTTGATTCAGTGTAGAGGGGGGGTCTGGATTTGTACAACGTGGTGTTCTAGTCTAAATAATGTATACCTACGTTGTTTGTTTTCAAAACGGATGGTATGGTTTCCATAGTAATCAAGCTATTGTTAAAGGTAGGTTGCATTTTTTTCGAAAGCGAGATAAGAGGTAGATTGTATAAAGACGTGGTCGAAATTCGGGTTAAAGGTGGACGCCTGCACGTGAGTTAAGATTTGGGATGATATGTCACTTTAAATAGGAGGTGAAAAGGTTTGTTTATTCAACTTGATAAAACAAAAAACAAAAAAAAAACAAAAAAAAAAAAAATTCGACAGGGAACATAACCACGCTTATCGTATCAATGGCAAAGATTTTTAGCAGTTAACTCCCCTGCTTAAAACAACAAACTGCTTAAGAAAGCAATTTGAAGGCACACGCGTTGAGTTTTATTTATAGGCCAACGTTTTATCAGGTTCTCAAATTATGTGCGATTTATCTGGATAAACAGTACACAAAAAAAATCGTGTAAATGATATCGTTTGAGTTATAGCCACCTCCGCTTTATAAAAAGAGTACTTTAAAATGAAAAAGAAAATGAGCCTAAAATGTAAAATAAGCTACGTCACATCATTTGTATACCTACCGCCACTGTTTCTTACCACTTCTAGGCTTGATTAATTACATGTTAATTATGTGGACGGTAATTAGTTTTGGTCTAATTCAATTGTCGTCTAAAGACAAAGGGAATGTTGCACGTCCTAATGCAATGTATCTTAATTAACACAAATGTTGATTGATCGCTAATGGTTTATTGTCCAAAACCTAACATTTAGGCCCAACAACTAACAGTAAAAGAAATGGTATAGTGCAATGATCAAACCATAACATTTACACCCACAATTTAAAATTAATAACCAAAAACACTTACATTAACACACAAACTCTAACATAACACACAAACCGTAACATAACACACAAACCCTAACATAACACACAAAATCTAACATTATAGCCCTCAGCATTATACTAACACCCACAACCTAACATTAGCACCCACAACCTAACATTAACACCCACAACCTAACATTAGCACCCACAACCTAACATCAACACCCTCAACCTAACATCAACACCCTCAACCTAACATCAACACCCACAACCTAACATTAGCACCCACAACCTAACATCAACACCCACAACCTAACATCAACACCCTCAACCTAACATTAGCACCCACAACCTAACATTAGCACCCTCAACCTAACATTAGCACCCACAACCTAACATCAACACCCTCAACCTAACATCAACACCCTCAACCTAACATCAACACCCACAACCTAACATCAACACCCTCAACCTAACATCAACACCCTCAACCTAACATCAACACCCACAACCTAACATCAACACCCACAACCTAACATCAACACCCACAACCTAACATTAGCACCCACAGCATTATATCAATACCCACAACCTAACATCAACACCCACAACCTAACATCAACACCCTCAACCTAACATCAACACCCTCAACCTAACATCAACACCCACAACCTAACATCAACACCCTCAACCTAACATCAACACCCACAACCTAACATTAACAGCCACAACCTAACATCAACACCCTCAACCTAACATCAACACCCACAACCTAACATTAACAGCCACAACCTAACATCAACACCCTCAACCTAACATCAACACCCACAACCTAACATAAACACCCACAACCTAACATCAACACCCACAACCTAACATCAACACCCACAACCTAACATTAGCACCCACAACCTAACATTAGCACCCACAACCTAACATTAACACCCACAACCTAACATAAACACCCACAACCTAACATTAGTACCAACAACCTAACATCAACACCCACAACCTAACATTAGTACCAACAACCTAACATCAACACCCACAACCTAAACACCCACACCCTAACATTAACACCCACAACCTAACATTAGCACCCACAACCTAACATCAACACCCACAACCTAACATTAGCACCCATAACCTAACATTAGCACCCACAACCTAACATTAGCACCCACAACCTAACATCAACACCCACAACCTAACATTAGCACCCATAACCTAAACACCCACAACCTAACATCAACACCCACAACCTAACATCAACACCCACAACCTAAACACCCACAACCTAACATTAACACCCTCAACCTAACATTAACACCCACAACCTAAACACCCACAACCTAAACACCCACAACCTAACATTAACACCCACAACCTAACATTAGCACCCACAACCTAACATTAACACCCACAACCTAAACACCCACAACCTAACATTAACACCCTCAACGTAACATTAACACCCACAACCTAACATTAACACCCACAACCTAACATTAACACCCTCAACCTAACATTAACACCCACAACCTAACATTAACACCCACAACCTAAACACCCACAACCTAACATTAGCACCCACAACCTAACATCAACACCCACAACCTAACATCAACACCCACAACCTAACATTAACACCCACAACCTAAACACCCACAACCTAACATTAACACCCACAACCTAACATTAACACCCACAACCTAACATTAACACCCACAACCTAACATTAACACCCACAACCTAACATCAACACCCACAACCTAACATTAACACCCACAACCTAACATTAACACCCACAACCTAACATTAACACCCACAACCTAATATCAACACCCACAACCTAACATTAACACCCACTACCTAAACACCCACAACCTAACATTAACACCCACAACCTAACATCAACACCCACAACCTAACATCAACACCCACAACCTATCATTAGCACCCACAACCTAACATTAACACCCACAACCTAACATTAACACCCACAACCTAACATTAACACCCTCAACCTAACATTAGCACCCACAACCTTACATTAGCACCCACAACCTAACATTAGCACCCACAACCTAACATTAGCACCCACAACCTAACATTAGCACCCACAACCTAACATTAGCACCCACAACCTAACATTAGCACCCACAACCTAACATTAACACCCACAACCTAACATTAACACCCACAACCTAAACACCCACAACCTAACATTAACACCCACAACCTAACATCAACACCCACAACCTAACATTAACACCCACAACCTAACATCAACACCCACAACCTAACATCAACACCCACAACCTAACATTAACACCCACAACCTAACATTAGCACCCACAACCTAACATCAACACCCACAACCTAACATTAGCACCCACAACCTAACATTAGTACCAACAACCTAACATTAACACCCACATCCTAACATTAACACCCACAACCTAAACACCAACAACCTAACATTAACACCCACAACCTAACATTAGCACCCTCAGTGTTTTTAGACTCACTTCAAGTTCTCCTGGATCTCCTCAGCCGCAGACAGTGACCTTGACTTTCGTCTCTCTAAATTTGGCACGCCGTCCTTTGCCTCTTCAGCCTCTTCCTCCGTCTCGGCTACGTCACCGACCATCTGTTTCCTCATCTGGAGGATCTTGGACAGCTGGGGGTCAACGATGACCGACTCGTTCTCCTTCTTCAGGGAGGGGGTTCTCTTGAGGATGCCTTTCCTCTGCTCGAAGGAGTCGGTTCTCTTGACGGTCACATCTTTAAACGACGACGTCCTTCTGATGCTGTTGGTGCTAGAATCAGATTCCACTGATGTCGGTGGAGCAATGCCAGACTCCACCGAACTTGATGGAGATATTCCAGACTTCAATGATGTCGGTGGAGCAATGCTAGACTCCACCGAACTTGGTGGAGCTATGCCATACTTCAATGATGTCGGTGGAGCAATGCTAGACTCCACTGAACTTGGTGGAGCTATGATAGATTTAGCTACAAGCACGTCGACAGAAGTCTTTGTTGGGGAGAGAGCTTTAATTCCGACTGGAACCTCGTGTGGAGCTTCAGGATCCCGCTGAGGACTTTGTTTAGTGAATTCTTTTATTTTATCATGGTTATTTTCAACCTCTGTCTTCGAAGGTGATACCGACGACATCTTTAGTCTAGAGGGTTCTTTTACTTTGTCATGGTTATTCTCGACATCCGACTTGGAGGTTGGTACGTGTGTTTGTTGTTGGGATATGTGTTTTACGTCAACCGCAGACTTTGTTGTCAGTACCGGTGGTACACGAGTGTGTGGGGCGTTTTCTTTTTCCGGAGATTTTGATTTTTCCGGAGATTTTGATTTTTCCGGAGATTTTGATTTTTCCGGAGAATGACTGTTGGCCATGGAGGAAATCCTATTATCAACTTTTTTAATCAAGTTCTCTGCCTCTTGGAACGACGAGGGGTTGGTCTGACGGGTTGGTGACGTCAGATTTAGCGGCGAGGTGGGGAGGGAGGAGGGCTGCTCAGGGTGGTCCAGTTCTTTCGTCACACGTGACAAGAGTTCCAGACTCCTGTCAAGTCCACCTGTAGCGACCTCCTTACCTGGACTTTTCCTGTCAGGTGATAGTAAACTGGGTTCAATGACCGATGTTTTGTCTTTGGCTGGCGACGCCCTCGCCGTGAGCCGCTCGGTCGTAAAATGCGATTGATTTGTAATCGAACTGTCTTTCGATCGTGTAGAGATCTCAAGCAATCGACTAGACCGTCCGATACTCGAATGGTCACCGGCGTCTTTAGCTGGCTCTGTTGTTTTCAAGTCTCCTGAAGGAATGTCTCCCGTACACCCGCCACCCTCCGGCACTTCTTTCTTCTCTGGTGTATCAATACTCATACCGTACCTAGCTAAGATGCTGGCGGATTTATCTTCTTCAACAGAGGAAGTGCTCGATTCTTTCCTCGGCCTGACTGTTTGACCGCTTAAAGACGGTACGCTACTCGAGATCTCTGGAACATTTTCTTTACTACTATTTACACTGTCTGTGATTCTTCTAGAAAGACCATACCGGGCCGAGAAACTGGTGGATTTACCTCCTGTCGTTGATGCCGGTTCAGAACTACTAGAGGAAAGTCTTACAGGTGGAGCGACGTCTTCTTTTACAGCACTAGCAGGTTCGTGTGTGCTGGGGGGTTCTGAGATCTTTGGTCTGCTGGGGGTTAAGGCATCTTTGTCAGGTGAGGCTCGTGGAGACGTTGGATACCTGTCTCTCATCGACTCCCGGAGAGATCTGTATCCAGTTACAGAAGCGGTCGTGTTAACCGTACCGAAAGTCGCTGCAACAACCTCTGGTTTCACTTCCGGTATAGTTTTTTCTAGGGGCGGATTCAGCACTCTCGGCGGGGTGGGTTCTTTAACAACAGCCGCGGTTTGAGCAAGTCTACGGGACATGAACTCTGACTTAAAACTGGAACTTTTTTCAAGACCCCCGCCAAATCTAGACGCCATGCTCGGGGCTATTTTTAAACTCTGCGTCCGTTCCGGCGTTCTCCTGGCACTTTCCGAGTCCTCACTCGACAGGATCTCTTCTGCTGCCTGTCGACGTACCCCCCTCCTCCCCGCCGCCTCGCCCGTCACGTTGGTCTCAGAGTCAGACTTCTCCGAATTGGAATCGGATCCAGAAAACTTCTGAAGCAGCTGACCAAAGTCCGTGCGGCCTGCTCGGATTTTTCTAGCATCGTTCGTGACGTCGGGTTTAGCCTTGGCCGCTGTCGGGGCCTCGTTGTCAGTACTGCTTGTTTTCTGGCTAAACTTCTGCCGGCTAGCGCTTATCTGTGTCGGTGGGAAAAGTTGGATAAGATTCATGATATATATATATATATATATATATATATATATATATATATATATATATATATATATATATATATATATATATATATATATATATATATATATATATATATATATATATATATATATATATATAATGCGGAATATCGTATACTTGGTTTGGTTTAAATCTACAACAGAATGTTTATTTCGTGTAAATATTTTCACATTTTAGTTTGTTTTTTTTACACAGGAAACATTTAGATATAAGATAATTGAATTTAGATGTTTTAATCTTAATTTAAGTCAGGGATTATTATTGAAGACAGCAAGATTTGGTTTGTATACAACATCTAACACGAAGACCATGCGAAGTAGTTGGACGGATATGAGATGTCATCTAATTGATAGTGGTCACCTCAGAAATGGGCTGTGGGATCTCTGGTAATGGACAGTGGGGCCTAAGGTAAAAGACAGTGGTGACCTCCGCTAAAGAACAGTGGTGACCTCAGGTAAAAGACAGTGGTGACCTCAGGTAAAGGACAGTGGTGACCTCAGGTAAAGGACAGTGGTGACCTCAGGTAAAGGATCGCCGTGACCTCAGGTAAAGGACAGTGGTGACCTCAGGTAAAGGACAGTAGTGACCTCAGGTAAAGGACAGTGGTGACCTCAGGTAAAGGACAGTGGTGACCTCAGGTAAAGGATCGCCGTGACCTCAGGTAAAGGACAGTGGTGACCTCAGGTAAAGGACAGTAGTGACCTCAGGTAAAGGACAGTGGTGACCTCAGGTAAAGGACAGTGGTGACCTCAGGTAAAGGATCGCCGTGACCTCAGGTAAAGGACAGTGGTGACCTCAGGTAAAGGACAGTGGTGACCTCAGGTAAAGGACAGTGGTGACCTCAGGTAAAGGACAGTGGTGACCTCAGGTAAAGAACAGTGGTGACCTCAGGTAAAGGACAGTGGTGACCTCAGGTAAAGGACAGTAGTGACCTCAGGTAAAGGACAGTAGTGACCTCAGGTAAAGGACAGTAGTGACCTCAGGTAAAGGACAGTGGTGACCTCAGGTAAAGGACAGTGGTGACCTCAGGTGAAGGTCGATAGTGACCTCAGGTAAAGGACAGTGGTGACCTCAGGTAAAGGACAGTGGTGACCTCAGGTAAAGGTCGATAGTGACCTCAGGTAAAGGACAGTGGTGACCAGGTAAAGGACAGTGGTGACCAGGTAAAGGACAGTGGTGACCTCAGGTGAAGGACAGTGGTGACCTCAGGTAGAGGACAGTGGTGACCTCAGGTAAAAGACAGTGGTGACCTCAGGTAAAGGACAGTGGTGACCTCAGGTAGATGACAGTGGTGACCTCAGGTAATGACAGTAGTGACCTCAGGTAAAAGACAGTGGTGACCTTAGGTAAAGGAAAGTGGTGACCTCAGGCAATGGATAGTGGTGACGTCAGGTAAAGGACAGTGGTGACCTCAGGTAAAGGACAGTGGTGACCTCAGGCAATGGATAGTGGTGACCTCAGGTAAAGGTCGATAGTGACCTCAGGTTAAGGACAGTGGTGACCTCAGGTAAAGGACAGTGGTGACCTCAGGTAAAGGACAGTGGTGACCTCAGGTAAAGGACAGTGGTGACCTCAGGTGAAGGACAGTGGTAACCTCAGGTAAAGGACAGTGGTGACCTCAGGTAAAGGACAGTGGTGACCTAGGCAATGGACAGTAGTGACCTCAGGTAAAGGACAGTAGTGACCTCAGGTGAAGGACAGTGGTGACCTCAGGTAAAGGACAGTGGTGACCTCAGGTAAAGGACAGTGGTGACCTCAGGTAAAGGTCGATAGTGACCTCAGGTAAATGACAGTGGTGACCTCAGGTAAAGGACAGTGGTGACCTCAGGTAAAGGACAGTGGTGACCTCAGGTAAAGGACAGTGGTGACCTTAGGTAAAGGACAGTGGTGACCTTAGGTAAAGGACAGTGGTGACCTCAGGTAGAGGACAGTGGTGACCTCAGAAAAGGACTGTGGGATCTCTGGTAAAGGACAGTGGTGACCTAAGGTAAAAGACAGTGGTGAACTCAGGTAAAGGATCGCCGTGACCTCAGGTGAAGGACAGTGGTGAGCTTAGGTAAAGGACAGGGGTGACCTAAGGTAAAGGACAGCGGTGACCTCAGGTAAAGGACAGTGGTGAACTCAGGTAAAGGATCGCCGTGACCTCAGGTAAAGGACAGTGGTGACCTCAGGTAAAGGACAGTGGTGACCTCAGGTAAAGGACAGTGGTGACCTCAGGTAAAGGACAATAGTGACCTCAGGTAAAGGACAATAGTGACCTCAGGTAAATGACAGTGGGACCTCAGGTAAAAAGCAGTGGTGACCTCAGGTAAAAGACAGTGGTGACCTCAGGTAAAGGACAGTGGTGAGTTCAGGTAAAGGACAATGGTGACCTCAGGTAAAAGACAGTGGTGACCTCAGGTAAAGGACAGTGGTGAACTCAGGTAAAGGACAATGGTGACCTCAGGTAAAAGACAGTGGTGACCTCAGGTAAAGGACAGTGGTGACTTCAGGTAAAGGACAGTGGTGACCTCAGGTAAAGGACAGTGGTGACCTCAGGTAAAGGACAGTGGTGACCTCAGGTAAAGGACAGTGGTGACCTCAGGTAAAGGACAGTGGTGACCTCAGGTAAAAGACAATGGTGACCTCAGGTAAAAGACAGTGGTGAACTCAGGTAAAGGATCGCCGTGACCTCAGGTGAAGGACAGTGGTGAGCTTAGGTAAAGGACAGGGGTGACCTAAGGTAAAGGACAGCGGTGACCTCAGGTGAAGGACAGTGGTGACCTTAAACAGGAGACAATAATGACATAATTGACTGGGGTGATCTGCGCTACAGAAAGGTAATCTAATGGACAGTGGTGACCTCATCTAATTGATATAGGTGACCTCAGTTAAAGATGAGAGTGGTGACCACATCAGAAATGACATCAGTTATAAGATAGTGATAACTTCAGATAATGGACAGTGGTGACCTCAGCTGGTGGATAGTGGTGACCTAAGGTAATAAACAGTGGTGACTTCAGCTAATAAACAGTGGTGACTTCAGCTAATAAACAGTGGTGACTTCAGCTTATAAACAGTGGTGACTTCAGCTAATAAAAATTGTGAAATGGAGTAATGGACAGAATGGTGAGATTACATTTAGAGAATATGTCTGATATTATATTAATAGTAGTGACAAATACTACACAATGTTGATACATGGTGCTAAATACAATCTAATAACAACATGGCAACACATCTAACAATTACATTCATCTAGATCGTGGCTACTAATTACGTAATGAGTGCAATTAAAATCAAATCGGCCATGCAGCACAACACACATGTGTAATTGGGACCAACGTTTCGGACAGGTAGGTCTATCGTCTGCTAAATCACGTGGTTACATGTAGGTCGTACGTCTAACGTCTGATAAATGACGTAGGCTACGTAGGTCTAACTTTTCCTAAATGACGTAGATCTAACGTCTGCTGAATGACGTAGGTCTATCGTCTGCTAAATTACGTAGGTCTATCGTCTGCTAAATGACGTGGTTACAGGTAGGTCTATCGTCTGCTAAATGACCTGGTTACATGTAGGTCTAACGTCTGCTAAATGACGTAGGTCTATCGTCTGCTGAATGGCGTGGTTACCTTTGCTGACAAGTCCCCCAGATAGCGGGTGGGGATGTTGGTGCGGACACGAGAGCTCGGGGCATGCTGGGGATTGGGGGCGTGGTTCTCCCAAAACGAGGCATGCTGGGACACTAACGAGCCCTCCTAGAGTCAGAGAAAAACAAAATCAAATCAAAGATTTCACACATTGGATTAGTGGGGGGTTAATCAGTTCATATGTATGGGAAAACATTAATTCCGATGGTTAAGGGGGTAATGGTTGGGGGAATATGGTTTGGTTTAATGGTTAGGGGAAAATAGTTTAATCTACCATGGTTAAAGTGTAAAGCGACTGAAAATAAAAATCCAAAAGCTAGTAAATATAATTGAAAAGTTTTCATTCAAATGAAGCTCAAGCTAATATATTTAAAACATATTTTTTTGCAGTGGTGGGGGGGGGGGGGAGGGGAGAATTTGCTTTTGCTCATTAACGTATTAAATCAATTAGTCCATAGAATAATTAATTATCCAGTGTACTGACAAAGACAACATACGCACTAACCATAACCCCCTGATAAGCTTAGAACCTAAATATCCTTTAGACTAACATCCTCGTAAACTTAATTCGTTTATTTATTGATGTCAATAGAAATTACTTCTATTTTTAGATCCACATTTAACCCTGGAACAAAACTACTTCGCCCCTGGCGACAATCGGACCAACATTCTAAATGTCAATACATCTCCAATTAGCTTGTTTGTATTGTGTTAGCTGAATACATTTTAAACATCATCCATCCTCATGGCTGTAGAGCTGATAAAAGGCTTGGCCAGCTTCGCCCCCTTCTTCCACATATACGTGCCGCTGTTTTCTTCTAGATCTGGACCCCAAACTAACGATGGTCTACTTCCACATCATGTGAGCCTAGTTTTGTCTTACTTTTGTCGTCTCCCATTGAGGAATTTTTGATGTGTCATTATTCCATTTTTATTTTCGCTACTGTTGCAGGATATTGGAATATCTACACAACTTTTTAAAAACGCTGCAGTTAATTCGATCTTTCGGTCAGCTTCCATGTTGCTGACTGAAGCAGAGGCGAGGCGACCCCTCCCGGCGCCCGGGGAACAAACTTTCAATTTGGCGCCCCCCCCCCCCCCCCCATATATTTTTTTTTATGTTTATAATTCAAAACTGCAGCTAAAATTAGATTTTAATTTTTTTTCCAACCCATTTCGGCGCCCCTAGGGTCGGCGCCAGGGGACATATGTACGCCCCCCATTCACTACGCCTCTGGACCGAAGGCACATTTTAAATGCATACTAAAAGTTCTAGTCTTTGCATTTCTTGAAAGTATTACCTAGCCTTACACTGGCTTCAGCAATCTCTTGAGTCTAGCTTAGACCCCTCGAGCGATATAACTTTCATTTGACAGTATATTCAACAATGGTAGTTAAAAAGATCGACTTTAAGTTCTGTTTTCATTGAGCGATACTTTCTTAGCGACGCATGAGTACCGTTGTCTAAACATATTTTTTAATACACAATAAACATGTTAGATACTGCATTGGTTACTATCATACCAGTGAAGCAGAAAGCGGTAAAGAAAGTTTTAACAGGAAAGCACATGGACGCATGTCCAAATTTCAAAACAAAATAGAAGCCACATTTAACCTGATTCATAATTAACCCAAACCAATAGTTAGTGTGCACATGCAATTAATACTTTAAACATTAATGAATTATTAATTTTTTAAAATAAAATACAAAATAATAGTGTGCACTAAGCGGGTGTAAAAGTAGGTCAAATTTAGGTTTCGAATGACAAAAGTAGGTCAATATTTAGTTTTATTATTGGCGAAAGTGGGTCACGTTTAGTATTATAACAAGCAAAAGTAGGTCAAGTTTAGGGTTCTAAAAGATAGATAAAACAGCAATTTATGCAATTGAATGTTTACAAATTTGAAAATATATTTTTAATTGATTAATAAAGTAAGTATTTGTCAAGCTGTGTATAACATTGTGAAGGGTCCTGCTGTCTCAGGTTGAAATAAATAGTTGAAATAATATTGTCAGCTTGGTTAAGTTGTATGTTCTGGTTAGTATTTTGTCAGAATTAACACATCTGTAAACAGTGGTAGGTAGGAAGGCTAGAGGTTTAGCCTTAATGTGTGTGGCTATATATAGAGCCAAAACATGTGGGCAGAGAGAAACAAAGCGAATGAAAATAGGCGCGGGTAATAAGCAGTAGGGGTAGAACTGGGGAAAAGTGGGGAGAGTGATGGAAAATAAGGCAACATGAATTACAATTAAAGCAAAATGAATGAAAGTTAGGGCATTATGTATGTAAGCAGAATGAATTAAAGTTAAGTTAAATGTATGAAAGTAAGGGCAGAATGTATGCAAGTTAGGGCGAAATTCTGAAAGTTAGGGCAGAATTCTGAGAGTTAGAGCAGAATGTATGAAAGTTAGGGCAGAATGTATGAAAGTTAGAGAAGAAAGTATGAAATTTGGGGCAGAATGAATGAAAGTAAGGGCAGAATGAATGAAAGTTAGGGCAGAATGAATGAAAGTTAGGGCAGAATGAATGATCCGATTTACCGTGCGTTTCCTAATCGACCTCCCATCCTCATGAGCCGACCCATCTTGTGAGTTATCTGAAACAAATAGGGGACAAAATCTGTTAAAAACAGCAAGTTAAAATCTCTCTCGTCGAGGGCAGGTGACAGAAGATTGTAGAACCCGAACGTCATTGAAATGTAATGACATGCCGACTTTATGGGTCTTCTAGATGGGGCAAGGTACGGGTTTCATGTCCTGGGGATAGGGTCTCATAAGCCTGGGTCGATGTATAGGTTTTATAATACTGGGGATAGGGTTTTACAAGCAGGGGTAAGAGTACGGGTTTCATAATCCCGGGTCGTAACACGGTAGACTGGATTATATAATTGGGGTCAGTGTATGGATTTAAAAACATGGGACAGGACAGCACTATACTGGAAGAGATATTAAGCTTCTATGTGTGTGTGGGGCGGTGTGGGTGTGTGGATGAGACAGGACATCACTATACTGGAAGAGATATTAAGCTTCTCTGTGTGTGTGGGGCGGTGTGGGTGTGTGGATGAGACAGGACAGCACTATACTGGAAGAGATATTAAGCTTCTCTGTGTGTGTGGGGCGGTGTGGGTGTGTGGATGAGACAGGACAGCACTATACTGGAAGAGATATTAAGCTTCTCTGTGTGTGTGGGGCGGTGTGGGTGTGTGGATGAGACAGGACAGCACTATACTGGACGAGATATTTACCTTGTCTGTAGGGTGTGTGTGTGGGGGGGGGGGGGAGAGAAAGGACAACACTACACTGTACCAGATATTAAGCTTGTCTGTGGGGTTTGTGTGTGTGGGGTGTGTGTGGGGGGTGAGAGACAGGACAACACTACACTGTACCAGATATTAAGCTTGTCTGTGGGGTTTGTGTGTGGGGTGTGTGTGGGGGGCGGATGAGACAGGACAACACTATACTGGACGAGACATATTCAATGTGTCTGTGTGTTGTGTGTGTTGGGGCGGGGTATATATGTGGGATGTGGTGGAGATAAGGAAGCGATAAGCTGTCACGTCCTATACACGTGATTTACAAACACACTGACGTGATCAAATTAGTAAAGTTAATTGTTAATTGCTCATTAGCCCAGCACACATTTAATTTATGCTCCATCTGAGATAGTCAGTTGATACCACATTTTAGGGAATGATTTCATATGCGCAAAACCACAATTGGCTTAGACGTACCATGCCCTGGTATTTATATAGAGCCACATCTTAATCTGAAATGAAAGCTAAGTCTATACCACAATCAGTGCTAAACTAATCCAACTCCTTATGTTATTCCTGCTAAGCTAACCTAGTAGCCATTAACAAATCCTTGCCAAAAACAACCTATAATTTCCTTTCTTATTCTCACCTAAAGCTAACATACATAGCATGTAGTAGCAATACCACTAAACAAATCTTCGTCCAAAAACACCCATAACTTTCTATCTTATTCTCAACTAAAGCTAACAAAAATGTAGTAGCAATACCAATACATAACTCTTTGTCCAAAAACAAACTAAAAACGTATTATCTTATTCCCACCCTAACACTAAAGCTAACATCAATAAATAAATCATTTTCCACAAACAGTCCATAACTTTTCTCACCCTAACACTAAAGCTGATAGCATGAATAAACTAACCCCTTGTCATAAACAGCCCATAACTTCCCATCTTATTGTCACCCTAATGCTAACATATACCACGGTACAGCTAAACCACCATTCACAAAGCTCGAAAAGAAACTATCACGAGCTGTTAAAATCAATACTTACTCTCTAGAAACACATGTGTGTAGACTGATCGATAAATCCCCGTTTGTAGCGAACACATCTTGACACGGCTGACCTACACACATACACACTTAGCCCTCGTCACGTGACCGTGGGTCACTTATCTAACCTGACCATTGCCCAGGTGATCCCAAGATGACCTCAGGTCACCGGCAGGTCCGTGAGGGGTCAGTGACGGCCGGATAATCCGAAGTGATTTAATGCAGCGTCCAGCAGTACGACAGAGCTGTCTGTCACATGATATTGTTGGATAAAACAGCACACGGGTCTAGAGATTCTTGCAACAGTTGTTGAATGCTATATGACTTAATACAGTATCCAGTCGGTAAAATACAGTAACATTCGCTCACTATATTGGATAGAACAGTACATGGGTCTAGAGATTCTTGCAACAGTTGTTGAATGCTATATGACTTAATACAGTATCCAGTCGGTAAACTACAGTAACATTCGCTCACTATATTTGATAGAACAGTAAATGGGTCTAGAGATTCTTGCAACAGTTGTTGAATGCTATATGACTTAATACAGTATCCAGTAGGATAACTACAGTAACATTCGCTCACTATTTTGGATAGAACAGTACATGGGTCTAGAGATTCTCGTAACAGTGCGAGAATGCGATATGACTTAATACAGTATCCAATAGGTTTACTACAGTAACACTCACTCACTATATTGGATAGAACAGCATATATGTAATCTCGTCAGTTCTACGAATATATGTTGAAAAGAACACCACTTATAAATTCTTGATGATAGAGGACTACACCCACATCATGTTGAATAGAAATTACATACAGCTAAGTATTTCTGATAAAGCTCTATGTTTGAGGTTGTCAAATAGAACACTCAGATATTCCTGTTATAATTTTTTTTGTTGAGGGTAATTCAAATAGAACAAGGTTCAGATATTCCTGGTAAAACTGTTGAATTTGTCAAACAGAATAGCACTTAGATATGTATATGTTCAGAATCAGTCAAATAGAACAACACTCAGATATTCCTGAAAGTTCTATGTTGATAGAGCCTCCTGTGGAATGTAGAACAACACATAGATAATCCTGAAAAGTTCTATGTTGCTAGAGCCTCCTGTGGGATGTAGAACAAAACATAGATAGGGGGGCCTACTCCTGAAAAGTTCTATGTTAAGGCTATATTGATAAAGCCTCCTGTTAGACACGTAGATATTCCTGCAACGCCCAGGCGGCGAGGTGAGCGCCTAAGAACAACATTGAGCTAATCGATACTGCTCCAGGTTCTCATAGCCTCTGTACAACACTCGCCTAGGGTGGCTCCTGGCTCATTACAACACTCGCTTAGCGTGTCTCATGGCTCATTACATCACTCGCCTAGCGTGGCTCATGGCACTTTACATCACTCGCCTGGGATGGTTCATGGCTCTTTACATCACTCGCATAGGATGGCTCATTGCTTATTACAACACTCGCCTAGCGTGGCTCATGGCTCATTACAACACTCGCCTGGGATGGCTCATTACAATCACTTTTAAGTAACACAAAATACATCACATCAGATCAAATCAATACCCGAAAAATGTTATCCATAATCACACCATAATAAGAATAAAGATCAAATTAATGCCTTAGTAAAATACCACAATGCTACACACACAATTTTAAAAAATAAAATAAAAAAATACTCAATACAACGCGTCAATTACGACCACAGAAATTCCAACATAAACGCTTTACAGCAACTCGCCGGTGCAGTTCATGCTATGGTATGTCAACTATTGGGACGCTAAGCTTGAACTAACAAGTAGCATACATTAGTGTACGCCAGCATACACCAGCATTCACCAGCATACACCGGCATACAGCAGGTTACATTGTCATCGCTTGTCACATCATCATCATCATTAACACACGTCAACACATGCACCTGGATGGTTCTAGAATTATTTCAGCTATTTCAAACTCCACGCCGCAGATAGCTGTTGAGGTGTGGGTAAGGGGTGGGGGCGAGATATCTAAGGGGGAGGGGAGAGATATACGGGTGTGGGAAGTGGAGACAAATATCTAGGTCAACCTGGGACACGTGTCAACATACTGTTTTAACATTCAACACACAATGCCGTAATCTGTCCAAATATGACGTGTGTGTTATTGTCGGGCATGCAAGTGGTGATACTATTGTGTGCACAAATTTGGGGAAACTTCGTCTGTCAAACAACATGACAGACAGATACATCCAACACTACTACTTAGCATCAGATTGATTGTGTCTGTCATGAGGTCTGTCAAAATGTTATGACAGATGTCTTGCTAGCTACCGTTTAGCCTCGACTGACCAACGCTGTCCGTCAGATATTCAAATATTTACATCCATATCTGAAACACACTGTGCTGGTGGTTTCATAGTTTGCCTTCCAATAACAACAAAAATTAATCTAAAAAATAGAACTTTTTAAAACGAAAGCGCACCCGTGGTAATAAATTAGTAAATGTAAAAACAGCAATTATTTGACGCATGCGTGCATCGAAAGCAATATTAACAAAAACGTCAATAGGATTACGTTTATTTACGGCTATAACGGTTTTATTTGTAGATTAGAATTATGTTTATTTACGACTAAAACTGTTTTATTTGTAGATTAGGATTACGTTTATTTACGACTAAAACTGTGTTATTTGTCGGTTGGTACTATGAGTGATTACAACTTAGTCCACACAATTTTCAGTTGGGTTACCCCCCCCTAAACACACTCCTTCAGCCACCCCCCCCCCCCCCCACATCGCCCCAAACATACCTCTATAGAGATGCGAGGGTAAATATCGTCAGCAAATAATTATCTTTGGCGCAGGATATACTGCATTCTAATCAGGTCGATAGCCAATGAAATCGGGTTTATATTTAGACCCCGACGCCATAGTTAACCGTGGTAAACTTGCTTATGTTTACACTAGCTGAGGGAAACAGTCAACTCGGCTGACTGAATCAACAGTCACATGACTTCAGTCACAACCAGATAATAAAATAGTTATACTATAACATCAGGGAAGGATTATCTAGTCGGACATTGCCTGCATATGTGTAGAAGAGAAAAATACCACAAACAGGAACAAAATACAATTTTATTGTAATATATTCCTCATGTTATAGATGGAATCAACTCATTGAAAAAAAAACCTGTACTTATGAAATAAGAGAATTTGTGAAAGAAATCGATTTTTTAAATTTTTAACATCATTGATGAGCCTGATATATCCAGTAGGTTTAAACAACAACAAAAAGGGAAGGTTACAAAAGTTGTCATAAATACTGTCACACAATTATCCTAAACGATCTCACTATTGACCACAATTATCCTAAACGGTCTCACTATTGACCACAATTATCCTAAACGGTCTCGCTAGTGACCAAAATTATCCTAAACGGTCTCGCTAGTGACCAAAATTATCCTAAGCGGTCTCGCTATTGACCACAATCATCCTAAACAGTCTCACTATGGACCATAATTACCCACAAACTGTCGCGCCATTAATAGACCATAGCTGACTTACATCAAGCCCTCCTCCATGCATGAAAACCTACCAACCATACTGGAACAGAGTCAACTAAAAATAGCCCAAGGGAGACCACTCAAGCCAGAGAATACCATGGCCCCTTACAACGCAGAAAGATTTATGTACAGAGCAGATCATTAGCTGCACTAGTAGACACACGCCATAAATAAAACAGGATTTAAAACGGCACGGGTTTCACTATAACCACGGAGATTATTGATTTTTTTTCGTCAACATCGGCCGTGAAAACAGATTTGGATAAAATAAGAATGATTCTAAATCAGGCATTGACTTAAGACTTCGATCTTATTGGAAACACCCTGGCTGATTTATTTCAAAGCAACTGCGGATTAAGGTTAAGTTTAAGATTAGTCTACAGTAAGTTGGGACAGCGAATTAAGTACAAACAGCCAAGGGATTACACCCAAGGATATAGACTTAAGAACAAATACTCTAGGACGTATACCTTAGGACCTCTGACTATGGACAAATACACTAAGACATATGGTTAAGGACAAATACTCTAGGACGTATACCTTAGGACATCTGACTATGGACAAATACACTAAGACATATTATTAAGGACAAAAACTCCAGGTCTTAGACTGACCGGTCAGTTATTTAAAAAGTCAGGAGTTATCCCAGGACTGGTCAGCTAATACAAAAAGTCAGAAGTTATCATAGGACTGGTCAGCTAATACAAAAAGTCAGAAGTTATCATAGGACTGGTCAGCTAATACAAAAAGTCAGGAGTTATCCCAGGACTGGTCAGCTAATACAAAAAGTCAGGAGTTATCATAGGACTGGTCAGCTAATACAAAAAGTCAGGAATTATCCCAGAACTAGTCAGCTAATACAAAAGTCAGGAATTATCTCAGGACTGGTCAGCTAATACAAAAGTCAGGAATTATCCCATGACTGTCGGCCGTGAGAAAAGCCAGAAATAGCCTGACACACGAGGGCCGAGTGTAGAGCCATTTATCTCCATTACCCTATCACGTGACCAGACGGCTCCACAGCCCGGGGGAGGGACAAACCACTCAGAGAAACTCTCGACCCGTCATCTTAAACCTCATATCTGCACTTAAAGGTCACAGATCTGAGGGCTCACAGGGCAGAGGAAGTAGAGTTGGTATGTTTGACCTCGCCTAAGAAGTGATTGTATGAGTATGGTCATCACTCTCCCTGATTTGCAACATAAGTAATCATAGATGTATGACTCGCTAAATACACCGATAATTAATCCTTAAAAGTAATTGAGTTTTTAAACTTTAGACACATTGTCCTCTAAGTAAAAAATAAAGATCCATATTCGAACCTGACGGCCTATGGGGCAATTGATGTAAAGTTCACTTGTTTCTGTGACCTCGACATATGAAGAGATAGTGTGGTCAACACTATGCCTTGCGGCCATTTCTTTCCCTAACGTGAGTTAGGTACCCATTAGAGCTGGATGGACTCAGGGATGGTCTACTGACTTGAACCCAGATTCGAACTCAAGACTTTCTACCGCTAGGCAACCCCGTCCCATACTATGTCCAATAATGCCATAATAATAGAATCTCCTTACAGTGGTGTTAGTAACTGGTAGCTAACTAAATACAAATATGTCTTACTAATATCATTTCTAACCATATCCTTAACCGTAACCCTAACCCAAGTCCTGCCATCGCCCAAACTCTAATTTCTGACGGTAAAGCTAAACCTGGGATTACAATATAACTAACAACCTAACACACCTAACAACCTAACACACCTAACAACCTAACACACCTAACAACCTAACACACCTATTTTCGGAAGAGTCTACTGTCGGACATATCAGAATCAACTTATAAAAGACATACAAGGATGATCGATTGTGTGCAATACAAGACGTATTAAAGTTGGGGTGGGTGTAGATGATGGGTGGGTGGGTGGGGGTGGTCTAAAATGCGGTGTTCAGTTAACCGTTAACACGTTTACTTAACAGGATATGAAAGACATCTGGGTGTCCTAGATTCAGTTCAACTTCACAGCATGAGGTAGAAAGGGGGATGGGGGGGGGGGGGGGTGTCCCGGATTAATGCTCGCCAAGCATAATCATAAGGAATAGGAAGTTGTTATATTATGCTGCGGTGCAATAACATTAGCAGTAACATTAGAAATAACATTAGCTTCCTCAGAATCTCACATTTCACATTAAGGCGAGATGCAATAACATTATCCACTACCAAGACGTATGTTTAAATGTGTCCATTATAATTAACTGCTTCATTTAATGGTGTCAAAAACAATGCATACATTAGATCGCACTATATTGTTGAATGACTTTATTACTGCTGTCGTGCTATTCCGACGGTAACGGCCCAACTATTTGACTTCCTCTCCGTATAAGATTTTAATATTGGAGGTGATTTCCTCCAACACAATTAACTATTACGTATAAATATGTTACACGCCATACGGCTCTTTGATTCTGACGTCAAACTGCTTTTCTACATTTTCTTCCATTGCATTTTCCCACCCAACAACAATCTACAAGGCAGCAGTTGTTTGATTTTGGAGTTGTCTCTCCTAGATGGGTTGCTGTCCCCCAACTATCGAGACTGACCTGCCCGGGGTACAAACTCGGGACTTATGGAGTTAGCAATCATAAGCTCTCCCACCTTACCCCGCCGTCCCCATCTATACTACAGAAAGATGTTGATACACAAATATGTTGATATATAAATTTTCTTATTAACAACGACCACAAGATAGAATATCAAGGATACAGCTCTAGACTACTTTGTATAGCACCCACGGGGTTCTAAAACAGCCACCAATAGGGCTGGTAAGTAGGTCACCAACCAGTTCTATGACTGATGCAGGTTTTATTGAGCCGTAGAACTGGTTGGTGACCTACTTACCAGCCCTATTCTTATCACACTTAACGTTATTTTGACTAAAAAAACATGGAAGCTAATCGGGTTTCTCCGAAAGTCAAGATTCAAACGGGATAGGCTGGGTACATTACGCCGAATCCTTTAAGTTGACATACATAAAGAATCAGATTCATGAACAATATTAGCTAGCACTGGTGCTGTATTGATCGTCAAGTTCAGGATGTGATTACATTTTGAGCAGCATGACACTTTTAACTTCCCTTCCAGGTATGCCTCGATCGAGGTTACCAGAAATCAATCAACAGGTGTCTGTTAATTGGTTCGCGAGGTTTATGTACTTTTAACATTTCCGGTCACGATTTTTAATATTCCCAAACCTCTTCTAAACTCCCACGGAACGCATACACCCTTGACACTGACCCGACCACCACCCACCCACCCATTCATCAACTGCACATCAGCCCAGACACCTGCACATAACACTCTAATACACTCACTCAACAACTCCCTACACACGAAATGTGGCGGAATTTTATTTTACACGGCGGCAGCCAACACCACCCCCCGGTAAAATCAACACCTCTTTAAACCTGACGGCAACCACGTGACGTTGTTGACATGTTTCACACGCCAACCACAGCCCAGCTGCATTCTCGCAACAAGTGTAAACAAAACCACGTGATCGCCGTGTTTGTGTGAGGAAACTGTCGCACATTGGAGCAAGAATTCCAGCAACTCGCCTCCAAAGGTCATCCGGTGCTTTTGGTCTAACTCTGTGAGATCGTATCACACTCTCTACACCAAATTTTTTAAAAAGTTCGCCGACCGTGAAACGTCAACAGACGTGACGTCATCAAGCAGGTGCAGCACACCCAGCAGACGGTGAACACAACTCACCAACACATAAACACTAACACGTTTTTATACCAGTCTTATGTAGCCGTAGACACCTAGACGAAAGTATCTCAGTACAGTTGGTCCAGCAGTACACCCCCCCACCCCTTACCGTTGAGTTAGACCCAAGGGGTCGTCCATAAATGATGTCAAACTCCTGGGGGTCGGGGGTCGTAATTTTCTGACGAAGTGTGATGGGGGGGGGGGGGTTCGGATAGAGTGATGTCACACTTTTTAGCATATTTTTTCTCGTTAAAGAAAAATATTTTTGTAAAATGAAATATCAATCGATTAATATACTTTTTGTTGACCGAGCTAAGTCAATATTCTTTAGAAATAAATCAATGTTTAAATAACTGCAATTTTGAGGGGGGGGGTGTAGTATGAGACATGACGTCGTTTTCCGTGAGGGGGTCTGGCTTTTGTGACGATGTGTGACGGTGGGAAAGGGGTGAGGTAAAAATCGTCCAGCAAGTGACGTCATTTTTAACTGACCCATAACAGGAGAAAAAATCGGTGGCACTTAACACTCGGCCGTATATGTAGGTCCTAATACTTTATCTACAACCAGGTGTAAAATAAACGTGTTAGGCGACTTGTGTTCGTGCACAGAGTGTCAAAAGCAAATGGCAGTCCATGATATTCTTATTTCTTATTGAAGTATAACTTATTTTTAATACAGTACCAAAACGGTCAATGGAGCAGAAGAAGCAGAGCTATGTTTGACCTAATACGGTACATAATGGCTTTAAAACATATCTCTGTAGAATCTGTATGAATTTATGGAAAATATCCTTAGCCTCAAAACCTCACAGTAAACACAGTATTTGGGAACTTATAGCAAAAGAAAAGTGATGATAATTTTAACTAACGCGAGCAATAAATAACACAGTCAAAATAATCACAACTTAAACCATGTTTAATAATCCAGAATGAAAAATTAAAACACAAATTCCTTTGAAATAATAAATCCAATATCACATAGACTTAGACTTAATGAAATTCCACACACGTATTAAGTAGAATCTATAATGTAACGTATAAAGATAGTGCAACATTCCTATTTCAATTTCATTCGATAAGAAAGAATATAGACCTAGATCTCTAGATCTAGATTCTAGATCTAGTCTGTTCTTTCAAATTCAAACACATAAAAAAACACAAAAAACTCCCACTGTATAGTTCGATTAACTCCCTTGATCTAGCGTAACCTTGTTTACAAGGTCAGGTCAACGGGTCAACTGAAATCGATATTTCACGGAGTTTTCGTTCTGAACTGATGACACCAACACAACCTAGCCGCTAGCCACGGGGTAACTCTGCTTGTCTGTCGTTTAAAAATTGGTAGTTATTTCCCCTGTCCCCCCCCCCCCCCCCTTCTCCCCATCCTCACACCGAGACAACACAGCCGCCATATTGCAAGTCAGACAGTTGGGTCATACAACCGTTAGCCTAACTACACACATCGAGGTGTTTTTAATTAATTAATTATGCATCTGGTCGGAGCCCCGCTGATACACCCATCCATCATACATTCAAATCTGACGCGCGACCTTTGACACGCGACCTTGGCTGATAAGGTCATCCTCGCGCTATTCTAAATTTAAAAAGTAGGTCAAATGCTACCGTGTTTTATTGGGGTGGGATGACAGTAAATTTCTATTAACTAGGCAGATGAGAGGCGCGGAAACCCGGCGCCCTGTTGCTTGCTCTCCCTTTCAGCAGACGTGCGAGTGTGTAGGCGGTGCGGTGAGTGTTAGCCGTGCGGCGATTGTTGTGAGTCCCCGAATCATAGCGACCACTGAATAGTAAATCTACACAGTAGTCGAACTATATCATGCAAAGGTCTGTTTGGGAATTTATTATGGTTCGATGTTGAAACACGATACCAAAAAATAATTCAATTTTTTTTTAATATTAAAAAAAAGAGCAATAAAGAATAAATTGAAAAGAAAACTGATATTTTAGCTGATAAAAAGAAGGAATCAGACCAAAAAAAAGGTTATCTGATAATTAGAAACGTTCAGCTCATAAACAAAGCCAAAAATTTATCAGCCCAATGGCGTTGAGTATCTTATAGTTTAACGTTAGCGATATCTTCTGTGTAGTTATACCAACACGTCTAGTGCGTGTGTGTGTGTAGTCTGGTGTGTGTGTGGTGGGGGGGGGGGGGAGGGAGGGAGATAACAGCTGTAGACGTGTACACATAACACAGGTCAAAAGTGAAATATGGACCACGGTACATTCCATTCAGATGGTTCCATATATGTCCATACACAGTGTGGACCTACACGCAATGCTCCTCTATACAACACAATCCAATATTTACATTACATGAACTCGGGCACTGTTTCACATTATATCTATACATACACTCAGCGTCCCCATATATTTGAACTTACGCAGTGTCTACGTATGTCTACGTATATGTAGGAATTATCTAAGTGATCCATTATATGTACACGTAGTATTCACATATGTGCATGCAATGTGCCTAAATATGTTTACATAATCGCAAAGTTTCGTCAAAAATATTAACACACAAGTAGACAGCATACATAACCGTAACTAGCCTATTGGCTCTATCCACCCTACCACCCCACCACCCTGGTGACATCATTGCCTCGCTCCGGTACTATTAATTAAGCCTGCATGAACTGATTCTCGGTCTTACAGACATGTACTCATTACTGTTTGTTTGCGGGTGATGGGAAAGGGGGGGGATGGGGGGGGGGGGGGGGATGGGATGCAGAATAACATTATTAAAACAAACAATATGTATATAAAATATGATTTTAAAAATCATCGGAAATAGTGGATCGAGTGAGCACTATCTAGATGTGTACACACTATAACAAGGCTAGCACTGTATACACGTGTACATATGTCAGCGTGGTTACCGCTGTATAGACGTGTATCTATTAGTCTATACTAGGAGATGTAACAGAACACTGCCACAAATCGGCGACGAATCATCGCTTTAGACCCATATCATCAACCCATGTTGACCAATGTAATCAAGAAATGTATTCCTAGGTCAAGCAGGTCGATTTAATTTCTACACTCCTCTCATACATGACCCCCCCCCCCCACCCCGACCAGATAAGATGGCGCCGTGAATGGTCTATTACAAGTGTTCTCTGTTAGAAGACCCTCTCCCTCTCTCAGATTATTCTCATCTCTCTCTCTCTCTCTCTCTCTGAGATCCTCTACCAACCCCTCTCTCTCAAATTATTCTCATCTCCCTCTCTCTCTCAGATCCTCTCCCAACCCCCTCCCCCACCACACGTCTTCGAGTATATTCCACAGCCACCACCACACACCAACACGGCAACCACTGACACATTCCTGGCACATACTTGAGCACACACTTGATTTAATTACGGTGTTTTGTTTAAAGCCTGACGTCTAGAATAGTTTTGCATTCATTTGTTCAACTAATCCAACTCTAGGCCGACCACTTTTAAAATTGTATGAATATATTTATAAACAAAGTTAGCTGCACGCGTCATTGTGTTTTTCTTAGAGAGAAAAAAAAACAACTAAATATGATGTGCATTAAAATTTTACGCCAAGCCAAATTTCACTTTAGGTAAAGTGGAGTGAGGTGTGGACGGGGGTGGGGTGGGGTGGGAGGAGTTTTTTGAAAATATAAAATTGTGAAAAAGAGGATGATAAAATACAATCCGCCATTGATTGTATTGTGTAGCTCATGTTTCTCAGATGCATTACATTCTAGACAGTTGACAGGTGAACTAACGGTAAACAGGTTTACTTAAGTTAATTGATGTTTCATTTAATTGATGCTGATTTCCGTGCTATATCACCCTCGCTTAATACTATAACTAGATCGTCTGTGTTGATAATGAATTACTGGACTCCCAAATAGGTAGGTTGACTGCCACCCCCCAACCCCCTCCCCTCACTCTCCCTCCCACACACACCTAGAAATATATTTAAACATTTATTTTAAATGCAATATAGACCTAGATATGACGTCTTTTCCCCCCTCAAAATTGCGAGTTAAGTTTAAATTTAAGGTTAACTGAGTGTTACATTGCAGTCAGGTTTAAGACGGAGGCAAGTATTCACTACACCAAATCCAACTGAATGAACACTGGAAGCAGTGCACGGTTGTAATACACAACAAACAACAAAACGAGTCGATTGTTGCAGTTGTTTGTTCACAAACCACAAGGCCAAACCGGTACAGGTATCACAGCCTAGCGCGAACAATACCGGCAGTCTTAGCAGGGGGCACAATCGTAACACGAAGGGGAGGTAAGGTGGAATAAATCGCCAATTAATTTCTCAACAATGCGGAGGGAAAACGAAAACCCATTCAGGAAAGATAGTAGTGAGACGATACGCGAGGATTTAAAAGATGGGTGTAAATCTGGTCTATGTGTGGTGGTGTGATAACAATTAGTTTAAACGTGTGGCTCTGGGATGACGATTAGGGTAAATTAGTGTAAATAAATCTTAACTAGTGTGAGCAGATACA
Organism: Physella acuta; assembly: GCF_028476545.2. Classification (NCBI taxonomy): domain Eukaryota; kingdom Metazoa; phylum Mollusca; class Gastropoda; family Physidae; genus Physella; species Physella acuta. The sequence goes on from NW_026732027.1 coordinate 337,367, forward strand.
TGATGTGATCAAAGGTTAACGTAGGTTATGGTTAGGCCAGTTAGGGAGGAAAATAAAGTTCCCTTTTCGAACCTGAAGGTCCATATGGCAAGTGAAGTAGACTTCACCTGTTTCTGTGACCTCAAGCATGTAAAGGGATAGTGTGGATAGAGCTGGGTGGACTAAGTGACGTTCTACTGACTTGAACCCGGATTCGAACTCGAGACTTTGGGGTTATCATTCTAGTGCTCTACCGCTAGGGTAAACCGTCCAGAGTTTCTTCCAGGCATCTCTTCGGGGGGGCGAAGCCCCCCCGGAAAATTTTTACCGCCCCCCCGAACAAAATGAAATTTATATAATTTATATAGAAAATATATACTTTTAACAGTGTCCGCCCCCCCGAAGAAAGTTTACCGCCCCCCCGAAGATTTCAAGTGCCCCCCCGGAGAAAAAAGTCTGGAAGAAACACTGAAACCGTCTCATTTCATTGTACATAACGCACAGTGTGTTACTACTATTATGATACAGAACGCAAAATCTGGTACAAATTAAGGAGTGAATTTTATGTTTGTAGTTGTGTGACTCCTGTTTCCTGACTCTGCTTCATGACTCTGTCTTATGACTCCCAGCTACACAGCTCCCAGTAAATAACCCTAGCATTGACCCACCGTGTCGCAGCATATTGGTTTAGTCTGACTCATGATAGTTAAACTAAACAAACGGACGCCACTATACCGGTAAGGTGAAGAAAAAAAACACCACGCTAATATAAGTTAACTTTACCTTATTACAAAATATGATATTCCCAGCGTTAACTAGTTTTCAACAAAGGTCGAAATTCATAACTACACAACTCAAAGATACTCATGTTACTTAATCTTAGACTTGGAAGTGGAGCAAATAAAATACATCCACTTCATTGGCATACAAAAAATGTGCAAACATTACAAACAGCGAAATCACATTTTACAATCACTTTCGTTTCAAGTACTATCAAATTACTTCACAATAGAACACAGATTCGACAAAAAAGTATTTAGCTGTTATCGTGTAGCCAATAAGGAAATAAAAAAACGCACTAGAAATATTCACAACACCTTACAAGAAAATAGCTCCAACTTCAAGCTACAGGCAGATAACTGTAGAGAAAAACCTAACAGTCCATTATAGATAACTCTTCGACGGGCCTGTGCTGTTAGCTAGAGAAGGGGGACAACCGAGGCAAGTGTATTGGATGTTATTTGTGAACACAACGGACCCTATGTCAACAAAGTTTGGAGGACCCAAGTCTTCAGGAGACGGGAGAGAGGAGGTCAGGGGAGGGGGAGGTGGTGAGGAATAGAGAAAATAAACATGGATGGTATATTTTTAAATAGAGAGAAAAACATGGATGGTATATTTTTAAATAGAGAGAAAAACATGGATGGTATATTTTTAAATAGAGAGAAAAACATGGATGGTATATTTTTAAATAGAGAGAAAAAACATGGATGGTATATTTTTAAATAGAGAGAAAAAACATGGATGGTATATTTTTAAATAGAGAGAAAAACATGGATGGTATATTTTTAAATAGAGAGAAAAAACATGGATGGTATATTTTTAAATAGAGAGAAAAAACATGGATGGTATATTTTTAAATAGAGAGAAAAAACATGGATGGTATATTTTTAAATAGAGAGAAAAAACATGGATGGTATATTTTTAAATAGAGAGAAAAAACATGGATGGTATATTTTTAAATAGAGAGAAAAAACATGGATGGTATATTTTTAAATAGAGAGAAAAAACATGGATGGTATATTTTTAAACTGTAGATCAGGCAGGATACGGGTATCCACAAACCAACCCAAATCTACCCGACCCAAACCCTAAATTTTAACACCTTAACCCAATTCTAGATTAGTAACCCCAAAATTGCTGTAGTTTGATAAAATACAACATTTGAGTACCGTAAATAGTAGGTTTGGTCCAGAGTAACAAAGAAAATAATTTACTTCCGGATTACGAAATAAATGAAGACAATGGAAAGTTAGTTAAATCATTATTCAATTGAATCCAAAAGATAAAATGAGTTAGCGAACCCGATTAATCTAAGGTGGTTGTAAGCCATAACCACCACTAATGTAGACTGTACCTTCCAATATGAAACAAAGAAATCAGTCATCTAATTAATTAACTTAATCTAGCATTAAATATTAAACACCAGACGTCACTAACTGAAACGCCATCATGTTGAAAACAATAACAACTGCAGTAGAATTTGTGTAAGATAACTAATATGGAGCCACCGACAAAAATTCACGGAGCCCATTTCTAAAAAGGTAGGGAGCAATGTCATTTGTATTTTTCTATAGAAATCTTCTACGATACTAAACAAACAGTTTCAATGTTAGTGAGAAAGTTGTATTCATGAACTATTTAGATAGGAAAACGAATAATTTTTAACCAGTACGAAAAACGATAAAAACTAATAATAAAGTTATTTCCCTTGACATTAAAAAACCATTGAAAAAGTAATAAACTACAATAACAAATACATTTCCATATAACTTTCATCTGTTCTAGAAGAAGGAATTAATTAACCCAAGAACTCGGCTAATCTAACCAGGCTAAAAATAGAACACTTTTAGATTTTACAGCACCGAAAAAACAACAGGTGGGAAGGTGTCTAAAATTAGAAACATTTAACCTACAACATATTGCTATGTATTTTCTAGGTACATTCATTATTACATTTAACTTACAACATACTACTTTGTATTTGTTAGGTACATTCATTATTACATTTAACTTTTAACATATTGCTATGTATTTTCTAGGTTCATTCATTATTAAATTAAACTGAAAACATACTGCTATGTATTTTCTAGGTACATTCATTATTACATTAAACTGAAAACATACTGCTATGTATTTTCTAGGTACATTCATTATTAAATTTAACTTACAACATACTGCCATATATTTTCTAGGTACATTCATTATTACATTCAACCCTTAACATACTGCCATGCATTTGCTAGATAAATTCATTATTTAGACATATTTAAAAAAAAAATGAAAAAAAAATGTCTTACATAAGCGCATGTCTGCTTCTTGTGGTACCAGCTTACACAATGAGAACTGACCTGTGGTCAAATGGCTCTAGGGTCACGAGAGACGGCTGTAGCTAATTAGCGTCCGGCGTGAGAGGGTTAATTAGGGCTAATGGGACGAGAAGTTTCGGGTCAAGGGTTAGCCAAGGTCATTGAGTTCAAATAGTGAGCTATATTACCAACGGCATATTGTACTAACTATTGCAGCAACGATATATTACATTACATCACTTGTAGTGGGATAGAGTACCTCTTTAGATAAAGAGATATTGTGTATATACCACCAGTGTAAACAGAACTAGCCCTTCAGCTAAATATGTTTCCCCATATCAACAGTGTCAAAATGTGCTAACTCTTTACATAACCATGTATTTTATTACACCATAAGTGTCATATTGGCATAACTCTTAGGTAATGTCGTGTTTTTTTAGATCACTAGTGCTAAGTTGTTTAGGTTAAGATTTACTAACGGGCATGTATTGCAGCACTTTCCTACTTTACATATATAACACTTCACTAATATAACTAATATAACAAAATTCAATGTATATCATTCAACAAAAAGTTGTAATAAATGTGTACAGCTGGAGGTATGTGCCAGTAAAAGTTGTTTCTACTCAACAACTGCATCAGCACTGTAAGGCAAGGTTCACAATGTATTAGGACCTGTTATATGTCATGTAATCTCGCCTCATTACATCAGCACTGTACAGTACGGTACACATTATATTAGGTCCAGGTATAGGTCATGTAATCTCGCCTCATTACATCAGCCTGGTTACATGTGGTCAAGTAATGTCCAGCTGTCTTACAACCATGCGAGGTGATGCACTCCACATTTCCTTATTTACAGACCCAATGATTTACAAGGCTGCAGATTTCCTAACTTATAGACCCAGTGTGTTTAATACTACATATTCCATTTATTTACAACGATTTACAATCCTCCTTGATTAAGGAATATATATGCCGTGTATCGCTAGATTCAACGTTGCTTATTAAAAGATAACGTTATAGTCATAGTTTAACCATTATAATGTTATCAGTAGAAATGTTTCAGTGAATGGTATATTAAACGATAGTTATTAAACTAGCATACAGCCAACATTGCTGTATATACAATATATATATATATATATATATATATATATATATATATATATATATATATATATATATATATATATATATATAATATATATATATATTATATATATTTATACACACGATATATGTATACACTATATATATACACTATATATATATACACTATATATATACACTATATATATATATATAGATATATATATATATATTATGTAGGCAAACGAGCTAAATCTACACAACCTGGCTAGGTGTACACAGAGTATATTTGTACACAGACTAACTTCAGACATGGTGTAGACAGACTAGCTTGGTGTGGTGTAGACAGACTAGCCTAGTGTACTGTACTCAGGCCGATATTCTATGTGTACCCACCGATTCAGCCACCACCAACCCCGCTGCCAGTATCAAAGAAATCCAGCTGATACAGACCGTACACAACAGCATGTTAAGTCCGTTGGCGGTGGGGTCGGCGAGGTAGATCCCACTAAACCTGTTTTCAAAAAACGCTTACCTAACATTTTAACACGATACATGAAGGCAACACAGCGGGATTAACCCCTAATCTCCCGTTTTGAAGCACCCAACACCCAAGCAGTGGTGCCGTGTTTGTGTCAACTGTTTGAACTACCGCCAGTGTAGGCCTACGGTTTCAACAGAACAGATCCATTTCTTAATTGCACGATCAAGTAACTGTAACTTTACAACAACAAAAAAAAAAATAAAAATAAATAAAAAAAAATAATTTAAAAAAAAATAAAATTAAAAAATCCTATAGTTAACCCCCTTTTTAGAAGGATTAAATCGCCCGACGCATTAGAAATCTGGTAAGAGATTCTGTATCACAGACACACGTTGAATACAATACGTAATGGTTTAATCGATTTCTATCAACTGGCAGTTAACAAAGTATATATATATATATATATATATATATATATATATATATATATATATATATATATATATATATATATATATATATATACAAATATAATGTTATGCACCCACATATAATTCAACTTTAGCCTACATATGCACATATTCTAAGTAAGAACACATAGCCTCACATCCACCAAGCCTACGTTTTTACGACAGTGCAGCCTCAGTCACAACACTACAGCAATAAATGCCCCCCTCCCCCCATTCCGTCCCCGACCCCCCATTCACCGTCCGTACTATGTAAATATTGTATTGATCATTCAGTCCCGTGGGTCACGGAAAGAGTCATCCTCACACCCGGTTGTCACGTGGGACATGCAAATTTCACCTACCCCCATCTATAACTCCAACGAATGATCTACATTTCTAGAACCCTTTACGACTCTCATTTTATGATGCCTTAAGTTAAATGCCTACAGTTAAAAGTCCACATAAAAGAAGTTGATTTACTTTCAACACCGAATTACACGCCCATTAACCCGATACACATCGCTGACAATAAAATGTATAAATAAAAGGTGTTTTTGTTTCAACTGCTTTGAAATTTTTTTTTCCCTCTTCTTACAGTATCACTAGCTTAAAAACGCGATCAATAAATCGATAAAGGATGCACTTAGTGAAAAGTGATCACAAATTATATTGGTTCGATATGAGTTAGAATCAATTTTTAAAAAAATATTACGTTTTTTAACACACAAAAAAACCGAGACAGTTTTAAAAAGTTTAGACACAGCTCGGACATCCAAGAATAGCAATTAACACATATCAAAGGAGCTGTTTAGGAGATCAAGTTCTAAAATCGAATGAGTTTCTCCACAGTTTAAAGCTCCTTCTTCCATCTCCAACACCCCTCGCGTCCAAAAAAAGTATCATGTGACCAGTGCCCCAGCCAATCAGGAGCCTGGGTTATTTTCCACGAGCAAATAGTTTTCAAATCTTTGTTAAACACGTCTGCTGTGGTGCTAAGTCGTGGTCAAGTCACATCTATGGACTGAAGTGACCTAAACACGTCATGTTTGGTGTTTGGTCAAGTCACATATATGGAGTGACCTAAACACGTCATGTCTGGTCAAGTCACATCTATGGACTGGAGTGACCTAAACACGTCATGTCTGGTCAAGTCGCATATATGGACTGGAGTGGCCTAAACACGTCATGTCTGGTCAAGTCACATATATGGACTGGAGTGGCCTAAACACGTCATGTCTGGTCAAGTCACATATATGGACTGGATTGGTCAAGTCACATCTATGGACTGGAGTGACCTAAACACGTCATGTCTGGTCAAGTCACATATATGGACTGGAGTGGTCAAGTCACATCTATGGACTGGAGTGACCTAAACACGTCATGTCTGGTGTTAGGTCAAGTCACATATATGGACTGGAGTGACCTAAACACGTCATGTCTGGTCAAGTCACATATATGGACTGGAGTGTCCTAAACACGTCATGTCTGGTCAAGTCACATATATGGACTGGAGTGACCTAAACACGTCATGTCTGGTCAAGTCACATATATGGACTGGAGTGACCTAAACACGTCATGTCTGGTCAAGTCACATATATGGACTGGAGTGACCTAAACACGTCATGTCCGGTGTTTGGTCAAGTCACATATATGGACTGGAGTGACCTAAACACGTCATGTCTGGTCAAGTCACATATATGGACTGGAGTGGTCAAGTCACATATATGGACTGGAGTGGTCAAGTCACATATATGGACTGGAGTGACCTAAACACGTCATGTCTGGTCAAGTCACATATATGGACTGGATTGGTCAAGTGACATATATGGACTGGAGTGACCTAAACACGTCATGTCTGGTCAAGTCACATATATGGACTGGAGTGGTCAAGTCACATCTATGGACTGGAGTGACCTAAACACGTCATGTCTGGTCAAGTCACATATATGGGCTGGAGTGACCTGAACACGTCATGTCTGGTGTTTGGTCAAGTCACATATATGGACTGGAGTGACCTAAACACGTCATGTCTGGTCAAGTCACATATATGGACTGGAGTGGTCAAGTCACATCTATGGACTGGAGTGACCTAAACACGTCATGTCTGGTGTTTGGTCAAGTCACATATATGGACTGGAGTGACCTAAACACGTCATGTCTGGTCAAGTCACATATATGGACTGGAGTGACCTAAACACGTCATGTCTGGTCAAGTCACATATATGGACTGGAGTGACCTAAACACGTCATGTCTGGTCAAGTCACATATATGGGCTGGAGTGACCTAAACACGTCATGTCTGGTCAAGTCACATATATGGGCTGGAGTGACCTGAACACGTCATGTCTGGTGTTTGGTCAAGTCACATATATGGACTGGAGTGACCTAAACACGTCATGTCTGGTCAAGTCACATATATGGACTGGAGTGGTCAAGTCACATCTATGGACTGGAGTGACCTAAACACGTCATGTTTGGTCAAGTCACATATATGGACTGGAGTGGTCAAGTCACATCTATGGACTGGAGTGACCTAAACACGTCATGTCTGGTGTTTGGTCAAGTCACATATATGGACTGGAGTGACCTAAACACGTCATGTCTGGTCAAGTCACATATATGGACTGGAGTGGTCAAGTCACATCTATGGACTGGAGTGACCTAAACACGTCATGTTTGGTCAAGTCACATATATGGACTGGAGTGACCTAAACACGTCATGTCTGGTCAAGTCACATATATGGGCTGGAGTGACCTAAACACGTCATGTCTGGTGTTTGGTCAAGTCACATATATGGACTGGAGTGGTCAAGTCACATCTATGGACTGGAGTGACCTAAACACGTCATGTCTGGTGTTTGGTCAAGTCACATATATGGACTGGAGTGACCTAAACACGTCATGTCTGGTCAAGTCACATATATAGACTGGAGTGGTCAAGTCACATCTATGGACTGGAGTGACCTAAACGCGTCATGTCTGGTCAAGTCACATATATGGGCTGGAGTGACCTAAACACGTCATGTCTGGTGTTTGGTCAAGTCACATCTATTGACTGGAGTGACGTCTTGTCAAGTCACATATATGGACTGGTGTGGCCTAAACACGTCATGTCTGGTCAAGTCACATATATGGGCTGGAGTGACCTAAACACGTCATGTCTGGTCAAGTCACATATATGGGCTGGAGTGACCTAAACACGTCATGTCTGGTCAAGTCACATATATGGACTGGAGTGACCTAAACACGTCATGTCTGGTCAAGTCACATATATGGACTGGAGTGACCTAAACACGTCATGTCTGGTCAAGTCACATATATGGACTGGATTGACCTAAACACGTCATGTCTGGTCAAGTCACATATATGGACTGGAGTGACCTAAACACGTCATGTCTTGTGTTAAGTCGTGGTCAAGTTACAGAAATTGACCTGGAATGACCTCGGTCGATAGACACATCATGTGGGAGTGTGTGGGTGGTGTGGGTTGTGTGTGGCACATGTTAATATTGTGTGTCATGTAGCCACTGATGAGTAGAGAATGTCCCACGTCAGCCTGTATTCAAGTAGACGTCCAACTTGTACATACATGTGTCACTTCACCCAGCTAAAGACGAGTACTGGCTTTACGTTTTAAATATAACAAGATCTAATCAAGAGATTGTTGACATACGTATAGGGGATCAAAGGATGAAGTCATAGCACTACGCCAGATACTCCCACGTAGAAGTCAATCATCGTTGATATACACACATAAAAATTAAGGCAACAAAATGCAGATAACAGATAGAATGCTGACATAACAAATGCAAAAAAAATACCACCAACATTTAAATAGGAAAACGATCCCAGAGTATATGCGATAAAAATGCGGTAATCATAGTAACGGTTGCCATGGTGACGAAGCTGTTATTGAAATTCTAGAACTGCCTGATGTATGCAAGCACTTGTTGAATTACATAACACGTATCATTATAGTGACGTGAGATTTACATAACACACACACACACACCCAGCTATATATATATATATATATATATATATATATATATATATATATATATATATATATATATATATATATATATATATATATATATATATATATATATATATATATATATATATATATATAGCTGGGTGTGGGTGACACACCATACGCTTTAACCAACACCACGAAACACCACTAAACTAACAAGACAAGCTCGATAAAAAGGAATAAAAAAGTGGTGCAGTAAAATGGCTTAGATAAGAAACAATTAACTATATCAGAATTACGTAGTTGATGGTGCTGCAAGTGTACGAACAAAGTACCACACACAACAGAGTCTTTGTCATTAGCTACCCAAGAAGCGTAAGACGATTATTAAAAAAAAGATTAAATGACTGCCTAAGAGTTAGTGCAGCTCACACACCCAGACGCCCACTCTATTCAAGTTATCAAATCACCGATACAGTGAACATGATACTTAATGAAGTGAAGGAACACGCCTTTTTTTCCAAATGTATGGGATTGTACTCGAGTTGTTTTATGAGCACGTGACCAGCTAGTTTGGAACTGGAGAAACAAAAAAACCTCAAATTATAACTTCCTGTTCATTATTTAACATTTGAAGTGTGCCCTGATTTATTTAGTCTGGAATTATTTTTTTTTACCCTAACAGGTAGAGGGGGGTAACTTTAGGGGAGGTAACTAGAAAGGATGTTGACACAGGGGCAGATAACTACAGCTGCTGGTAACAATGATAGCCTGGACCACAGTTCCTAAGATAAAACGGCTGTCTGTTGATAATCGAACTTTCTAGAAATGAGCAGGGCATTGTCTGTGGTTTGGGAGATAAACCCGCATTGCGAGTGTTTTTGTGCGCACAGTAAGAGAAGGGACGAATGACAAAAAAAGTGTGTCAATAGCGACAATATTAAATCAACAGGAATATTCATTGACAGAGATAAAGAAGGGGTGGATGTAAATGATAAGTATGTAAATAAATTTAGCACATTCTAAAATGCATTCGCCTTCAGAGTGGCAGAAGTGTGGAAATAACACACACATTGTGTAAACAGTGACACGATGTATTCAACAGAATTATTGATTTTTTTGAGTCAAAGAAGGAATGAAGGAGTATAGTGTGCAAATATGGAATAGGTTTATTCAAGCAAAGTAGACGTGCAGGTTACCGACATGCACACGAATGATGTAGGGGACATAACTCAGTACTAGGGGCCAAAACATCACATTGAAGTGTTATCACGCAATAAAAAAAAAATTAGCACAATAATTTAATTATATGAATAGTTAAAATATTGTGGTTAATATAGTAAACTGTGACAACTTTGATAAAACTTTGAAAATATACTTTGTTCATTTGTTTCTTATTTAACATGTGAAATGCATACACCTTGATTTAATGATTGATTCCTAACGTTAAATTTACTTTTTGTTTAATTCTTTATTATAGCTTCTTCCAATTTACTCCGAACCAAAAATTATTTATAAAAAAAAAAATATGTCTAAGTCAGGGGTCGGCAACCTGCGGCTCGCGAGCCGCATGCGGCTCTTTTGGTGTCCAGTTGCGGCTCTTCAGCTCCATGCACAAATGTTAATAATTATTTTATTTTCAAAACTCATAAAAATATTAGTCTGCAACACTCGGTAATAAACTATATAACATAAGATATAAACAATAAACATTCACTATTGTATTATAATATTTAGTTACTCCCTATCTCAGTGTACTTCCTATTACATTGTCCATACCGAATTGAAACATTCAACTTCATAGTGGATATCACAAAGAAACTAAACCATCTAAGTGTAAAACTGAAAGGAAAACCCGGACTATGTCTTGCTTAAAGAAGTGGTTTGTTTCGAAAAAAAAACTTTTTTGTTGAATACATAGTGAGCGGTAAATTACTAAATTACGAAAAATCTGAAAAAATATCGTTATGAAACCAATTCAATCACTTCAGCATTAATATAAACAAAATGAAGGATGTTTTCACCGAGAGATTTGAGCAATTCAAAAGAAATGCAAGTACTCTGACTTACATAGTAGATCCTCTCAACACGAATTCAAATGAAATTATTTCATATATTCAAAGCTATTTATTTGAAATTACATATATAATAAATTTGTTTAGGATTTTATATATATATATATATATATTTATATATATATATTCCTAAACAAATATACTATTGACATAAAAATGTTAGTGGCTCTTTAAAACCGGGTAATGTTGTAAATTGTAACTTTTGGCTCTTTTGTCTCAAAAGGTTGCCGACCCCTGGTCTAAGTCAAATCAATGAACAAAGGAGATTTATTACTACAAAAGATACATTTAACATAATGTGTTTCAGCAAACTGAAATGTTTCAATATTTAAAAACAAATGGATGATCTGACGGAGAAAACTATTTTTAATTACACGACAAGGAAGTAGTGTAACTCTCCGCAAGCTGCTTTGCGAACCGCTTGGGACTTATGTTATTCTACGAACTTCAACCTATCCTCACCTACCCCCCATCGCTACACAGACTAGACAAAAAAACAGAAGTGTTATCAAGTACACAACCACACACACTTCCAATGACAGAGTTAAAGTAAAGGCTGACACCAGACATAGTTAAAATCTCAAACAGACTGACTGACACATAAACAACTCAGCTTTATCCGACCGTCCATTTCTACACTACCCGTCTATGATCCACATTTGTTCCCAGGCCGTCCACAAGAATTGTAATCTTTGAATTGTTATCAAAATACGTTTAGTATCGGTCATTGTTGATAAAAGTAAAAAGTAAAGTTTCCCGTTCAAACCTGACGGTCTATGGGGCAAATGAAGTAGAGTTCACTTGTTTCTGTGACCTCGGCATATGAAGAGATAGTGTGGTCAGCACTATGCCCAGCCGCCTTTACTTTCCCTAACGTGAGTTAGGTACCCATCAGAGTTGGGTCGACTCATTATTGATAGAGTATGCCAAAAAAAAAAAAAAAAAAATTTCACGGTAATAGCGGTAGATCTTAGACCAACATAAAACAGGCATACCAACAACTTTTATAGTTAAACTAACACAAAAAAACAATTTGAAGCTATCCAAAGAATGCAGGAGTTAGATATCAGTTGTGTTAATCGCACTTGGAGAAGGTATAGTAGATAACTACTCCAAACCCTAATCAAACGTTAACTCGCATTTGGTATGTTTCCAGTTCTAGCTACAATCATCAAAACAAACCAAACCTAGGAGCTTTTGATGTGTATCAAGTTAACACGATGTAACCGTGTGTGTGTGTGTGTGTGTGTGTGTGTGTGTGTGTGGTGTGGTTGTGGGTGGGTTTGTTTCAAACGTGACGGATCAGAAGAGTGAAGGTGTGTGTGTGTGGTGAATGTGTGTGTTTGTGTGAGTGGTGTTACCTCAGACAGGAAAAGATCAGGCCAGTGAGGGTGTGAGTGCAGCTGTGTGTGTTGGGTGTGAGGGATGGGGGGTGGGGATGTTGTAGACAGGTCATAACCTACTTCAAAAAGCTGATTTAATTCGGT